>NC_041409.2:54117394-54457394 GCF_900747795.2 Erpetoichthys calabaricus
AATTCTCTCACAAAATCTTTCTTTTATGCTGCCAATTTCTTTATATATTTCTTTAAGTATTTCACTTACTTCTTTCAAGGACACCAGGATTATACCTGGAAATGAAAACTGTCATTTTCCACTCCTCAACATACAAGGCCTTAGTGATTGGTCAACTAATTCTAAGGGACCTGCCTCTATTGGCTGCACTTTATATCACTTTGTATGAGTGTACGATAAATAAATGGCTGAGTAAATTGGTGCACAGCAGAACTTTAACTTAAGTTTATGTTATTTGGGTAAAATAGGTGGAAAGGACTGGCAAGTTTTGTTGGTCTTATCATTGTTAAATGTTTTAAAAGAATTACCCATAATTACTGCACATCGCAGCTGCTTTAGTTCAAGGAGCTCTGAATTCTTTATTAGGGTTTTGCACCTGAAGTTTTTGCTGTATATGTGCCCAACGACAGCTGAAGATTTATGTCCCCTGTACTGATAATTAACCAGTCAAAACACAGTACTTGCTAGAGCCTGACCGCTGAACTTTGACACGTGAAAGTGACAGTTTTCATTTCATTGCATATAATTAATGTTGCAAGTGGTGTCACTGAAATAAATAAATGGAGACATAGTTAAATCAATACGAAACAAAAAATAATATATTTTGTGACACATTTAACTATGTATACTCACATTTGGCCATGTTTTTATTTATGTAATGTCACATTTCACGGTGCATTAATTTACCTTTGTATTTATTTGTTTTACGTTTGGCTGACATATTCTTCCATATAGGGAAACTTCTAAAATGATATAAAAAGACAGAGTGCACTGTTCCTTCTACTTCCAGGATTTGACGTGCCCAGCATGCTCATGACAGCATGATTTCTTTTTGAGTGCAAAGAACCTGAGTTGTGCCAGAGATGCATGTGCAGGCTGTGGTCGAGGCTGGGGCCTAAAGGACACTCACACCCTGCTTCTCTAGGTTTCTGAGTTTTCTGGCACTTCCCCTGGAACATTGTCCACACTGACAAAAAAGAAAAAAAAAAAAAGGAGTAACGAAGAATAATCTAACATTAAAAACAAACCATTGCACACCATACAGTAGAATTAAGCAAATGTACATAAAATAAATTACAGAGAATAAGTTAAAGCAGTACAGGCTGTCCCCTTTTGGATATCTAGTGGAGTGGAGTGCAGACAATAAAGAAATCCTGAGGGTCGCAATCAGTCAGGCTACACTGGCTGGCTCAGTTTTTGTCTTTTTGCAGGAAACACATACAATACTAAAAGCTAAATGTTTACCAAGCAGGGTCCTGAAAATAACGGTCATGTCATAGATATTGAAGAAGAGCAAAGTTTAATGTGCTTTCCTTGTCTGTAATGTATGCTACTCAAATCTGTGTCTGCATATATCAAAACAGAGGAACATTAGTCTGGGGTCGGACTATATATTTTGGATAAATGTGAAATGAGGTCAAATTAAAGGTGCAGAGACTGAGAAATATGGAAGCCCATCCATGTGAGGGAAGTGTGGCGGTGAGGATTGCTGTGACTTGGGAAGACGTTGCTAGACCTGAGCTATTAGCTTTTGTCCGTGTTGTATCTTAGATTTACTCTAGAGGGCCCAGCTCCCACCAAAAAGGGACAGAAGCATGACAATGCAAGAACTGGAATATACAATGCCTTGGATTTCAGAAAATGAAAAATGAAAGTTATACCTCAGCTCTGAATTCATTTCCTTATTTTCTGTTTCATGATTTACAAACACAAGGCAATTACCACGTTAAAATAAAATAAGGCAGTTGTCCATGAGCTCTGAAGACATGCAAAACACTGGAGTGAGTTGGGTAAAGGGGTCAGTTAATCGTTCTTTCATCAGTTTATAACAATTCAGAAACAGAGTCGAGTCGTTGAACTTTTTCGAAAGAGGAAGGAAGAGTGAAGCACAACATTAAAATTGGCATCATGTTGAAGACTTGTGAAAAAATGCAAAGTGTCCAACAAAAATCTAGTGCAAGATTGGGTTGCTCTCTAATTCTCCCCGAGGATGAATGTTTTTTGCATTAGCAAAGCAAAACCTGAAATTTTGAAGACGGATGACACAGGAAATTGTTGGATTTTCTTCTCTAGCAAACAACTGCTTGAAAGAGTGCATTGAAAATCCAATTATGTCCAAATCTGAGAAATTCCAAACTGTTAAACTCTTGAGGTTCTCTTTCTTCACTCTTGTCCCAATCATTTTACTCCTGCTAGGACCAATCAGAAAGAAAATCATTTTGGAGATCCGTTTACTCCTTGAATCCTGAAAGGCAGCTGGCCGTGCATTTAGTGGACCAGCTCAGGACCTTTTCATTCAGTGTGAAGCCAAGAGCAGTCAATGAGCTCTTCACTCCAGAAGTGTAACGAGCAGAAAAGAAGAAAACCAACAAAAAATAAAGTGATGGCCACCGTCAAGAGCGGCCGTGATTTCGTTATCTGGACAAGGTCCATAAGTGGCACTCTTCTTTCCCCCGGTTTTTAGAACAGTTACCCAAAAGCACAGACAGTAAGGCATCATTATCAAATGGCTGTGACTTGTTTGAGGTGAGACATGTGAAGAAGTGCAAATTGCCAACATACTTTACAAAATAACATTTCTCAAGTTTTAAGAAAGAACAAACCAAAAAAAGAACAAACATGTGTTCCCATGAAAGATGAATTTTGAGGTCCTCTGCAGAATTCCGAAGGAACAGATTTTAAAAACAAACATCATCGACCAGCAATGATGAGGAATTTCTGAAAGCCGCCATTAGTCCACCAGAGCCGTCCGATGTCAGTATCGTCCTGAGAACAAGTGTCAGCCCCATCTCATCTTGCGTCCATTCGATTCGGACCTGCATCTCGATCGAAAAGAAAGGCCAACAAGGTGACGGCCATCCTCCACCACAATGGCTGGGGGTTCCTTTGGTTCTGCTGTAGCTGTAAAGCACACATAGACAAAAGACGACTGGTTAGTGCTGGGCGGTATGACCAAAATTCTATATCACGGTATTTTTTTTGGTACTCGATGGTATTTTTTGCCCATTCATGAATTAACCACATTTTCCACTGCAATTACTGCTAAGTAATAACTAAGAATAACCTATTCCACTGTCATGAGAATTGTACATTGTACAAAAAAACATTTTAATGTGCACACACATATTAATACAGGTTTGCATGGCTCCATAAAGTGATAGTTTTCAAGGGGGTGGCACTAATGAAGAGAAGGAATCACATTACATGACAGTTGCAGTCAAAATACAGAACTTTTTATTGAACAGATTTTGCAAACAACTTAAACTAAAATTTTGACAAAATATTTTCAACCATCCAAAGAGGCATTTAGACTCCAGAGGTGCTTGTCAAAAGTTGTATTGCACTGAACATGTCTTAGAAAAGGAATAAATAGTAAATATTTTTTGAAAACCAACTAGACTTTCTGTTAATGTTAACCATCTCTGTCCACTGACACGTTAAAGTGACTTTTTAAACAACTTTACCGTCATTAAACTGCATAATATTTAAACTAATAAATAATAACAATAAAATAAATAATAGTGCAACTTCCAGTACTAATACTATTACAAAACTTCAAGCCCAGGTACATTACACAGTATTCACCAAAATAAAATAAAGTAAAACAAGTGCAACTTGGTGATGACATCTTTACCAACTGAACCGTCATTAAGGCAAATTGCATTAATATGGACCTTGCTTCAAACTAAGCGATATACATAAACAATAAAACTGCAACTTGTGGTATAAAGGGTCTGTGGCTTCAAAAAAAAAAAAGGGCAGTTTTTAAATCCAGTTCGCCATGTCCGTCTCCGTGGGCACGATTGCACGACCGCGGGGAGTTGATGAGGTGATTGGGGCGAGTCGCACCCGATATTTCTCAATTGCTTGATCAGCTTACTGCGGCGTGTGAATAAGGCGCTGCGCACAATGGAGATGTATATTTATTGGCCGGCAAGATGGGGTGAGAAGGAAAAAAGAAGATAGAACACAAGGAGGTTAAAGAAGGGAAAAGGCAGTCTTGGGAGACGATCCAGACACCAGGAAGATGAAGGCAGCATGAGCTGGGGTTTCATGAGGGAAAGCATACTCAGGCGATCTAGGGGCTGGTTCACCCCACTGACTAAGCATGTAGAGTGGGGCGAGCGAAATGTAAGACCTCCCAATGGATCTGAGGAGTGACTGAGTGAGCGTGAAAGAAGACGGGAGGTGTACAGACCTTGGATGGTCTGGCTGTGCAGTGCAAAGCGTCCGCCAGCAACGCCAGTGAAGGGTGAGCCGTGGAGACAGAAGGTGGTCTGCTGCGATCAGGCGATGAGAGAGACTGTATTTTAACCTCTATTTTTACGGATTTATTTATTATGGATTTTATCTCCACATTTCACTGGTTTTATTGATTTGCTATTTATTTGGGCACTGTATTTGTCTGAACACTACACAATGGACACTTCTGGTTTTACTTTTGACTGTTTTTAACAAAAGCACTTGAGCACTTTCCACCAACCCCTGGCTTCAATGAGATTTCTCAGCTCATCTAGGTCATAACTATCGACGGTGTTGGTTCAACAGGCTCCCATGTGGGAAGAGGGAGTGTGTAGAGGACTGGCATCGTCACACTATTAAACAGTACCCAGGTACATTACACAGTATTGAAAACATAAAATAAAACAAGTACAACTTGGCTTGCAGTATTATCTAGTAGTATAGAAACAGTATATACAGTAATCCCTCGCTATATCGTGCTTCGCCTTTCGTGGCTTCACTATATCGCGGATTTTATATGTAAGCATATTTAAATATATATCGCAGATTTTTTGCTGGTTCGCGGATTTCTGCGGACAATGAGTCTTTTAATTTCTGGTACATGCTTCCTCAGTTGGTTTGCCCAGTTGATTTCATACAAGGGACGCTATTGGCAGATGGCTGAGAAGCTACCCAACTTACTTTTCTCTCTCTCTCTGACATTCTCTGCTCCTGCGGAGGGGGTGTGAGCAGGGGGGCTGTTCGCACACCTAGATGATACGGACGCTCGTCTAAAAATGCTGAAAGATTACCTTCACGTTGCTCCCTTCTGTGCAGCAGCTTCATGAAGCGACATGCTGCACGGTGCTTCGCATACTTAAAAGCTCGAAGGGCACGTATTGATTTTTGATTTTTTGTTTTTATCTGTCTCTCTCTCTCTCTCTCTCTGACATTCTCTGCTCCTGACGGAGGGGGTGTGAGCTGCTGCCTTCAATGCAACTGCTTTATATGTCGGTGCTTCGCATACTTAAAAGCCAAACAGCCCTATTGATTTGTTTGCTTGTCTCTCTCTCTCTGACATTCTCTGCTCCTGACGCACACTCCTTTGAAGAGGAAGACATGTTTGCATTCTTTTAATTGTGAGACAGAACTGTCATCTCTGTCTTGTCATGGAGCACAGTTTAAACTTTTGAAAAAGAGACAAATGTTTGTTTGCAGTGTTTGAATAACGTTCCTGTCTCTCTACAACCTCCTGTGTTTCTGTGCATATCTGTGACCCAAGCATGACAATATAAAAATAACCATATAAACATATGGTTTCTACTTCACGGATTTTCACCTTTCGCGGGGAGTTCTGGAACGCAACACCCGCGATCGAGGAGGGATTACTGTACACATTTGAACATAATGGTCCACATCGGACCTTTTAAAACCAAAGTATCTCCAGACAACAGACACGGCACCTTTTTTCGTCAAAAGGTCTTCTGTGTCATCATGTTCAACTTTATCATCTACTACAGTTTCAGTTTCAGAATGTTCTCTGACCATTTTCACCGCTCAATACCTCCACTAACGCATGTACTCCGTTGCATGCCTGTTTAGTGGTGCAGCAGTGAAAAAGGTCCCCCCTTAAACAAGTTTCTTGCTGCGCCATGTTCCGAACGTTGTTTAGGCTATTTAAACCAGTGTTCCGGTATAAGAAAAATCCATATCATAACAAAAATAAAAAACGGTTTTTGGTATGAACCGGTATACCGCCCAGCACTACGACTGGTCACTTGAAAAGGTTTTTAGTGAGAACAACAACAAAAAATAATAACTTCATCTGTGCATCACTGGCATCCCTAATGGTGTAGTAGAAAAGTGACCTATTCAAACAGGAAGTTTATCCATCCATCCATTTCCCAACCCGCTGAATCCGAACACAGGGTCACGGGGGTCTGCTGGAGCCAATCCCAGCCAACACAGGGCGCAAGGCAGGAACCAATCCCGGGCAGGGTGCCAACCCACCGCAGCAGGAGGTTTATGATATTTTGAAATATGAAATGAAGTGCTGTGTTGTCCGGAATTAACTGTGCTCATCAAAACCATTTTAAATTCTTAAACTTGAAAACAGCCTCAATTGTCCACTTGCTGGCTAAACTGTTTCATCCCTGAGTGTGGGTATGCTTGCGGAAGGAGGGAGAATGGATCTAGAAACGTACAATTCATGTGACGTTATGATACGGGTTCAGACTAAATGGCTTTTTCTCGTTCAGTTCTGCTACGTCAATTCTGTATCAGAATGTAGACTTTTTGGGGTCGTAGAACTGAATTTTTGAATTTTTATTTTAAAGAGTTGTATGTTTTTATGTATTTTTCCGTCACTATCTTTACTTATTCCAGGTGTCACCATTTTGGGCATCAGTTGTTACGGTCTGGCCATGCAGCAATCCTCAGTGGTGTACGGCGTGGAGAAAAATCACCGGAACAGGATAAAAGGTCCGCACCATGCACATCACAGTCAACCGAGTTTGTGGTAAGCCGAAACAATCGGCCGGCGGTCTGCTGTTATTATGCACTGTTTATGCTTTAGACTCTTTTCATGGCTTGGACTTTGTTATTTGGTTTCAAGTTTAGGAAAAGACAGGGCAGATTCTTAGTTACAACCTTTTCTTGTATTTTGACATCTCATCTTCTGGCTACTTTCCATTATTCTAAACGTCTAATCTGTTCTTTGGCAGACATAACACACTGGAGGGACCGTCAAATTGCAACTCAGTGTTTGTTTCTGAACAACTTTTAACTGAACAAGTTAACTTTAATCTATTTATGTTGGTAGCATAAAGACTTATTCAGATGGGATTGGTTTTATACCAGGAGGTGGGATGAACGCATTGTTACCGGAGGAGCCCTGTGATTTTAGTCACGTTTGTATCACTCACATCAGTAACATTTTGCAGACTGTGCATTTACATCTCAATAAAGACTATGAAGCCCTTTTCCCTTCTATAAAATGCCAGTAAATAAATAACTCCAGGTAAACTATTGCCTCACAAAAGCAAAATGTCAGTAAAACAATAATTTGAGTGATTCGGATGTGACAAAAATAACAGAAGTCCTTCAGCAATACTTACTTTACCCAGTGCCTCAA
Source organism: Erpetoichthys calabaricus (assembly GCF_900747795.2). NCBI lineage: Eukaryota > Metazoa > Chordata > Cladistia > Polypteriformes > Polypteridae > Erpetoichthys > Erpetoichthys calabaricus. Next base: position 54,124,788 of record NC_041409.2, read on the forward strand.
ATGGAAAAAAAAGAACTGATGGTATTCCTTGTTGTACGTTAAATATATTGGGGGGACAGGGTATCCCCTCGGTGGTCAGAAGGTGCGCAGATATGCACAGTTTTTATTGACATGCCCTTGGAGGTGCGAATAGACAGATTGTTGTTATAAATAAGGGTAGCTAAGGTCCGAACAGAACATAAGGCACAATACATTGTAAAAGGGCACCATGGATGAAAAACCAGTTTCAATCATACATACAGCTTGCTAGGCCAGGGTGACAATTCCACACACACCAATCAGAACAATTTTTGCCTTCACCTGATCAGGTCTCAGTGGCAATTGGGTCTAATCCAGAAACCGACCCTGAAAGGAATACAGGCACAAACAAACCTCTCTCAGTTGTGGTCACGCGAGTAACGACAATCGATCTTAAAAAATGATGGGTCACCAACAGGGTCACTCATTTAATTAACGTGATAACTTTCAACAGAAACAGCACACATAAGGTAAAATAAAATAAATCAAAATGTTGCTGTAGCAATCAAGTCTCGTTCGGAGCTCTGTCTCTCTTGAGCATCCATCTGTCCAGAATGAGACTCCACCTTCTGTGAGCGACTTTGTAGCAGAGCTACCGCAGGAAGAACTCCATTTCCCAGCAGTCCCAAGGGCCGCTACTACTTGAATATACAGTCCTTTGATTGGAAAGAGGTGGAGTCAGTTCCCCTCACTACTACACTGGTAAAAGAAAGAGCTGACACCATTACCAACAGCGCATTCTCATCCTGGGGTGGGACTGCTTACCCAAGATGAGTCAGGATGGTGACACACATGACTGACACACAACATTTTAGAGTTGCCAGTTCAACTAACACGCCTGGAAAATGGAATAGGTGGAGAAAAAAAAACATGAATGCACATACCAAGTGTAAGCTCCACATACACCGTGACCCAACCAAAATAGCACCCTAAGTCTCCTCGTATAGTTAACAGTTTTTTTTAACATATTCTAATATATTTCTTGCTGTTTAGTTGAACAAAGGATTGAGTCTTTCCAAATGAACACTGTGCCACCTCCACTCATTGCCCTTTGATTTGCAATTAAGTTCATAAAAGAAGATAAATAAAACATGTCTGCAGGCAGCATAAATGTATATTTAAAGTAAGCCACATCTATAATTCCCATAATGGCAGAGTACAGAATTGATTTAAACCTAAGCCTCGAAAACGGTAGCATGCAATTATGCCGAGTTTTATTGCGGAGCAACCTGTCCTGCTCTAATGTCGAATACACAATGTGCTTTTTCTTCCTACATGTGGTCGCATCACGTTATAAATGTGCCAAACACTCAGGAAGTGCTGAGCAGCATAATTCGCAGCCAGGCATAATAGAAGAACTCTCCAAAAAAAAAAAAATGAGGGGTCAGAGTGAGGACATGAAAGTCTCATGTCTGAAGCTCACACTTCCTTGTGGCAACAAGAACTTCCTCCTTTTAGCAGTTCACGTCACTAACAGAAGACAAAACTACACTGACACGGTACCTGCATAAAGCACAGCAGCGGCATGAAAGCAAAGCCAACAACTAGTAAGACAACAAAGAAGCAAACGCTCGTCATACGCTGGGAACCGTGCTGGACTATGACCAGGAGTCGAACAAAGACCCAAAAGACCTGCCATGAAGAGGAAGACTCAGCAAGTCTAAAACAAGAAATAGCTGCTGTGAAGCGTTTCACCTTCTTTTGGTTTTTCCTGCAAGCTCACAGAAAACTACAGTTATTTCTTAAAAGAGATGTGACCAAGAAAGCTCAGAAACTGGACAGACAGATGAACGTTTTTAGGTACCTCAACTTCCCTAACATGGCAACAAAACTGCATTTATGAAACCTCCTCTGGTGGAGAAAGTACAACAGTCAAACAGACCGTGGATGTGTATGTGTGTCTGCACGTCACATGTAATCCACACGGGCAAACCATATGTTTCATAAAAGAACAGGTTTAATCAAAAATAGGAAATCTCTGTCTCCGTGCAATAATGAAGTGATTTTGTAAGGGACAACCAAACAACTGACCAATTATAAGAGAACATCTGTGATTTCTCATAATCAGAGTGAGTGTGCTCTAAATGAAGGACAAGGCAGGGTGCCGAGTTTGATGGACACGGGTCCTTTCAGGGTCCTACTGAATTACGATGGGATACACAAAATTCCCGGAATTCTTAAAAAAAATAAAAACAAAAAACTTTTATACATCTTCCAGCAATTCCATTTTAATCATTGTCGCAAAACTCCCCTTGCGATGCAATACACATTGTCTATTCCAATGTACATGTCACTGTGCTCAGAGCCTCCTGTAAATTTTTTTCTGAAAGACTAAGGGGCTTTTGCCCCCTGCTTGCTTCGCTCACCAATCCCGCAGCCTGCGCTACGTGCCAACCACTTTGCGTCTCTGTCACTTACGTATGTGGATTTCACTTTCACCAAATAACAAATCTTTTAATTCTCATGGATACTCCTCCTCATTAGGAAGAAACACTACTTTTCCCTGATGGCAACACAAATTAGACGATCTACAAGTCTCTAACTTAAAGTGTAAAGCCAAACAATATCTACATACTTCTGTCATGTCACCTATGTCCATATATTTGATCTCTTTTCGCTGTTCCGTTATTTCACCGAGTAATATTTTCCATTTGTTTGTGCTAATGCAATATTTACTATCATTTTTTTGAGACTTTCGAATTTTAGTACTTTCTTTATCTCTAACCTGCTCTGTATGTGTATCGCGCCAACGTTTTTGAACCTCTTTACACCGTTTTACTTTGTCTTCTACTCTTTGTCTTTTATTTCGAGCCCCAGGTATGGTTAAATCTCTTGGCACAGAGTCTTGTCTCATGGGACATGAAAGTATCTCTCTGAGAAAGTCTCGTCTCATCCCAGGCTAAAAAGTCTCGTCTCGTTCCAGGATTTTTTTTATATAATAGAGATGTCACTGGGAATGAGATCTACTGAATTTGGGGATGCAAAGCAGCAACCACATTATTATGATACTGCAGGGTGTGCAGGTGTTCTGCCATGGTGCAGAGGGGTGTGCAGGTCTGCCATCACAGTGCAAAAATGCAGCTTTGTGTGCTCCACGGTTCCAAACGTTTTTTCCTGATGCTCTCCCGCAGACATCTCAGCATCCTGATTAACAGTCTGTTCATGGGGAAACTCTTTAACAACTCTGTCAATTTGCTTAAATAAGATTATCGTTTTTTTATGATATTCAATATGACCTGACACGCATTTTTCCAAAGTTACGCACACGATTTTAAAATCAATGTCACAAACATACATCTCGATCAGCTCAGCACGATGCCAGTTGGCAGATGGATTAATGAGAATGTATGCGTATGATTCCTAGTGGCAGAGTCGATAGCTATACCCCACTGCCATGCTACAAACCGGTTCAGGGAATTTCTGGGTCTTCGTATTTCTGCTGCTGGTGGTCTTCTGATGTGCCAGGGAGCCTCTGAGACCAGTCACCATTCAGGGAAGGATGTGGAAGTGGTGCAGAGCTACAAGTAGATAGAAAACTGGACTGGTCTGACACCACAGTGGCACTGGCCAAGAAGGGCCAGAGCAGACCGGACTTGCTAAGGAGACTCAGGGCTTTGGATGCAGGGCCATCTTAACACATGGGCACGCTGGGCAGTTACCCTAGGGCCACATGCTAATCTCTGTATGTTGTGACTTGCTGAATGGTTGTGTAGGTAGGGGCACCAATGCACTGCTTTGCCAGGGGGCCTATAATGCTGGTAAGGATGTGAGCAGCAAAAAGCTGATCCATAGTAGCCAGTGTGGTGTTCCACGCTGCAGTCTTCTGGGAAAACAATTTGAGCTCAGAAGAAACACAAGGCTTGAATAAACTTATCAGGAAAGCCGCTGCCATCACAGGGAGAACCCTGGATGCCATCATGAAAAATCCCCTGCATCCCCTCCAGGAGGCACCCTCACAGGCTCATTCCACCACATTCTGGGGGTCTTTACAACTCACTGCTACCAGGCTATTCAATGCTTCCTCCCGACATACTCTTTAAATTAATTTTGCAATATCTGCCAAATATACATTTCTTTACATTTATGTATTTATAATCGATTGATTTATCAGCTGCGTTTGTTCTGCAAGTCTGTATCCTTGTTTTTTTTATGTTTCTGCCATTGTAGGACTCTGAATTTCTGGATTAATTACCGTACATTTATCTAATCTAATATGTCTAGATGTATTTGTACAAAAGAAAAAAAAAAACATTCCATGGGGTGTACGCACTTTTTCATACGACTATAAATGTTGTATGTTTAATACCAGTGAGGGCAGCACAATGGACAGAGCACTGCTACTTCATGGATCCAGTACTCAGGGTTTGACTCCTGCACCCGAAGTCAATGTGGAAGCTGGATGTCCTCCCCATGTCTATGTGGGTTTCCCTTTCACATTCCCCAACACCTGCCAGTGTGCGTATGGGCATTGCCATGCGTGAGCACCGGCATCCAGTCCAGGCCTTGGTCCTACTGCACCCATTAGTGCTGGGATATCCTCCAGCTCCTCCAAGTTTGGGAATGACAAGGGTGAAAGTTGCAAATCAACGGATTGCATTATGGTGCAATTCCTCTCTTTTCTGGTCTTTGGATTTCCATTCTTGTGCAGTTCCCTAGACATTTTGTTTCCGGGCTGGAGTGCTCGTCAGAGTATTACGATGTGACTGTATGTGAGGTGAAGCAGTGCATTTAAAAACGGGCAACCTTGCGTTTTCAAGCCCAGCTCAGTAGTTAAGAGTAAAGCACTTGACCATAATCCTTCTGGGAGTGTGCACAAAGCCACGTTAGTCTGCATTTATAAATCTCTCGGATAATTTTGCTCTTGAGCTCCAAAAGCCAAAAAGGGAAGAAGCTGCTGGCTGCCGTCAACGTGTCTCCTTTAAGAGAAACCCCCCTTGCGGTTCACCTCTTTATCTCTGCTGCACTCCCTGTTGGCAGAAAGCCAGAGTGTGGTGAGTGGTGCATTGTGGGTAGGACAGGTCACATTGTGCATTGGGCCAGATGACTCACCAGCTAAATTTAGCCAGCAGTATATAAACACAGGGAACATTCACTCGGAGCCTGTCTAGTGGCCTTGTCGCTCCAGCAGTGCCCCTGAGCCAGGGCTGATCTTACTCAACACACAGCAGGCTCTCCTGGGCTTATCATTTAATGACAGTCGATTTGCTCTAATCTGTAATTACCATTTATCTGTTGGCAGTTATCAGAAGAACAAATATTACACTTGCTATGGATTCTAGGCAGCCGGGCCAAGCTGAAGAGAGATTCACCAGCCGAAAGAACTGCTTGACTTAAAGGTCACACGTAACTTCAGTTAAAGATCTGAGGCTGGTGGCCTTCTTTTGTTTAAACACAGAACGTCTGGTCAAGAGTTTACTCAGAAGAAACAAATATAAAACACACCTTCAGGTTCAGAAACTGGCTGTGTCCTGGTTGCCACAACATTAAAAAAGTGGGTAATACTATTACACTATCTACATTTCATAATGCTGCTGAAAACAAGCGATGAAGAAGAGGTCCTTCTTCTGGACCCCACAGAGCTATGTTACCCGGGAGGAGTGGATTAAGGAACATAAAGAATAAAGGGTTGTACTGGCTTGTGTACTGGAAAAGGTAAACTCCCAAACCTGAAACAGTCGTTTGAACCTGTGACCGAGTCCGTGCGGTGGGTTTGAGGTATGGGTGTCCAACTCCAGACCTGGAGGGCCGCAGTGGCCTCAGGTTTTCATTCTAACCCTCTTCTTCATTAATTTGCTGCTAATTAACTTCTTTTTCTTTACTTTTAATTAACTTGTCTCAGACCCCTTAGTTGTCTCTTTATCTGTAATTAGCAACCAAACAATAATGAGACACAAAACGAGCCGCCACACGACCAGCTCACCTGTACCCATCACACAATATCTGAAAATAAAGAAAGGTGAAGGTCTCAGTAAGGCTGATCTCTCAGATCTTCAAAACATTTTGACGGTGTTCTTAGAAAAAACAGAAAATCAGCAGTTTTGGAAATGTCTGCTGTGGCAGAAGGAGAGCAGCAACAAACCATGGAATTAAATAACGGGTTTAATTAACAGCAAGAATCTGCTTCTCACTAAGAAACTGGTTGGAGTTTGAAGCCCCAATTTAGCTGGTCACCTGTTGGCTCGTTTCACGTCTCATTTCTGTTTGGCTGCCATTTAATGATGAAACAAATCAATTCAGAGCACTGGATCCTTAAAAACAGGGCTATTAAAATGAAGGGAAAAAGGAGTTCATTAGCAGTGAAAACTGGGCACTGATTAGGAAAACCTGCAGCCACCGCGGCCCACCAGGCCTGGAGTTCGACACCCCTGATTTAAGGCTTTGCGATGCCCCCTACAGGCCACCGTATAAAGAAAGTGTGCAAAAAAAACACTGAAGGTGACCAAGGGCACAACGGGGTCCACTTTACGGAAACTGTGAGATGACCTGAAGATTCTTGCTCAAGATGTCTGTAGATTGAATGTCTTGTAATAGAAATCTCAAACTGTTTTGACCTTCATTACTCATCTTAAAGAGCTCGCAAAATAATCCTGTATTTCCTTAGGTGGGGCTAAACAATAAAGTACAACAGAACACAAGCAAATCATTTCAAAGAGCATAAATTGAGGTTAAAACATGTCGGCCTATAAGAGCAGACATGGGGGACATCAGCAGCATGGTCATGTCTTTTGAACAATGCCAGTTATGGCATCTGACTGCTGCATAGGTCCTCTCCTACTTACTGAAGCTGTAAGGTCATTTCCGATACTAAAGAAACTGTGCATTCAGGTGTGTTGCCATTTGTGAAAGACCTCTCTGGGCAGGGATCACACGGATGGATGTCAGTGATATGACACGCAGAACGGAGCACAGTTGACTGCACCAGACAGTGAAAAGACCAGAGCAGAGGACTTAGTTAACTGCATTTCCTTTCACTAACAGCAAACAAATCAGGGTTTCATTTTCAAGTCATTTATTTGGAAATACACACAGAAAAATAATGATTTGGCCACAACCAACGGCTGACTGAAGGTTGAAAAACAAGAATCACCAGCCCTTAATTTTCCACTTTGCTAAGCCAAGACATCAATGTGGTGCATCCATGTGCCATTTATTAGTCAGCACCCTGACCTTGTGTAACACGGCCTGCACTTCGTGAGATGAAGTGGGCCAAGTACAATGTCACACACACACGCAACGCACGAATAGAAAAAAACAAAACAAAACAGGCCAGTGTTCAGGCGGGAACTGAAGATTTAAAACAAGAATTAGGCCACAAGACAGCACTGCCTCAGGTGGCAGCTCCCCACCCAAGCAATTCAATTACATGACTAAGTTTAGGAGGATACCATTCCAAGAACAACACCCCGGAGGAAGGAAACAGCAGGAAGAGTCTCAAGTCCATCCCAGCTGCTCATCTTTTTAAATTTAACAGCTGCCCCTCATTTAGGAGCCAAAGGTCAATAGCCAGTCCACCAATTTCAAACTTTCCACAAGACTCGGTGTCCACTCATGAAGCATCTCCTCAAACTATTGTCATGACCTTCTACTTCTACTTCTTTTCGGGTCTTCAAGGTTCCTCTTTGCCCTTTTCTAAACAAGACTAAAGACCACGGACAGGTCTGATTAGTTGAGCCTTTGGGTTTGAAAGTCACATTTAGAAGGTCTGATAATCTCTAAGCATGGACTTCATTTCAGAACTGACACTCAGGGGAGTTGTACAATGGCTCACCCTGTGCTCTGACCCCCAAAGGTCATGCGAAATGGAAATTTACCCTTTGGGGGATTAACAAAATATATCAAATCAAAAATGAAAACTGAGCAATTGAGCAATTCAAATTTTAAAAACTTTATGGACATGACGAGAACGCCCGTCTGACTAGTCAGTCAGTTCTCACTAATGGTTAACATCGGAGTGCTTTGGAGTATTTACACTCTGCATCCTTTATGCACATCTATTTATAATACACATTGCAAAAAACAACACTATACTGTGGAGCATTCAGTGATCCATTACGGACCCTACAGAATGTAGCTCATTACTGCACACCAGGCCTTAAGCCTGCTGTATACTTGACGTATTTTTAAAGATCCCAATAGGACAGCATGTTGTTTGTTGTTAAAGTGAGTTAAGTAGCCTGATGGCCCGTGGGAAGAAACTCCTAATGACTCCAGCAGTCTTGCTCCACATACTGCTGTAATGTTTGAACAGTCCATGGGCTGGGTGAGTTCCTACATTAAGCCTGGAGAAATGCGATTTTGTTCAGCTGTGCTCTCCTTGTTGTATGGTTTGAATGACAATAAAGTAAATCCATCCATCCATCCTCTGGTTGCAAGGACAAAAATGATGTCTGACACCAAGACACACCCGCTGGGTTTAAGAACATAAAACATTTGACAAACAAGAGGAGACCATTCAGTCCACCAAAATAACAAGTCCGTCACTTTCTAGCCCACAGGGTCCCAAACACAGGATTGAGGAAGCCCTTCTGGGACGCAAACCCTGTGCTCCTTAATGTGAGGCAGCAGTGCCAGCTCTGCGCCACCATGCTGCCCATGCACTGTGTCCTGACTATGTGGCAATTTGGATCCAAAATTGCAAATTTCGAGCAGTTGCTGGTGGCAGAAGTGATACAATATGGGCACCTTCTCCGAACAAAGGGCTGAATAGGATGCAGCCAATCATCAACACGCAAGAAGACATGTAAAATGACTTGAAGTGCATCTCTTCACCTTGCATCTCCTAAATGACAATCGAATCTCACTACCAACCTCCAGAGCTCCACTCCATTGAGGGGGTTGTTGCTTTATATTATATGTGTCGATGATAACACCTGGTTACGATTAGTGTTTTTTTTTGGGGGGGGGGGGGTTATCTGACTCAAGTCGAGTAAACCAAGTGACAAAAAACCTACTGAACTACTGAATCACGGAGCTGCAGAGGTCCCACCTCCATCTTTCACTAAGCCATCCTGTAAACACTGCACTTCCTCTGCTGTGAAATTAGGGTTAGAAATGCGACATCAACCAAACACTGCCACCTACTGACTAGGAGAAAACTGACGTGCTGATTGAATGGACATCACACATACTGTATCTATACAATACACAAAACATTCAAGAGGTCCAGCAAGAAAACTATTCAGAATGAAATGCACCACAGCCTTCTAGGCCACCCCACCAGACCACCTACAGAACACACAATTTGTGGAACTGCATTACACCAACAAAAGTGCAAAAAAATATATATATACACTTCTTAATTATTTATACCACTTCATTCTTGTGTGGCCAGCATTGATATTCTGTACTGATGTCATTTTAGTCTCAACTTGACTATCCTACAGGCTGGGCAATGTCAACTTTGTTTTTTTCATATTCAAGTACTTTCGGACCAGGGTCCCTCCTGTCCAGCCAGCGTGCATTTCATTTTGTCCTCATGAATAGAATTCCGGTCTGGTCACACATGTTGGATCTTTCCAGTCTGACAGATCAGTATTTAATTCTGCAAGCATTAACATCATTTTGTGCTACTGACTTCAGCTTGAATAAACTTTTCCGCAAATGGCATTTACATCACGTCGGCCACACCGCTTCTCCAGCATCCACAATACAGTGAGAGATCTTAAGCAGTCATTGGTCATATCTGTTTACTGTTGCTTCTTGGATATGTTTTCAGGTTTCGCCGCAATCTTAAGAAAAAAAGGCCATGACGATGCCCTACGGTTAGTCCATATCCAGGCTACCCATGTTATATAATTGATGGTGGAACGACTCTAGGCATCCAGAAAAATTCAGCGATATCTAGAAAATTAAATGACCCCCCACACCAGGTATCTCCACAGCTAAACAGAGGAGGCACAATCACTTCTACTGATGCTCTAGAACACCAGCGCTACGTCAGCATGGTAAAAGCAAGCAAACATCACAAGTAGGGTGCAACGGCACACGTGTTCATGTGTAAGATCCTAGATGGAATCGCAGGACCTAACCATGGTCAACTGGCATATTTATAAAGAACTGGTGACACAAGGAAAGTACAACAATATGAAAATCATGAATGCCCTACACCGGCATTGCTTTGCATTAAGATCTATCAGATTTTTACTTAAATTTCTAAAAAAAAATGAAATTTTTACCCCAATCACTCATCCGTTCTCAGCAGATTGATATTAATGATATGACCTACAGTGTGTGGACATCTAACCATCATACCAATATGAGTTTACTGGAGATCCCATTCCAATGTGTTGACCACCTTATAACAGCCTCCATGCTTCTTGGAATGTGTCAATGTGAGTTTGTGCCCATGCAGCCAAATGAGCATTTGTGAGTTGGATGAAAACTCCTGGCTCACAAATTCATCCTGAGGGAGTTCAGTAGGGTTGAGGTCAGGGCTCTGTGAAGGCCACTCGAGTTCCTCCATGTCTGGTCCTGGCTTTATACACAGGGGCCCTCAACGAACTGCAAGAGCTCAATTACCTCAAATATCTTTGTCTGCTTTCGCGTGAATAGTACCCTTCACTGGACCCAGGGGCCTAGTCTGAACCCTGCCATTTTCCCTCCTCCACCAAGCTCTACAGCAGTACAGAAGGTACCATTCTATTGGCATCCACAAACCCAGATTGGTCCATCAGAATGCCATATACTGAAGCATGATTCATCACCCCAGAGAACACGTTTCCATTGCTCCAGAGTCCAATGGTGGTTGTGTGCTCAAGACCACTCCAGCCAGTGCTTCGCATTATGCATAATGACCTGAGGCTCAACCATGAAACCCCACTTCACGAAGCTCCAGGTGCACAGTTCTTGTGCCGAGTTTGCTCCCAAAGGCAGTCTGGATCTCAGTTGTGAGTGAGGACACAGAAGAGAGGCCATTTGTAGCACTTGGTGGCCCCACTCTGAGTTTGAGTGGTCTATTACTTATGACCTCGACACTTCCACTTCACTGTAACTGCACTTCAAGTTGACGGAGGCAGTTCTAGCAGAGCAGAAATTTCATGTGCATCCACATTTAATGTCAGTGTGCTCTTCAGTATTACCCACTACTTATAAATGAAGACTGCACGACCATGTGCTTGATTTGATGCACCTGTTACTCATTTGGAGGGGTCTCCACATACTTTTTGTCACATAGTATAATTCTGCTATTACTACCACTCAGTCATAGATCCTTTCTAATCTGTTTTTTAACACTACTTGGTCCCAGGTATCTACAGCATAATCCGGCATTAAGTGCAATGCACAGGCTTGATTTGATATATCTGAACTCAATCATCTGTAGGGGTGCCCACAATTTTTGGTCGTATAGTATAGGTTGACTACCCCCTCCGAATCCTTTCACGTACACTTCCACATTCATTCAAGAACAAAGCACCGAGGAACTTGGCTTCCTCCAGCTGGGGCAGCCGCACATCCCCTGCCGCTATTTTTCTGGGTGGGGGGGGGAGAGGTAGTGGTGGGGGGGAACAGTGCCCTTGGATTTGAAAATGGCAACTGTACTACAGTCAGCTGCAGGCCAGAGATGACAATCTGAGGAGACGAAGAGGACCACCTGATTGACGAGCCTTTACATTTCCAACTTGGACAATCTTCAAGACGTCTCAACCACAGTTTTGGAAACCCTCCTAAAATGTTTAATCTCCATAGAAGCAAGTAAGATCTGAGTGAGGAAATTACCGTCTGACAAAGTTCACAACGACTACAAAAATGGTTTGATTCAAGTGCTCAAAAAGCAGCATCTCGTAATTCCAAGGAATGGACCAAGTGTCCCATACAGCACACACTGCCAGGAAGACCACATGATTAACTTGAACAGGAACAAAATGGACTGCCTGGAAACTACAGAAATAGAACACACTGCTAGCTCCTCATTTCACTCACCACTACAAAGCCGACAAGTCCTACCAGCATGATAACACAAAAGAAAGAAAAAAAAAAGCATTACCAGAATAAAGCTCAAATAAAAATAGCCACGCAACGCAGAGAGTGGCCGCAAAGCAGATTCAAAGAGGAAGGACCAGGCAGCTTGTTTACTACAGCTGCACTCATCCTGCAACTCCGGAGCTGCTTCAGAAACACGGCTCTTGTCACGCCAACCCGTGCTTGGCTGCCAGGCACACTCGCCTGCCTTCTTGAATCACCAGGCCCAACGCCACCCTGGAGGCATTTGCAGGGGAATCTGTCATCTTGGCGGCTTTGTTTTGCTTTGTTTTGTTACTTTTGCCCTTAATACGGCTGGCGGGACTCACTGGAGACTCCCTAACCACAGACCACTCTGCACTCACGCGTGAGGTTTCAGGTTACAGCCTGTTTATCTTGTCCAGCCACTTCTTCATTTTCTTCTGCCTCAGCCCAGCCTCAGCATTTACTCACTTGGCGCTCTTCACGTCCACAGAGGGTCTGCACAGCTCGTTTTTGTGCTTTTCATAAACAGAAATCCTACGAGAGGGAGCTACCAAGAAGATAATTAATGACCCGAGGAAATCCTCACGGGTGATTTGGGCAGGACGCGTGGGGAAATGTAGTAGAACTGTAACCAAATACTACACAATAATAAAAAAAAAACACAAACTATTACGTTAGCAACCATCAAAATACACCAAAGTTATCAGAATAATGTTGAGATTAATTATGTCGCCAATACAGCTTTGAACTGCAGCTGTGATATTTTAATAGCAGCAAAACACTACAACTCTTTCTAACCTTGGAGGGGTGAAACACTGATAAAAATAAAATATTAAGAGAGGAATGGCTTACATCAAGATCTAGGCCTCTTTCTGAGCAGAAAGGTTCACAATAAAAGCTGTCTTGCATGTAATGCCATGAATGACGCAGCTTTTCGGTAATTTCAGAAGTGTATCTGTGATGACATTGGTACGCTCTTTAAATACGAGGGGATGGACACCACTTTTATATGTCGTTGCGCACACACAGTGCTACTGAGGTGAGCATATTAATGACACTGCCCCCTAGGGACACGCGGTCCCTAACACTAACACTAACTACTCTTTCACCTGCAGATCAGAGGACGAGTCGCAGGAGAACTGTTGGTGTCACTTATAGTTTAGACACAATGCCGCTGGGAGTTCAGAGGAGGACAGAGCGCCGCTGCCCAAAATATTTCTGAAAATGTTCACAATCATTTTCATTTGGTCTTTTTTCTTTACTTGTGTTTATGATCTTGACATTAAATTGGACCCCAGCTGGTGCCCAACCCTTCATTATCTCCCCGTTGACTTTTCTTTCACATAGTGTACAGAGCTAACTGTTGTTGTTGTTTTGGGGTTGTAGGATATTGTCACCTAAATTGTCCCCTTCTTGTTCAGCGCACTGTACTAATATAATAACCTCACATATTCCAAGCTCGTTTCGAAATCATCTTCAGCTAAAACAGTGGCTGAAAATAAAAACACACTGACTAAGCCCTCTAACTCCTGGTGAAACAGCGGTATTCATTACCCTGTTCTTTATTCTGTGGGGCACATACACTCCTGTCAGTGTTTATGCCCAATTGATATAGTTATTTATTTAAAATGGCCTTAAGGGGGAAATGACAGAGATATCTTTTAAATAGAAATCGGGGAATGAAATGCAAGTCACAAAATAAGGTAAGTTCAAAACCGAGAGTCTACCCTCATCTATCACTCATCACAGCCAAATGCACAATTAAAGACAAAGTCAAAATAGCATTGCACAACTCCTGAAACCAAGGAGACTACGACAACACAGACACTCTCAGTGTTTAGGTCAAGTCAAGTGGCTTTATTGTCATAACATCCACACACCGTAAGGCAGCATACGTAAAATAACAGGACCGCAGTGCAACACACGCACACACACACACACACACATGACAGTGCAAGACAGGTAAAGAACTATAGTATATCATAAACAGAAATACATCTTCAGAAATTTCTGTCCAATCTTGGAGAACCAGGAAGTGCATGACTCCCGACCTTTATACCCTTCTACACACTGGCATCACGGGTTGTGACATCCAGCTGTTCCCATATGGAAACCAAGTCGAAAGCGGTGGTGCCCACGAGCAACAAAACGGCACTACAATAAGATGTCAAAGTTTTAAACAATGTCAATGATTGCCTTTAGCACAAAATAAACCATAACTATGAATTCTTCATGTTCTAAAATCCCCTAAAAGACACAAAGAACATGAAATGAAAGCATATAAAATAAAAAAAGAGTCATAACATACTGTATATGAATTGCCCTGTCTCAGATATCCTGTGGAAGACTCAATCTGATCATTTAAATACTTCTAATTATTTTTATATGGTACATTTCAACATTTTAAGTTATCGTCCACTACCGTACATTTCGGATAGGTGAAGAATAAGATAGGAAACTTGTGCTAAACGAAATTACAGATTTCTCCTTGCACTGAACACTGAGTGTGTGTGTTATGATCTGGAATTTACTTTCATTTTTTTGTAAAAGTTCTAGAGCTCTTTTTTATTTTAACCTTTACACATACATTAATGTGCACTGCACTTACCATCGTGGTTTCCGTGATGACCATTCGCACATGTGATGTCACTGGAGTCACCGCTTAAAGGTCAGCACACACATCCCTTTAGAACATTAGAACAATCCAGATGAGGAGAGGCCACTCAGCCCAACAAAACTCACCAGTCCTATACGCTTATTACTCTCTATATATTATATAAAAAAAACAAGTAAGCCCGCGATTCGCTAGCGAATCGGAAATCCAAGAATGGCAATCAGTTTCTGTTCCGTCCGATATCTGGATGGATGACATATCATGGAGGGTGGGTGAGTCTGGGGAAATGTCACTTAATTACATAAGCATATCTGTACTAAAGCGGTTTCGTTTTGTGGAGACGTGATTCCGTTGCCTTTGCTGCCACCGACTGCTGGCAAAGTGGAGCACAGCAAGTTTAGTTTACAGGTTGTGGTGTTCGTGTGCCAGCCACTGAGTCTGGGAAGCCGCTGGGTTAGAGTCTGTGACCGTTATGTGATCTATATTACTAGCACAGTGGATTAGAGCAAGTGTAGTGAACAGGTTGTGTTGTGTGGGCGCCACCTACTGACTCTGGGAAGCCGCTGCGTTTTGGGAAGCAGCTGTGTTTGACTCTGGGGCGGGCGCCGCTGCGAGTCTAGTTTACAGGTGGTGTTGTTTGGGCGCTTACAGGTTGTGTTGTTTGGGCGCCACCTACTGACTCTGGGAATCCGCCGTGTTTTGGGAAGCCGCTGTGTTTGACTCTGGGGCGGGCGTCACGGCGCATTACGTTGTGTTATTTGGGCGCCACCTACTGACTCTGGGAAGCTGCCGCGTTTTGGGAAGTCGCTGCGT
Organism: Erpetoichthys calabaricus; assembly: GCF_900747795.2. NCBI lineage: Eukaryota > Metazoa > Chordata > Cladistia > Polypteriformes > Polypteridae > Erpetoichthys > Erpetoichthys calabaricus. The sequence goes on from NC_041409.2 coordinate 54,140,176, forward strand.
TTGACTCTGGGGCGGGCGCCGCTGCGAGTCTAGTTTACAGGTTGTGTTGTTTGGGCGCTCAGAGGTTGTGTTGTTTGGGCGCCACCTACTGACTCTGGGAAGCCGCCGCGTTTTGGAAAGCCGCTGCGTTTGACTCTAGACTCTGTTGCGGGCGCCAAGGCCGCAGTGCGCATGCACCTCGGTGTGTCCGCCGTGCATATATTAACTGTGGTTTAGTAAGATAGATCCTGGGATGAGACGTGACTTTCTCAGTGAGACACTTTCATGTCCCGCGAGGCGAGACTTCGTGTCAAGAGATTTAACACGCCCGGGGCCGAAAATAAAAGACAAAGAGTAGATGACAAAGTAGAACGTTGTAAAGAATTCAAAAATGTTGCTGCGATACACATGCAGAGCAGGTTAGAGATAATGGAAGTACTAAAATTCGAAAGTCTCAAAAAAATGATAGTAAAGATCACATTTGCGCTAACAAATGGAAATTATTACTCGGTGAAATAACAGAACAGCGAAAAGAGATTGAATATATTGTTAAACTTTAAGTCAGAGACTTGTAGATTGTTTAATTCTTGTTGCCATCAGGGAAAAGTAGTGTTGCTTCCCAATGAAGAGGCGTATCTGCAAGAATTAAAAGATTTGTTGTTTGGAGAAAGTGAAATCCACATACATGAGTGGCAGAGACATGAAGTGGCTGGCATGTAGCGCAGGCAGGTAGGTTGGCAAGCACAGCGAACAGGGGGCAAAGCCCCCTAGTCTTCTAAAATAACATCAAGTCGAGTTTTGAGTGTCCCCAAAGTCTGTCTACCACACTACTTGGTCGCTTATTCCAAGTGTCTGTGGTTCATCTGTGTCAGGAAAACTTCCTAATGTTTGTATGAAATTTCCCCTTCACAAGTTTCCAACTGTGTCCCCATGTTCTTGATGAATTCATTTTAAAATAACTGTCTTGATCCCCTGAACTAATTCCCTTCGTAATTTTAAACACTTCAATCATGTCACCTCTTAAACTTTGGCTTAAACTGTATAGGCTGAGCTCTTTTAATCTTTCTTCACAATTCAACCCCTGTAGCCCTGGAATCAGCCTAGTCGCTCTTCTCTGACCTTTTTCTAGCGCTGCTGTGTCCTTTTTGTAGCCTGGAGACCAAAACTGCACCCAGTACTCCAGATAAGGCCTCACCAGTGTGTTATAAATTTGAGCAGAACCTCCTGGGACTTGAACTCCACACATTAAGGTGCTATATAACCTCACATTCTGTTAGCTTTCTTAATGACTTCTGAACACTGTCTGGCAGTTGATAGTGACAAGTCCACTGTGACTCCTAAATCCTTCTCATAAAGTGTACTCTCGATTTTCAGACCTCCCATTGTGTATCAAACCAGTGTCCAAGATTAAGATAATACCAGTGTTGGTGTCCAATTCTCTTTTTGTATAATTCTGTTCTGGTATACAGTCTTGTTTTAATTTTGACAGCCTTTTTTTGATTTGTGTTTCAAACTTGACACCTCATCGGCGAGAGATCTCAGCTACGACCTCAGCTTTGTTTCTTGACTAAGTCTCACCCCTCTGATTGCGTTCATTAAGAATCATACTGTCTCTTTTCAAGTTAAAACAGTGAGACCCAAATGTGAAAGGAATCTTCTCTTCAGGATGGGTGGACTGTAAGAGCCCTTAACGTATCGGTGGCAGTGTACCACCTGCAGAGAGTTGATATGAAGTACACAGCTTTCTTTAAACTCTTTACTTACAGTAGTGCCACCCATGCTAGGGCAATCTACAGGCCCATTTGAAGTTCAGCCTTCTACCTTAAACCACCTGTACAGTCCCAGCTTATTTCCATCCCTCACCTGTGATAATAATGACTATTAAACGTATAAACCTGTACCCTAACATGAGCGCTTCAAAGGTCAGCTCTGGATGTCAACACAAGGTTCTCAAAAACGTACACTGGCGACTTTGGCTCAGCTGGAAATGTTTACATTCTTAAATACGGGAGTGCAAATGAAGCTGATAGCACAATTTCAGAAAACAGTAGAAATGGTGACATCCGTATGTTGGAAAAGGGGATAAACACCCAAAAGAAATAACAGAAGAACCTAAAAAGAGCAAGGCGAGAACTTAGTAAGATAAATACTTTTCAGTCCCACATATGTGCTCGTTTTACATTTTTAGCTTAAAAATCTTAAACAAGTCATCCTGTTATGATTACTGGCTGACTGCCTGGTTGGTTTCCTCTTCATGGGCCCATACGATGTTACCAGAGAAAAGAATTCAGGTCTGTTTATTTCATTTTCATATACAATAAACAGGGCACTCTAAATATTTACAAATGCAGTTCATTTAAAATGAAACTGTGTACTATGTACCTACAAATATTAAGTAAGGTAAAGAAATTCCTTGACATACCCTAAGGTCATTTGGCAATCTCTCTATAAATAAAGTAAAACAATGTTAGTAAACCGCTCTCATTCAAATTAAAAATGCACTCTTTACTTCCATTTGTTAAGCTAAAAAGAATGTGGATGAACACGATGTAAATGAGAGCGACACAGAGGGTCAGAACTACAAAAGGCAAACAAGCTCTCCCATTGCCCAAAGCTGCTACAAATATGAAGCAAACATGTTCTGATTTCTCTTACTGGGTTCATATTTTCCACATACAAGTGGAAGTTGATAATTGCCCACACTTTTATAATTTGTTTGCTGTACAGGTTTCTCTATACACATGTGAAAATATGCTGTGGTTACAGTGCTCAAGTTTCCACCTTGATCAATTGGTTACACCAGGAGTCACCATGGCACTCCACTCTCCGTCTGCACCAAAGAAAAGCAGCGAGTAGTGGTCCACTTTCTATGGCCTGAGGGTGTACCAGGGGCCATAATCCTCGTTGAGTCATCAGAATCATGGTATGGATTTGCTCGCTCTTGTCATTGGTAGTGGACGTGGACGGGTGTTCCACTCCTTCTTCTTGATCAACTCTTGTCTGACCATTTTTCAACTTCTCAATCCATTCATACACACTCTGTTGTGGTTTCAATGCTGCCTCAATATTGTGCAGAAAGCCTTCTATGGATTTTAGCCCCTCTTGCACCATCAACCCATAAAAATCAGATTACTATTCGCTGCTCTTCTTTCATGAAAGCAGTGGTAAAATGTCAACCTTGATGAGTCGGTTTCTCTAGGAGTGACCATGGGCGCTCTGTTCTCCATTTGCACCAAAGAAGAGCAGCGAGTAGTGATCCAGTTTTTGTGGGATGAAGGTGCTCCAGGCTCTGAAATCCTTGTTGGTTCATCAGAATAATGGTATGGACTTGCTCTGTGTTGTCATTGGTAGTGGACATGGGGGGGCGTCCTGCTCTTTTTTCTTCCTTAACTCTTGTCTGACCACTTTTGAACTTCTCAATCCACTGGTAAACACTCTGGCCCATTGTAGACCTTCAGCCCATAAAAATCAGACCACTGCTCACTGTTCTTCCGTGTAAACAGAGAGTGGAGTGGCCACATCTGCTCCTAGAAAATGACAACAGAAACGACTGATCGAGGACAGGACTTGTGACCACAGACACACCAGTTTCCACATGTGTGCAGAGGAAAAGCTGTAGAGCCAACCTAATGAAAACGATCACAAAAGCACAGATAATTACTGACTTACCCTTGTGTTTTAGTTTTTCTTTCAAAACAAAACAGTAAAATAATTACAGTAAAATACAGAGACCGTAGCTGTGTACTTAAATACAGCAATTATCTTCAATTAAGCCATGTCACTGAACTGAATAAATGAATTACAAAAACAGATTAACGAGCAGAAGGCCATACAATACCGTACGCATGGCGATGGCATGGTAAGTGCTACTGCCTCACAATTCCACAGACAAGGTTCAAATCCCGGTCCGGACACCTCCTTCATAACATTTGAATATTCATCAGTTTTTGCAGACGTGTTCCTTTACACATTCTTATCTCCCTAGGACATTCCCAAACAGTGAGGGTGGATGAGAGCCACTGGGTGACTTGACATGAGCTGGCATCTTTTACATCGTTGCTGCCAGCAGCAAACCCAAATCCATGGAGACAAGAAGAGGAAAGTCCTTGTGTCACTGCAACAGCGGACAGTCAGGTGCTATGGAGTACAGCCTTCAGCCCATGTTCATGTGGCCCTCCTGTCCTTAGCCAGGGAGACATCTGGGTGCTGATGCTCACCACGTTTTGTGATTTTTTAGTGTTTTGGTATGATGGCTTTGTTTACAGTTTCAAAATTTGGTGGAAATTAGCTGCTTAATATGAATGTCCTAAGGTATAAATTAAACTTGCAATGAAAGGGGAAACCCTTCTTTCATCTATATACTGGCCCAGCACAACCTAGATTTAATTATAGACATTAAGTGAGCCTTGTCTATGATCCTAATGTCTCTTTGTTTAGTTTTGGAAGTTCAGGTAGTTTTTTGGTAGGCTAAACATAATCACAGAGGCCAAATAAAAATCTGCAATGTGCGAGGATAACTCAGCAAAACAGGGTTCTGAACCACCACAGTGGAACTTAACATCATGAGAGTAGATCAGTAAATATCTGCACTTTTGTGATAATTTTATTTGCTTTCCTTGTGCATCTGTGGAATCTTGATGTGTCTGTGGTCAGAGTGGTCGAGTTCAGACCTTGTTACAGTCTCCCTTGTTGTTTTCTAGGAGTGAAGAAGGCTGTCGCAATCTCTGTTTGCACCGAAGAAGACCCATAAGCACCGGTCCACTTTTTCTAGGCTGAAGGTACACCAAAATCCTCATCAGTTCGTGAAACTCCCAGTACAGACTTACTCGATATTGTCATCATTGGTAGTGGACGTGGACAGGCCTCCCCATCCTTTTTTTGTGCTTATCACTTGAGTAACCATTTTTGAATTCCCATTCTATTAGTAAACTATTAGTAGGAGTGATGGATGTATTCAACGTGGTGGTGGGATTACATCAGAAATCGGCTCTAAACCCTTTCTTAATTGCAATGGCGATGGACAGGTTGACAGATGAGATTAGACAGGAGTCCCCGTGGACTGTGGTGTTTGCGGATGACGTTGTAATCTGTAGCGAGAGTAGGGATCAGGTTGAGGAGACCCTGGAGAAGTGGAGATATGAGGAGCAGAGGAACGAAGGTCAGTAGGAACAAGACAGAATACATGTGTGTAAATGAGAGGGAGGTCAGTGGAATGGTGAGGATGCAGGGAGTAGAGTTGGTGAAGGTGGACGAGTTTAAATACTTGGGATCAACAGTACAGAGTAATGGGGATTGTGGAAGAGAGGTGAAAAAGAGAATGCAGGCAGGGTGGAGTGGGTGGAGAAGAGTGTCAGGAGTAATTTGTGACAGACGGGTATCAGCAAGAGTAAAAGGGAAGGTCTACAGGATGGTAGTAAGACCAGCTATGTTATATGGATTGGAGACAGTGGCACTGACCAGAAAGTAGGAGACAGAGCTGGAGGTAGCGAGTTAAAGATGCTAAGATTTGCACTGGGTGTGACGAGGATGGACAGGATTAGAAATGAGGACATTAGAGGGTCAGCTTAGGTTGGACGGTTTGGAGACAAAGAGAGGCGAGATTGTGTTGGTTTGGACATGTGCAGAGGAGAGATGCGGAGTATATTGAGAGAAGGATGTTAAAGATAGAGCTGACAGGAAAAGAGGAAGGCCTAAGAGAAGTTTTATGGATGTGGTGAGAGAGGGCATGCAGGTGATGGGTGTAACAGAACAAGATGAAGAGGACAGAAAGATATGGAAGAAGATGATCTGCTGTGGCAACCCCTAACGGGAGCAGCTGAAAAAAGAAAAAGAAGAAGAAGCCTATTACTAACCGCTCTGCAGTGGTAAAATACTCTCTCCGTATTGTGCAGAAAGCCTTGGCAAACCTTCAGCCCATAAAAAGCAGATTGCTGCTCTTTGAGGACAGAGTGGCCATGTTTACTCCTAGAAAATGACAAAGAGAAGCTGACTGGTCGAGGTCGAAACTTTACCACTCTGCGCATGGACAAAGTGTACAGCCAACCCAAAGAAAATGATTACAAACGTACAGAGATTTAATGACTTACCTTCAAAACGTTTCAGAATGGTTCAAAAGTAAATAAATCCAAGCAGTACAAGTTGAAGCCCTCCCCAAATCCAACTACTGAAGACACATTCTTACCATTTGTGTGTAATCTCTGTGGAACTGATCTCCAATTCTTTGAAGCTTTTGGCCGATCTGTGCTTCTGCGCTCAGACCAGGCTCCTGTTCTTCTTCTGCCATTCCTTCTTCCGTGTCCCCATCTCGATCCACCTCAAAATGTGCTGGGAAGTGCAAGCGATGGGCTGCTGTACCTTAAGTTGAAAGACAGGCAAAATAAGGAGGTGTTACTGTAGACCTCGGGGAAACACCACAATGCAGTATTTACAGATCATTTGGACCATTCCAGCCATTTGACTGCTGACACCTATCTAGTCTAGGAAGGACTGCATCTCACACTGCACTGGGACTGAATAAGCCAGAATATGCTAGCCTGGATAACGTCATGTAGTCAGTGCCGAATGGCTTGCTAACAAAGAGATAGTGCCCAACCATCGCTATCTAAGCATGTGACCAAACATGGACCCAAATCACATAGTGGTCAGTAAACACTCATGACCAGGCCACAATAAATACACATCCCCCATCAACTAATACTTGTAGAAGATCAACAGGCAGGATAAGCTAAGGTGCGTATCACACATTTGAATATCTACGCACACTTTAAAAGGAGTGCACTCTTAATTCACTGCTGCAGACACACAAATCTTACCTGTGCAAATTACAGTGCAAGGAAATGAAACGCACAAAACGCAAAGAAATTCTAGGGAGAAGGGCAGGACTGAATTTGAGAATTCCAGAGCCCCCTGCAGCGGGGGGCTGCTAGTCTCACAACGTCCTGCACGGGCGTCCTGCACACAGACTTGTCAGCCCCGTCATTTTACACTCCTGTTTCCCTAAAGTTCCTGAAATCAAAGCCAGTCCAGCAAGAAAATCCTGCTACAACACATCCTAAGGCCAGAATAACAAATTACAAGTTTCCATGCTCATCAAGCGTTTTTTTTAAAAGAACAGCATGCCCAAGTCAGACATTCTTTGTTTTTCTAACTGGATTTGTTTTCTAGAACTGGGGGCTTTATTTTCATAGACACAGACTGTACAGAGCATGAAAGATGAGCACAGACGCATTTTGCCAGTAATTTTCATTCGAAGACGACAGAGTCACAGTCATTTAAAAGTTGTCCAGGGGTTACAGCTGCTGTCTCAGCTCCAGGGACGCAGATTCGATTTTAAAGCCTGGAAGGAGGACCCAGCATGCAGCACACTTCTGTTTCACTCCACACGCCAAAGACTGTGTTTTAGGTTTGCCGGCAACTCCAGATTCTCGTAGTTTTGAGTATTCTGGTGGCACTGAGCACAACTTAGAAACCATTCCAAAAAAGCCCACTCAACCCAGCTTCAGGCCCCTTCACTTTCACATATTTCCTTATGCTGCAGCCTTGCTCTGAAATCATTTCAATTTGTTTTCTTCCTTCATCAAGCAACACTCAATACCAAAATTAAAACGGGATTTTAGGATTTTTTTTGCAAATTACAAACAGAAATCTCACACTGACACAAGTGTTCAGACCCCTTTGTTCTGGCTCTGGTGCATCCCATTCTACTGATCATCATCGAGACGTTTCTCCACCTGTTGAACGGACCGATTTGTAAAGGCACACACCTGTCCACCGAAGGTCCTCAAGGGAGCAAGTCATGAGGTCAAAGGAAAGGCTTGCAGAGCGGAGATACAGGATCTGGGGATGGCTGCTTAAAGCACAGAGACCTCCATAATACTTAAATGGAAGAAGCGTGAAACAAGCACAACTTTCCCTAGAGCTGACTAAGCTGGTGGAGAACATAAAAAAAAAAACGGCATAGATGAGAGCGAAAGGATAAAACCATTTCTGAAATGTTCAAGTGTTCTCAGGAGCACAGAAGCCTCAAGAATCGTGACATGAAAGAAGTGCTGGAACCACCAGGACTCTTGCAAAACTGAGCAACTTGGCAAGAAGGGTCTTATAGTGAGGGAGGTGACCAGAAACCGATGGTCTCTCTGACTGAGCTCCAGAAACTTCCAGAATGTTGCAAGCAGTGTGGTGCAGTGGACTTCAAACCCTGAGGTTGTGGGTTCAAATCCCGCTGTGACCGTGAGCAAGTCACTTAATCTGCCTGTGCTCCAATTGGAAAAAGCCAAAAGAAATGTCACTAATTGTATCATAAGTGTTGTAAGTCGCATTGGCTAAAGACGTCAGCCAAAGAAGTACATGAAAAATGTAGAAAGACAACCATCACTATAACGGGACTTGATGGTAGCGGCCAGACAGAAGCCTATCCTTGGCAAAAAGACACAAGGAAGCTTGAGTGGTGTTCACAAATCAGCGCCTGAGGGACTCTCGGAATGTGAGAAACAAGATTCTCTGGTCTTAGGAAGCCAAGATTTGCATCGTGTCTGAAGGAAACCGGGCACCGCTCATCACAACTCCAAAGAGGTGAAACACGGTGGTGAGGATTAGTCAGGTTGGAGGGAAACCGGAGCACAGCAAAGAACAACGGTATCTCTAATGAAAATCTGTCCCAGGGTGCTCTGGGCCCAAAGAAAATACAACACGGCAGTGGCATTTGAACAACTCTTAGGACGTCCTTGAGTGGTCCAGCCCGAGCCTGAACTTGAATCCAATCCAACATCTCTGGAGAGACCCGACAATGGCGGCCCACCAACTGTCTCCATCAAGCCTGACAGATCTTGAGGATGTCTGCAGAGAAGAAGGCCAGAAAATCCCCAAATCCAGGCTAGTGGAGATTGTTGAGTCAGACCCCAGAAGACTTTCTGCCAAAGGGGCTTCAATGAAGTACTGAGTGAAGGGTCAGCGCACTTGAGTCAATGGGATAGTTCCGTTTTTTTGGATAGTTCCGTTTTTTTATTTTTAATAAATATGCCAACATTCCGAAAATCCTCTTTTTACTTTATCATTCTGGGCATATTGAGCGTTTGATGAGGGAACGAATTTGTTTAGCACAAGGCTTCAACAAAACAAAATGTGACAAAAGTGAAGGGGTCTGAAGACTTTCTGAAGGGGCCATGTATAGAAACAAAATGCAGAACCAGTTCCCATGTTTGAAGATGGGGTTGTCTGTCACCAAAGAGCAGGGTGCCATTCACAGGCAGAGGCACCACGGAGGCCCCCCCCTCCCTAGGCCCACTTCCCTGCTGGCCATTTCTAAGTAAGTGCGTACGGGTGGCTGCGGACGCCTCACTCCTTTTTTAATTATAGCACGCTTGGTCTTCGCCACAGCCATAGCCCTCCTAAAAGCTTTCCCCGTCTGCCCACAAGTCTGTTTTCTCATTACAAGCAAGTAAATTGGAAAATCTGTACTCTAAAGATTCTGCAAACCACCAAATCTCTCTGGAGACACAGCAGAGAAGTGTCTTCATTAAAGAATAAAAAGAAACATGGCTTTTGTATAAATGCACACTTCTGCTCCATAACCATGCCTGCTGTAATACGGCTCATAATTCTGAACATTTAATGATGTTGGCAGTCTTCATTTAGTTAAATATTAAAACGATTGCTCCAGTGCAAAAAGGTGTGGACTTCGAGGTTGGATAAAGGCCAACTGTGTATACGTAATAAGTAAATAATTAAGAATAAATTACTGGGCCGCATCGTAAAGAGCTCATGGCTAACAAAAGCAAAGAATGGAAGGTACTTTCTCCTTATGACAAGGCTTCTTTGTTCATCTAAAATGCGTCACATATCATTATGTCATTACTATATAACGATGGTGATTATACCGTGGGTGGCTGGGGATGTCATACAAACACGGAGGTGACATGCAGATCCACACTGCGGCTCACAATAAAATCAAACTGTGGAGAGATCTAACAATTCAAAGCATTCGGTGTGCAATTCATGATGAGACGTTAAGAGTTTAACTTCCAAACATGTGGTGATGACACAGTGCAGAAGAAACAGCAGCCACCGATGCTGTCCAGATGTGCGCACCACCGTGTGAAAAATATGAGGTGACAGTCACTGAATCCCAAAGTGACCTTTACACCTCTCGGATACACACATTAGTCCATTCCGCATTTCCTTCCTGCCAGTTATCCATGTTCTTAAATAACCTGCCCCAATATCAGGATCCAAAACTGACACCCCAGACCACACTAATTAGATCAGGGGTGTCCAACTCCGGTCCTGGAGGGCCGCAGGTTTTCATTCTAAACATCTTCTTCATTAGTGACCAGTTTTTGCTGCTAATTAACTTCTTTTTCTTTAGTTTTAATTAACTTGACTCAGACCCCTTCGTTAGCAGCCACACAATAATGAGACACAAAACAAGCCCCCACATGACCAGCTCACCTGTGCCCATCACACAAATATTAGAAAATAAAGAAAGATGAAGGTCTCGGTAAGGTTGATGTCCGAGGTCACCAAAACATTTGATGGTGTTCTTTAGAAAAAACAGAAAAATCAATAGTTTTGGAAATGTCTGCTCTGTCAAAATGAGAGCAGCAACAAACCGCAGAATTAAATAACGGGTTTAATTAACAGCAAGAAAGTGGTTGGAGTTTGACATTCCAGGTTAGCTGGTCGTCTGTCGGCTCATTTCACAGCTCATTTCTGTTTGGCTGCCACTTAATGAAGAAACAAATCAATTCAGAGGACTGAATCCTTAAAAACAGGGCTGCTAAACGGAAGGGAAAAGGAGTTAATTAGCAGTATAAACTGGTCAATGATTAGGAAAAGGGTTAGAATGAAAACCTGCAGCCACTGCGGCCCACCAGGCCTGGAGTTCGACATCTGTGATTTAGACCTTCTTGCAGATGATTCCAGATACTTCCACTCCACTCTTTCCTGCTCTTGCTATCTATTCACTTACCTTACTTAGTTATTTATTTAGCAATTCATAGTATAGTTCAGTTCTTCACCTGTCTTGCACGTGTCCCATGTTTATGTTTTATGCTGCACCTCAGTCCTGTTATTTCGTGCCACTGTATGCTGTAGTACAGTATACGGAGGGTGTGACAATAAAGCCCCTTGACTTAACTTGACTTGAAAATAACTAACGTCTTCCGACTTAAGACATGTGAAAAAGCCGTGACTGAGAACATGCGGGCACAGCAGACCAAAAGATCCAAAAAAAAAAAATATATCATGGGGCTACCAGGAAAAGCGGCCACAAAATGCATCATACAGTAGAGTTATCATGAAATGATCTAAGCCTCATGCGCATTACATGCCCTACAGGGATATTTTTATGTGTTTATCCAACACTTTCAGATGCTGCCAAATGTTAAGTATGCACTTTTAGAGATCATAATATAGTAGCACTGCTGAAAGGCAAACTGTTCGGAGTTGATCCTCCGAAACTGCATACTGAGCCACACACACAAAGCGGGATAAGGTCAAGGCGGAAAACATGGTCTCTTAAAAACCTGCAAGCCCACCTACAAAATTCTCCCTTGGGAAAAGGTACCGATGTCATTACACCGTGCCAAAAGCAGAGGTAAAAAGGTCCTCATCGACCGCCATGCATCCAAAAAGAAGGGAGGAGCCTGTGTCTCCCGAGTAGCGTGGGGAACAATACATTTAAAAGTACTTTAGTTACATTACTCATCTCTCTTATATATATATATATATATATATATATATATATATATATATATATATATATATATAAAATCCAACGTCCGCCTGTCTGTACGTCTGTCCGCTTTTCACGAGAGAACTACTTAACGGATTTAGATCTGTTTTTTTCAATAATTTGCTTGAACATTCCAGCTGATTTTGCAACTTCTCTCATTGTGCTAAGTATCATACAACAGTTCGCTTGTGGTAACAATTTATTCGCGTGAATCCGAGACAGAGACTGCAGGCCGTGGGGAGGGGGAAGCGTGACATCAGGAGTGGGAAGCCGGGCGGGCCCTCCTCACTCACGCATGCGCCAGTCTCCGTTCGAGTCGCGCGACCTCACTTACCTAGCGATACCTGTTTGTTCAGCAAATGACATTATCATCTAGAGGTTGTTAAAGAGTAACATTTGACATTTTTGAGACGTGTGTTTTAGAGGGTAGCTGCTGATTGGCAGAGATATCACAGCCATGTGCTCTTCTCCCCATGCAGGGGACGCTCTCCCATCAGAGCTGAACACGATCAGATACAGTGCCAACATTTGACATCTAAGCGTACCTACTTTCTGCTTGCCAACATTTTACATTTTTGGCGAAGAGATCACAGCTACATTCTCGCCAGTGGTATCAAAACCAAAAATATTATATATCAAGAGGCCCTCAGATACGAAAGCTATCAATAAAAATTCTTCTCAATACAAAATTATTACTTTTTTTTATTGATTTTTAAAGTTTGTCCTGTTTTGCTACTTCAAGGGCGGAGCCGTGGGGGAGAGCTAGTTACTTATACAGTAAAAAGTAAATAATTATGTTTTAAGCTGTAGTTACTCATTATAAAATGTAATGAGTCATTTCTTTTGTATCAGAAATTGCACATTTGACTGGCCAGCATTAGTTATTAAATCCTAAGCCTTGTAAATGAACCCTCATGACACTGACTAGACACACAGTTGAGCGTGATAACGTTCTTGTGGTTTACAAACACTTTTTAGTCTTTAATGTGCAGTGAAGTAAATCACATCCGCTCCCTTTAAACACCTCCGACCTGTGCCCCTCCACGATTCACAGTATGAACACTGGGTCACCTGATCACACTGTTCTTATAGCAAATCGCCGGATTAGTAACTCAAATGACACTTCACGAATGTTTCTGTCACCGGATTGCAGGCAGCGCACTCTTTTCTGCGCGGCTGTGCGACTGAGGCCTGCAGAGGAGCAGCTTACTAGTATGTTTTGTGGCCTTTCAGCCAGGCCTGCTGCAATAGTAATAGCGCAGGCATCTTTACTTCAATAAAACAAGTACTGCGCTGGGTTACTCGTTATTTTAAAAATGAGTCGGACTATGTCAGGCACTTTACTTTGAACATGTCACCCTCAGCTCGCTCCTGAGACTGTGCAGCAGAGCTTAACACTGTATGTTCAGCTTATCAACACAAATTTAGCGATTTCTGAAATGTCAAGAGCCCACCAAAGCACTTGGAAACATGTCACTGTGGACACTGGCACCATTTTCTATCCATGACTGCTAAATGTGCATGTGAAGCGAATATCCAGAGTACAACGGGCTTGCACAGACTACAGCACACGGCCAAATAATCATGTTACTCACAAGGAAACCTGGTTTCTCTAACTGGAATAAGGGCGTACGTGGCAGTTTTGACACCGGGTTATTAAAGCGCATGGAAATGGACTCATTAGTGCAACTAAACAAAGAGAGCTCATTCCCTTTATGACAATAGCTGTTGTTCACTCACCCCCCACTATTCAAGGCCACGGGGGTTAGGCTTGGACTGGCACCATTCACTACACAGCAAACTCTCACACTCCGCCATACTAACCTGGATGAATCTGACCACCCAGACTCCTTCTCCCACCCCAGGTTAAATCCATTTTTCAGGGAAAACAATGGAAGGATGAGAGAAGCGAATAAAATCACAAATGAATGATTGAAATGGGATTATTCTTTGTTGATATGGATTGATGTAGAGACCGGCCGACTGACTGGCTGAAAAGCAATTTTGTCTTTCATGGTGTTGTCTCAGAATCGGGGAGGCACCATCCAGACCACGTCAGGCAAAGAGGGAGTCAGTGCTGTTTACAGTAAACGGAAGGAAGGCAACACGAGGGAGACGGCCAAATGAGTCATCGAGAGCGGTTCAGACATAAACAATCCCCCATGTGATAAATACACATTAATGAGAAGTAATAATATTATGGAAGCAAACTGGGTACGTCAATGATGAGCTTAAAGGTCAACGCGTTTACATTTGGAGAGACGGAAACACGGATCATAAATCTGTTAATATCGTAAAGCTTTAGGGAATGGAAGTCCTCAAAGTGAAAATACTCTTCAAGGCCTTACCATCAACCTCCAAAGTGAAGGTAAAATGTTATGGAGGATTCTGCTCACTACAATCCAGCCATTTCTGGACAGGGTAGGAGTACAGCAGCCCACTGTCGAGGAAGATGGCGGACCCTACACTAGCTCATCCCACCTGCACCTTCTTGTAATACGCGAGGTGTGGAGTTCTGCTTACCCAGACTTTAGTCTTGGCTGCGCCCCTGAACTCATCGTCCTGCACCTCATCTGCTTCTTTGACCTTTCCACCAATTTTTTTGTTTTTTCTCAACAACGACTTAATCTGCAGTCTGACAGCCCAAAGTTAAGTTTAATTCTGTGTACAATTAGAGCTTCACTATGAAACAACATGGCTGTCTACCGTCCCTGACCTTCACTCTTAACTGAAGTCCAGACAGTCATACAGTGCCTCACATCCAGTAACGACTGCGTCTCACGAGGGTCTCCCTGTTTTCAAGTGCTGGTAGCTACTGTCACACGTGCCTGCATAAGGAACAGCTTAAGAGCTCTGGTGATTGGAATTCTACCACCACTCCAGGGGTTGGCACCGTGTCCTAATGTCTTTTCTCTTCCTCGCTCTGCAGGACGGATGATTGAGAGCTGCAACATCTCTGACGCCACTTCTGGTGTCCGTCTCCTTGGACCAAGCCTCTCCTGCCAGAGGGACATACACACCATATTGCCAAAAGTATTTTGACTACCTCCAAATCATCGAATTCAGGTGTTCCAATCACTGTCATGGCCACAGGTGATTAAACTCGAGCCCCTCGGCATGCAGACTGCTGGCTTCTACAAACATTTGTGACAGAATGGGTCGCTCTCAGGAGCTCAGTGAATTCAAGCCTGGTACTGTCATAGGATGCCACCTGTGCCATTTGTGACATTTCCTTGCTACTAAATATTCCATGGCCAAATGTTAGTGGTATTATAACAAAGTGGAAGCAATTGGGAACAACAGCAACTCAGCCACCAAGTGGTAGGCCACATAAATTCACAGAGCGGGGACAGCGCATGCTGAGGTGTGCGGAAGTCGCCAACTTTCTGCAGGGTCAATAGCTACAGACCTCCAAAAGCTCAAGAACAGTGCAGCGTAGAGAGCCAAGCCTGACATCACCAAATGTAATGCAAAGCGTCGGATGCAGTGGTGTAAAGCCCACCGCCACTGGACTCTGGAGCAGTGCAAACGTGTCCTCTGGAGTGACGAATCACACAATCCGATGGACGACTCTGACCAGGAGAACGGGACTCACCTGACTGCATTGTGCCAAGTGTAAAGTTTGGATTATGGTGTGGGGTTGAGCTTGGCCCCTTAGTTTCAGTGAAAGGAACTCTTAATGCTTCAGCATACAAAGCCATATTGGACAATTTCATGCCTTCAACTTTGTAGGAACAGTTTGGCGATGGCAATATGACTGCGCACACACCAGTTCACAAAGCAAGGTCTATAAAGAAATGGAGGAGCGAGTTTGGTGCGGCTGCACAGAGCTCTGACCTCCACCTGATAGACCACCTTTGAGATGAATGAAAGCGAAGACTGTGAGCGAGCCAGGCCTTCTTGTCCAACATCAGTGCCTGACCTCACAAATGCTCTCCTGGTCACACATTCCCATAAACACACTCGCCCTACACCTTGTGGAAAGCCTTCCCAGATTAGTTGAAGCGGAAACAACTCCATATTAAAGCCTACGGGATGTCATTAAAGTTCATGTGTGCTTAATGGCAGGCGTCCCAATACTTATGGCATTATAGTGTATGTAACCGGATGTTTGGCCATTTTGAAAAGAGTTTCATTTTGGAAGTCGTGTGTGAAAAGGCGTTTTTGCAGCTATCTTGTTTTTGCTGCATTCCAGTTATACGGGGGTCATACAAAAGTATAGTTAGGGCAAACGTTATTATCAGAAGTTACACTGCAAGATTTGCAAATTGGTATTTCAATGCGAGGATTGAATTATTAGTGACGTCCTACCGAAGATTCACTCGGCCTTTAGCCCCAGCTTTTTCTGCACACCAGATTGGATATAAAAGTAAGCCCTGGCAATACTCCTGACCAGTCAGAAAGCTGGGATTTGAACCAAGCACTCCACAGACAGTAGAGTAGCAGGACTTTTTAAACTTTCAGTTGAGCTTCGTATTTAGATGTGACCAGCAGATATTTGCTGACTTACTGTCACCGTTCCACAAAAATGCCATTATGATTCTAAATCCGTTAAAATCTGTCCATCCCAGTATTCAAGAGAAAGGCACTGAAATTACATACAAGAGAAGAAGCAACTTTGATTTTGAAATTTCTTTTTATCCTCTGCTGTCTGCCTTATGCAACATTATGAAAGCTAGAAACCGAGACTGCAGCAGTCATAAAGTCAGTGCGGTTCACATGTCCAGCAGTAGCAAACCACAGACCAAACGAGACTGGCACGCTTTATCTGTAGGATTACGTGTAAAAGACCCATAGAATGCTCAGAATGCAACTAACTTACACGAGAAAGGGTGAGCACAAAATAAAGCCATCAGTGGCCAAGAAGGAATAAATTCTGAAGAGACACATCGTTGTGAAACCTTCCTGAGACACCACATACTCCGCATTGATATTTATGGCAATAGGATATGTGATCTGCGGTGGGTTGGCACCCTGCCCGGGATTGTTTCCTGCCTTGTGCCCTGTGTTGGCTGGGATTGGCTCCAGCAGACCCCCATGACCCTGTGTTCAGATTCAGCGGGTTGGAAAATGGATGGATGGATGGATGGATATGTGATGAGCAGAGCAACAACCCAACCAAGACAAAAGGCACACAATTGTAAATTAGCCATCTTCCCTTGGCAAGTGACGTGACCAGTCAGAACTGTCCACTTCCCCTAACTGATGATCAACTATGGAGAGGTGACTCACCCACATGGGTGCCACTGAAACACAAAATCGACCGTTTGGAATAATCAACCCCAACCTCCCGTAGGCAAGTTACTAAAGCCTACGGGAGTGTGGGTGGTACGGCGAATGGGCCCACCAACAGATTCCTTTCTTAAGTTGACCATTTCCTTGCTTGTAATTCCTGCCAACTGTTCCTCCTGCCTGCTATTTCTGAAAAATGATGTTCCTCAGAGTCATCTTTTATCACGATGATGCTCCAAGCACATTGGGGTCACTTGTTGGCGCAGACCTTGCGAGAATGCAGCTTTGATCTGGTAGCCCACCCTCCTTATTTGCCAGATGTCTCATTTTTGAGATGAAGAAACATCTGGGTGGTAGACTGACACAGTGGTGTGACTCGGAATATGGGAGAAGTGCGTTCACCTTCAGGGAGGCTGAAGACTAAAACTGCCTTGTGCCGCGCCACTTCCCATCACACACCCCTCGTACATTAACAGAAGACAACAACACACAAAATACAACAGAGCAGACACAATGGAGCTGCATTGGTTCTTCAGCTTGTGGTGTTACAAACGACAAAGCGTGTCAGACCACTGTGGCTCCAGCTCCCTTTAAAAACATCTTCTGTTCTTCAGTGGCTGGTGGCGGTATGGCTATGTGCAGGACTGGCACCTACTCTGGGGTCAGCTGCCCTGATGCCAGCTCTCCACAGCCCCAACCATAAGCAGGCTTAGGACATGGCATGTCATTTTCCAACCCGCTTAATCCAGAGCCGAGCCGTGCAGGGGGTGCTGGAGCCTATCCCGGCTAGTACAGGGCAAGGGTGGGACACACACACATGCTAGGACCAAACTAGCGTCACCAATCCACCTAACCTGTGTGTCTTTGGACTGTGGAAGGAAACCCGAGCAGACACGGGGACAACATGCAAACTCCACACAGCGAGGACCCGGGATGCAGACCCTGGTCTCCTTACTGTTAGGGGGGGCTTAGAACATGCACATCCGGCTAGAAGGTCATGAGGCAGTCTGACGAGTATCTCTCGTGGTCGTTTTTACTGACTAGTTGTGTTTCTCTGTCTGACACACGAATCTGAACCCGCTTTACAGAGCTTGTGCGTGACTCTCACAAGCGGCTTTTTTGCCATGCAAAAGAAGACGATGACGTGAGGCACACAAACCAATTAGATCATCTCAGTGAAGATTTTGGAATGATACAAGTGGCGGTTGTCATGATGGCAAGACAGCAGCAGACTAGCCATTTGCATACACCTCTTAAAATGTGAGCCACAAAACCGATGGCCTTATTTGTTTATTCGTCTCTTGTACTATTATCTCATCACAGACTTGTTTTTCAGAGAAAGCAATAACCTTCTGGGTCTGGTGCGTGCTAAAGGCTGACAGATAGCATACAACGTCCTAACACCAGAAGTAGCAAGCACATGTGAATCGTGGCTGCCATGAACAGTGTGCCTCTGGTCACCCAAATCCACGGCCAAGACAGCAGAGGAGCCATTCGCATGACCAAAGCGGCCGCGCTGTTGACTCTCTGCGCCTCACCTTCACAATCCTTTCACTGGACAAGTCGCTTTTTCAGTTTCCTTTTTAGTCCTCGACTAGAAAACTGAAATGTCTCAAGGACATGAAAGTGTCTCTCTGCCCCATCATGCTGCACTGAAGGTGCTCAAGCTGTAATCTGCCCAGATACTAACTGGGATGAACTGGGACACTGGAAGGCAATTTATGGCCCAACTACATCTGTGTCCTCCTTTTATTATTCACCTAAAAACACCTGGGCATCCTTTGTGACTGGAGACATAAGATGAATGAAAATGGGCTACTCCTGGCCGGAGGGGCTGAGTTATGGCCACCGAATTAGGAGAAATCACATCACACGGCACCGCAGTGCCACACCAGCTAAGGAGCCCTAATGATGGCCATGAGGGAATGGTTATACGTGGAGAAGAGAACGTACGTAAGAAAAGCAAATAAAATGCTGAAACAAACGGTTAGGACAGGGCCGGACACAACAGATGAAATAACACTGCTTTGAATGTTAACATTTCAGGTACGAGTCTTGGTTTTACTGGGCGACTTTTCCATAAAACTCCACTTTTAAATGCTATCAAGTGGTAACAAACTGGTTAAGCTGCAATCAAAAACTTATCAACGAGACAAAATGGTGCAGATCTTTAAAGTTCAAATCTGACTTTTTTTTTTTTTCTTTAAAAACACGCATGACGGGTGACTTTATGAACAGATATATCCATTTAATGTAAACACTCTGCTGCGAAAGATATCAATTACGTCGATTCCTCAAATCCTTCCTTTTGAAATTCAAAAACTGACTGGAAGTGGAAACTGCGGTAAAAAGTATTACCACTCCATTCAGCTCCCAATGTTGAATGCGGAGCACTGGATAGACCCATGTTAAGTGATCTATTGTGATCGGCAGGGGGCGCCACTGAGCCCCAAACACGTCTCTTTAATTAGACAGAACCCACCGAATGACAATATGACCCTCTCTCCGTCTTTCTTCTCTCCACTACTCCTCCAGTGCAGTTCCTTTTATTGGTATACTTCCGTTGCCGGGTCATTGCCTGCTTGGAAGTCCCATAAAGTAGGGAGGGTAACTCCCTGAAGAACCCCACAGGGCTGCCCCACTGGACTACAGTTCCCAGCATTCCCCACAGGTGTCAGAACAGGTAGCAAAGCCCAGGGATTCTGCCATTAGATACATAGTCTTCCCCAATCTCATCATTGTTAATGAGGCCAATCCCGGCAGGGACGCCGGCCCTGGTGTGCTACAGAACGATCAAAAGCATCATGGTGCAGATACTACATCCCAGCGAGAGGAGATGAGACTGTCTGATAGAGAGCGGCAGCACAATCTGCTAACAGGCAGACACGAGGTTACTGTAACTGTGTAAAGCGACCTTACGTGATGTTGTTCTCGCGCCTTAAATGGAGACAACAGCCTTCAACACTCAAACCCCACAATGGGATGTCTTCACGTTTCAATATTCAGTTCAGTTCAGTTCATTTTTATACCACACTTGTCAGTACAGCTCTGTAACAATTTCAAAGATGAAAATGCAATTTTGAACTTTACAAACAACTTATTCCAAAACGATTACACATAAACACAGCGATTCACTTAAACACACAGGAACACAAAACAGTTCCAAACTGATTAACATAAATGGATCCTAATATTAATTATCGGTCCATTCGTGTTCCTGTTAAACTCTGGCCAGATGACAGCAGAGAGGAGAAGAAAACACAAACCCCAGGTCGACGGCATCAATAGGGGGAACAAATAAACTCTAGAGGGGGGTCCACAGTCAGTTATCATGGAGAAAGTCAGACATGGTGACAGTCCTTGGGGGACCTCGGCCTATTGGCAGGCCCTATGCTGGGCTGTCTAATCTGACAACTAAATCTTTTCACCAGTGGTAAACGATGTGGAAACGCTGGTTAAGGGAAGGGAATAGTGTTCTTTTAAACATGCTGTGTAGACGTACAGTAGAAGCCACAACATCTTTCTCACACAAACCAAAAGAGCATTGTGGTGTACCTTTGTGTGTGGTGGGAATCAGTGACCCCCCTGTCAGATTTCGTTTGACACAAAGCCAAGTTTAACTGTCAACAAGCAGGTGACACGACAGTAGCCATTGCTTCTTCACGATTTCAAATGAACCGTTTTTCACTACACCAGCCTGGCGTGGGTAAGAGTGAGTATGTGAGAGTGCTCCGTCAAGACCTGCCACCCTGTTCAGGAGTGGATCAAGAATGGAATAGGTGCATTCAAATAATGGAGGAATGTTAACAGGCAAATAAACAAAAGCACAACGACACCGCAAACGTAACTTTCTTACCGTAAAAGAGATATGAAGGCTCCTCTTGAACCCCGTAAGGCAGCATGCTGCTGTAGCTCGGCACGTGATTACTCGTCGTCTGTGTGCTCTGGTCCACGTATTTCACTTCTCGAAAGCGCTGGCAAATAAAAAAAGGGTTTGCCCGTGGGGAAGTGCTGCAGTGTCGGAACGTCCCACTTATTGTGTGTGGGTACCTGTCCAGTTCTGGCGGATGAAACACATCATCCTCAATGTCCTCCTCTGGATCCATACGTATACGTGATCTCAATGGTAATCTGTCAAACAAGACAAAAGGGTCGATATTCAGAGTCACTTCGACTTCAGCTACCATGTTTCTAAAGGAGTCAAGGCTCAAACAAAACCGGAATAATGTGAGCAACCTGCTCTCTTAAAACCCACCGTTTGCATGCGCAAGTTCATCAATAAACTACATGATACACGACTTACGTGTTGTCATCGGCCACTGGGACTCCGAAAAACAAGCATGAAGTCTGCGATCGTTTTCTTATATTTTGCAAATGCACATGTGGTGAAGTGAATCACATCGTTTCTGGACATCCTCGACTCGAGCCACCGACGATTCGCTGCATCACTCAATCGCACAGTTTCAGCACATCAGTAGCAAACAGCTGGATGAAAACCACACTGCCGCTTTATTAATATTTTTCTTTATTGCCGGATTGCATGCACCGCACTCTTTTCTGGTTGGCTGCGTGACGACCGGGTCCTGTAAAAGGAGTGGCAGAGCGGTACGTCTGCCTTTAGCCTTACAGCCGGTGCTGCTGGGATTGTAATGACGCCGGTATTTTTACTTCGATAAAATAAGAAATGCGTTAGGTTACTTTAAAAAGTAAATCGGACTACGTAATGCACACTACTTTTAAAGTGTTGCCGCCAACCCTGCTTCTTTACTACACATTGAGCTCATCAGCATAAATGCAATGATTCCTGAAATACTGAGACAAGTATTGTCTCTAAATAAAGAAATGTGTCCCGTGAAGTGCCGGCTCTGATCAGGTGTGGATGTGTGTGAGGGTGGGGTCAACTGGGGGGGCTGAGCTGATCGCACATACGTGTGTAAATGCGATTGATCAAAGGGTGGTCTGTGCCTGCTGGATGACGTCTTCTCGGGTAAGCCATGGAGGTGTTGGATTTTTAGAAAGCAGCACCATGACTTGAGGCTTTAAAAAGGATATGTTCACCCTTGGATTTTAACCTCATTTTAATGGATATATGTATTTGGACTTGTAACCTGCACCGATTTCATCGATTATTCATGAATTCATCGGAACGATCTGAACACTGTTTTTGGTTTGCTTTCGTTAAAACTTTGTGCACCACTCCCTTGTTGAATGTGTGCATGTCCTCATTTGCTTGGCTCATCTTGGTACACAACTATGGACCAGTTATGGGTTCAGGGGTCTCCCAGAAGCAACAAGCTAGTGTAAGGCCGACCCAGACCTTCAATTATTTTTAGCTAGGAGAATGAATAACGGGACCGCCCGAGCACCTGCCTCTAGAAATTTACCTATAGCAGCTGAACGGCGTGTGTGAAACAGAGTGCAGTGGACATGCGAAAACTACAAAACTGTGACACGGTGAAGGGTTTACATGGCCACATATCCGGGTTACTCTCAGACAGACCTATGTGGGTTTTCACAAACCAACAGCCCAATTTTTCGTTTAAGAAATGAGGTTCCTGTGAATTCCTGGGTTATTCAGGCACATATAAACACACTCACCGTCTCTCTCGGTCAATGCACTGGGCAGGATGGAGGCCTGTTTTCTGGCAGGATGACAGCACACTTGCTGATAACTGAAATGCTGCTACAGCATTTGATTGCCTGACTTGAGGTCGCCACGTGTTTAGTAAGGGCCACACATAATTATTCTCAATCATGTCCTGTTCCATGTGTTCCAAGAATGGGGCATTTACCTTATCTTTTTTCTGAAGCAGTTATGCAAAAACTGCCAACAATTAACTAGGAATTTACAAGAGTCTTTGGAGTTCTTCCTCTCAGTCATTATGCAAAACCTGGCACTGAGAGCAGAGTCGAGCAGGTTGAGCGAAACCAGGCACCTGTTGGGAGGGTGCCAGACATGCAGGCTCGCGGAATGCGGCACGTCCCTGAGCGGAGCGTGCCAGCTCACACGGGCCTGCAGCCGCTTAAATTTGCATTTACAATCAGCAGCTTTTGCGCTTTTACAAAACACAATCCTGTAGTGATGGCACATGATAAGTGACTTATATAACGGTTCAAAAAAAAAAACAAACAAACTTCAGACAGACGTCTGTAGTCACAATTGCAAATTATTCACGTCTGACTACAGAGGGCTAGGGAGTGAGCAAATTTTCCAGCCTTTTCCACTCTTCAAGTGCGGCGCCGGGACTACTGACTTGGCACGTAACGTGATCACATCTGCTGTACTGTAGTGTCGCGGCAGCACCAGACGGCAAACGACTGACAACATCAGCACAAGCTGTAGTCGGAGCTAAATGAGATAATTACAGTGGGGACAACAACAAAAAACACATCCATATCTCTCTATCTATATATCTATATACAGTATCTAATATATATATTAGCAGCTGGAGATCCACAAAGGGAGAAAAATGAATCACGTATCATAAAGTAGTTTTTATTTCTAAGCTTTCAGCCCCTACCAGAAGCCTTCATCAGAGGATAATGCTTAAGACTTACAAGAATCAAAGGCAATATATAGCAAAAGTTTATATACTGTATATGTATATATAGTGTCAGAGATGGCTGGGGGGGGACCCAGCCGGGACACCCCGGAGGACCAGAAGAGGGCTTGCGCCTTCCCCAGATCACGTGGGGGCGACCGCCCTGGTACCTATGGGGATCACGGGTACAGAGCTTTGAAGCTCAACCCTGTAGGGGCCCGTGGTCACCGCCAGGGGGCGTCCCAATGCCTTTGGAGCCCTGGACCTCAGCACTTCCGCCACACCCGGAAGTGCTGGGGGGAAGAGAAGCGGGGACACCCGGAGTGCTTCCGGGTGCGCAGCCGGCACTTCCGCCACACTGGGGAGTGCCAGTGGAAGATTGCTGGGAAGCACCTGGAGCACATCCAGATGACTATAAAAGGGGCCGCCTCCCTCCATTTGATAGCTGGAGTCGGGTGAGGAGAAGGACAGAGCTTGGGTAGAAAGGAGAAGAGGCGGCCTGAAGAAGAAAGGCATTTGAGGTTGGCCTGGACTTTTGGGGTTTGGGGGTTTGTGGTACACCATAAATATGAACAATAAACGTGTGTTGGGTGACGTTAACGTGTCCGCCCGTCTGTGTCCGGGCTGGCTTCCACAATAGATTATATATATATATATATATATATATATATATATATATATATATATAGTATATATATATATATATATATATATTACATATACAGTATATATTATAAATATATTATAGATACTGTATATATATATATATATATATATATATAGTATATATATATATATATATATATATATATATATATATATAAATACACAGTTGTGCTTGAAAGTTTGTGAACCCTTTAGAATTTTCTATATTTCTGCATAAATATGACCTAAAACATCATCAGATTTTCACTCAAGTCCTAAAAGTAGATAAAGAGAAACCAGTTAAACAAATGAGACAAAAATATTATACTTGGTCATTTATTTATTGAGGAAAATGTTTGAATATTACATATTTGTGAGTGGCAAAAGTATGTGAACCTCTAGGATTAGCAGTTAGTTTGAAGGTGAAATTGGAGTCAGGTGTTTTCAATCAATGGGATGACAATCAGGTGTGAGTGGGCACCCTGTGTTATTTAAAAAACAGGGGTCTATCAAAGTCTGCTCTTCATAACACGTTTGTGGAAGTGTATCATGGCACGAACAAAGGAGATTTCTGAAGAACTCAGAAAAAGAGTTGTTGATGCTCATCAGGCTGGAAAAGGTTACAAAACCATCTCTAAAGAGTTTGGACTCCACCAATCCACAGTCAGACAGATTGTGTACAAATGGAGGAAATTCAAGACCATTGTTGCCCTCCCCAGGAGTGGTCGACCAACAAAGATCACTCCAAGAGCAAGGCGTGTAATAGTCAGCGAGGTCACAAAGGACCCCAGGGTAACTCCTAAGGAACCGAAGGACTCTCTCACATTGGCTAATGTTCATGTTCATGAGTCCACCATCAGGAGAACACTGAACAACAATGGTGTGCATGGCAGGGTTGCAAGGAGAAAGCCACTGCTCTCCAAAAAACCATTGCTGCTTGTCTGCAGTTCGCTAAAGATCACGTGGACAAACCAGAAGGCTATTGGAAGAATGTTTTGTGGATGGATGAGACCAAAATAGAACTTTTTGGTTTAAATGAAAAGCATTGTGTTTAGAGAAAGGAAAACACTGCATTCCAGCATAAGAACCTTATCCCATCTGTGAAACATGGTGGTGGTAGTATCATGGTTTGGGCCTGTTTTGCTGCATCTGGGCCAGGACGGCTTGCCTTCATTGATGGAACAATGAATTCTGAATTATATCGGAGAATTCTAAAGGAAAATGTCAGGACATCTGTCCATGAACTGAATCTCAAGAGAAGTTGGTCATGCAGCAAGACAACAAACCTAAGCACACAAGTCGTTCTACCAAAGAATGGTTAAAGAAGAATAAAGTTAATTGGAATGGCCAAGTCAAAGTCCTGACCTTAATCCAATCGAAATGTTGTGGAAGGACCAGAAGCGAGCAGTTAATGCGAGGAAACCCACCAACATCCCAGAGTTGACGCTGTTCTGTACAGAGGAATGGGCTAAAATTCCTCCAAGTCGGTGTGCAGGACTGATCAACAGTTACCGGAAACGTTTAGTTGCAGTTATTGCTGCAAAGGGGGGTCACACCAGATACTGAAAGCGAAGGTTCACATACTTTTGCCACTCACAAATATGTAATATTCGATCATTTTCCTCAATAAATAAATGACCAAGTATAATATTTTTGTCTCATTTGTTTAACTTGTTTCTATTTATCTACTTTTAGGACTTGAGTGAAAATCTGATGTTGTTTTAGGTCATATTTATGCAGAAATATAGAAAATTCTAAAGGGTTCACAAACTTTCACGCACACCTGTATATATGGTCGACCCTAATCTAACCCTAATCTATAGATATATAGATATATATAAAATCCAACGTGTGTCTGTCTGCTTTTCACAAGAGAACTACTTCATGGATTTAAATCGGATTTATTTCTATAATTTGCTTCAACATTCCAATTGATTTTGCAACTTCTCTCGATATAGAACGATATACTCACGCTAATCCGGGACAGAGGCTGCGGGCCGAGGAGCGGCGAGTCACTCTACCTCTGTGCTTTGGAGTGTTCCTCGCCTTTACTTAGCTAGTGATACCTTTTTGTTCATTGATTTTTAAAGTTTGTCCTGTTTCACTACTACGTGAGCAAAGCCGCTGGGAACGGCTAGTTGAGACAGAAAAGTTCAAACAGCTACCTATAAAAACACAATCGGAGGAAAAAAATCTATTGATTATAAAGGCAACTACTAGATATAAACTGTAAAAAACAGACCCAGAAAACATCAAGGCACGTAAAAGTCACTTCCAGTGCCCCGAGCAGCAGTCCCACAGTTTACTTAAAGGTCTGTCACACTGCACGACTTTTCCAGCACGTCGATGGAGGTTGTGGTGTGCACCTGTCACTGCCGGTCATGCAGGCTGACATACCCAGTGACTCTGTGACTTGCCCTGACTACGCCAAAAACAATTGGTTTTGTTTTAAAGAAGTACCAATAGTATTTTTTTTTATATGTTACTTACCCTATGGGACGGCACAGTGGCAGCGCTGCTGCCCTCCAGTAAGGAGACCAGGGTTCGTATCCCGTGTCCTCCCTCCCTGCTTGTTCTCCCTGTGTCTGTGTGAGTTTCCTCCCAGAGTCCAAACACATGCAGGTTAGGTAAACTGGAGACTTTAAAATGGCCGTAGTGTGTGTGGTGAAGGAGGACATGCAGGTGACGGGTGTGACACAGCAAGATGACGAGGACAGGAAGAGATGGAACAAGATAATCTGCTGTGGCCACCCTAACAAGAGCAGCTGAAAAAAGAAGAGGAGGAGTGTGGTTGTGTGTGTGTTTGGCCTACGATGGACTGGCGCCCTGTCCAGGGTTTGTCCCTGCCTTGTTCCCTGTGCTAGCTTCTCCAGCAGACCCCCGTGACCCTCTTCGAAAATGACTGACTGACCCTGTGTAGTTTGTCATGATGGCAAAGAAAAGTTTGAATCACATGTTTTTTAAGCACAACGGCGGTAATGAAGTCTTGGATCAAACAAGGAACATCAAAAATATCGGCCATTCCTCATGTTCTACAATCCACTTGGATACCCTGATCTCTCAAACACCTGCATTTTCACCAAAATATCTTTAAATAAAGGAAGGATTTGAGAAAGGTGAAACCATGCAGTCGTGCAAGTCTGACATCCCCTTTGACATGGCGCCGACTTTACTAGGTGGGAGATGACTCCCACTTTCAGGAGGGAATGCCACACCATAACCACCTGGACAAGAGAAGCTCACTTTCAAACACGCCACGTTATATTGCATCCTACAGCCAGAAGAAGCCAGAGTTTACAGAGTAAATTTTGAGAGAAAGGAGCCATCAAAGTTGGTCACTTGGCCACCTCTCACTCACTCCAGCCTTCCATCTCCTGAAGCCTCCGACTGCATCACAGCAACCCAGGCAGAGGGGCTGCCAGACTGATGAGAAGCCACTAACATGAGATCCATCAACTGACCCCCTGGACTTGTGAAGGTGCATTGCTGTGTGGGCACTGCAGTGAGAAGCCCAAAGTCTTTGCAGATCCCACTACTGACACCAC
This sequence comes from Erpetoichthys calabaricus, assembly GCF_900747795.2. Classification (NCBI taxonomy): domain Eukaryota; kingdom Metazoa; phylum Chordata; class Cladistia; order Polypteriformes; family Polypteridae; genus Erpetoichthys; species Erpetoichthys calabaricus. The sequence goes on from NC_041409.2 coordinate 54,167,850, forward strand.
GTTGTGACCATGAGAGAGGCACCTCACCTGCCTGTGCTCTGATTGGATAAAGCTGTCAGTCCAATAGTCATTAAAAAATACAAAAATGCTGAAAGAGCGCACCGCCCACTAAAGACCTCAGCAGTCATCTTTCATCACATCTGATGCCATCAGGCTGGCTAGCAAATCACAACTGGACGTATTTATGCTTCCCCACTTCAGTGTCAGGGGGCTTCTCAGGTGTCAAGTATGTCAACAGGGAACTGTAAAGGAAAAAAAAAAAAACAAAAAAAAAACAGGAAAGCCCCCGGCCGGCCGGCCAGTTAGTTAGTTAGTTTCAGTTCAAACTTATTCACTGTGGTGAGCCGCAGGTCTTGGCTTGGCCCCCCGTTAGCCAAACTTCACAATTAAAGCTAAAAACACCCCAAAGACAAACTCATCGTCTTACTTTTCAACTCCAAAACATTACAACCAGGAATAAAAGCCCATATGTGATCCCCCCACTGTTGATCTTTCAGGGGACATGAGCCCCCAGTCTACTTACACAGACACCGCTCGGTCGACATCACGTGATAATGCAATACACCTTGGTGAAAGCGGACTGCTGAGCCACCATACATCGCTGAAGCGACTCAGAGAGGAGTGTCAGAAGCCAGCCACACGTGTAACGAAGGACAGAAAGATCCCCAGCCAGAGAAGAGCAAAGGCCAACTTGCAAATGACCACATAAAGCATAAACTCTAATAAAAGGAGAGCCGTCTGTGTGTCTGTCTCTGCTTTACGCTATTTGGTATGGAGTTCCTAAAAATGGGGCTGATGTTGGAGAATTGTGCCACCTGTTGGACTGAAAAATGCAATGCAATACTGGCTTAGACAGTGATCACTTCTAATAACACAATAAAATGCCAGCCATTCACCCATCTCTGAATGTGTACCACGTGTGGCCCGTCCTGTTCAGGGCTGCAGGAGGTGAGCGCCGGGCACAAGGCAGAGACCAGCAATGGACAGGAAAGCAGCGTGTCAGAGGACATTGGCACACACCAATGGGCTCTGCGCCAGCCCAGCAGGAGGCAAACACGAGGAACTCTACTATGAGGAGAACAAATGTGGCTGGAGCACAACCTTAGCCACAAAAAAACACAAAACACACACACGTTCAGCGGAACCTCCACTTCAAAAATAATTTTTAATGAAGAGACTCCAATGGTGTTTACGACCTGTAGCCATGGCACTGAAGACCACGGGTGATGTCGGAGGTTTTTAGCCATCTACCTAAACAGTACGTGGAAATGGAAAATTAGTGGAATGTAAATACTCTCAATACACCATGTGTGTTAGCCCACCACCCTCTGTGGCCCCCCATGAAATCATCTTAAAGCTACAAACCTCCAAGCAGCTGTAAATAAATACCAGCTATGAAAGTCTGCCTTTATTTAGGTAGGTAGGCACTATATAATAGATAGATAGATAGATAGATAGATAGATAGATAGATAGATAGATAGATAGATAGATAGATAGATAGATAGATAGATAGATAGATAGATAGATAGATAGATAGATATGCACTATACGATAGATAGATAGATAGATAGATAGATAGATAGATAGATAGATAGATAGATAGATAGATAGATAGATAGATAGATAGATAGATAGATAGATAGATAGATATGCACTATATGACAGATAGATAGATAGATAGATAGATAGATAGATAGATAGATAGATAGATAGATAGATAGATAGATAGATAGATAGATAGATAGATATGCACTATATGACAGATAGATAGATAGATAGATAGATAGATAGATAGATAGATAGATAGATAGATAGATAGATAGATAGATAGATAGATAGATATGAAAGGCACTATACGATAGATAGATAGATAGATAGATAGATAGATAGATAGATAGATAGATAGATAGATAGATAGATAGATAGATAGATAGATAGATATGAAAGGCACTATATGATAGATAGATAGATAGATAGATAGATAGATAGATAGATAGATAGATAGATAGATAGATAGATAGATAGATAGATAGATAGATATGAAAGGCACTATATGATAGATAGATAGATAGATAGATAGATAGATAGATAGATAGATAGATAGATAGATAGATAGATAGATAGATATGAAAGGCACTATACGATAGATAGATAGATAGATAGATAGATAGATAGATAGATAGATAGATAGATAGATAGATAGATAGATAGATAGATAGATAGATAGATATGAAAGGCACTATATAATAGATTGGTAGATGTACAGGCGGACACACAGATGGACAGGCGGGTGTGTAATAAATGTAGCTGAGCTGTTATTCCAGACACTGATGAGGACACAATGTGTTTCTTATTTTTGGTCAGAGATGTTGCCTGACTTGTCACCGGTGAGACTGCAGTTCTATTCCCAAATGCCCCTGTTGACAGTTGGGGACATTGGCTTTGTGTCCTCAGAGGTCACAGACTCTGAACTTGCATGTATTGAGAGCGGACCTCAGTGTATTTAATGAACAGCAAACACCAACTTATTGTACATCCTACTCTGGCAATGCCAGGTGCCCGGCTGACTAAATGTAAAAATCACATCATGAACTTTAAAAGCTCGTGCAAAAGTTTCTGACCGCTTTTGTAGTCTATTTCTTGGGATAAATGGCCTCAGAAAAACAAGCTTGTCTTGTGCTTGTGTTTTGTGCCATAAGTACACAATGTTTCTGAAATAAACGCACATCACATGTCAACGGGATTAAATATTTCAGTTGTTTTTGGGAACTACCTGAACATTTATGTTCCTAATGACAAGAGCATGTACCAGAAGTTTAACAAAAAAATTGGACTGTGGGCTTCCACATTCGTGTGAGCCATGGATACCAGGTGAGAGGACACCGCAGGTGTCTGTGATACCAGTGTGACAGATGTGTGTACTGGAGGAGTAGCATTTAACATTCCAATGAACACTCTCATAACACATAGAGCAGTGGTCCCGGTTAGAATACATTTGCTCTAAAAGTGACATATAAAAACAAATGATCTATAATCAACATCAACAAAGAATTTAAGGACAACCACAATATACAGAGATTAACATGTAAGAATGAAGGGCATCACTCTAAAGGCCTGGTAGGCAGCTTACAGATGCATTGATAGAGAAGATATGATATAATAAAAGATAGATATTGTGAAAGGCACTATATAATAGATATAGCTATGAAAGGCACTATATAATAAAAAGATATAGCTATGAAAGGCACTATATAATTAATAAATAGCTAGATGTGAAAGGCACTATATTCGAGAGAGGACACATAGTCACCAATTAACACAAACGCCACATGTTATCGAGGAGAGCGTTAAACCTCCACTGACCATAGCCGAGTGCAGGATTTGATGATGATGATGCCAACATGCCTTCCTTGCTCTATCCCGCCTTCCATTTTCATACCCCGCTCATCCAGGGTTGTGGCGCATCCGAAATCCCTTTTTAATCAATCTCTGTTTAAAAAGGTCTCGTCCAGAATGACTGACTATCTCAATACTGTACCGTGGAATGAAAGGCGCCGCGTCGTGCCGTGAACCGTTTCAGCCGTCCTGGGTGTTATCAAGTCTTTCTGGCTACTGTCGAAACCGACGGCGTTTAGGACCGGGTGGGCACCGCCTCTCACACGCCAGGCGGATTTCAGCGCCGACTCGGAATCTCGTCGCGGGAGTCTCAGTCAAAGCAGCCGCTGCTGTTAAGCAGATAACTCACCAGGGCTTCACTTTCAGCGGATGTTAAAGTTGTTTAAACCAAAAGCAGACCCAAGATCAGATGAACTGGAAGGCTGGCGGCCCCGGCAACTTATCGAGTCTTGTCGTGTCCTCTGCGATTCCACAAGCGCCTGATTATTTTTTCGCCATTACCTAATTACAGTCCCGCGACGGCAGTAGTCAGCCAGAAGCCTTTAGGTTACATCGCGTGTTCGCAGGCAGGGGGCGGTAAGCCACAGCCACGCGACCTCAGGTGGCCCCGGCATACCGACGGCTGAACTCAGGGCGGCGCGCTCAGGACACACTCCAGAGTACAGCCGCGCTGCTTTTGAAAAGCCACAGAAGCCAAACCGTCAAATCTTCCTGCAGTAATCTGTGTCCCCTCAATATGGGCTTTTTGTGCTACTGCGCACGGTAATCTGATATGCAGAGAAGTGGTCGTGGAAGGAGCACGTGCGGCGTTTTCGCCCAAACTTAGTCACGCATCTCACTTACGATGGCGACAAGGTGTCCGTTAGGCTCCCGGTACAAAATGCTGCGACATTAAATTTGGAAGGCTCATCTTGTCGCTAACCGGCACATCTCAGCTGATCTCATCGTAAACTGCACACTCCTTGCTTACAATCCCTACAGTTGAAGTCAGTCGCATGTCCGCAAGCCAAGGAAGTGGCTGGCTGCAGTTCTCCGGACGCCTGACTTGTCATCGCCAAGTCCACGAGGATTTCATCCGAATAGTGGGACCGTCGACCACCGGGTGCACTAATACAGATGCGCTCTAGTTAATTTTTAACTTACCGATGCGTTTAACGCTGTCATCAGTCCGGAGCTGGTGGGAGAGACTCGTCATCGGGTTGCGAATTGAACTTGTTTTGCACGTTCTTCAGTTTTCGCGGCGTAGCGGAGCCTGGTCGGGCAGCATCGGGCGCGAAGTAAGGCGCGCTCCGGGTGCATCGTAAGGCACAAACGCGAACAAGAACAGCCTCACTGTACCGTTGGACAGCACAAAGGCAGAAGGAGAAATCCGTCGCATCGGTCCCTTGGCAGCTAAGGCGGACGTGATGCTGGCTAAGCGGCGTTGGTGGTCTGCGACATCGGCGCAGCCCGACGTAACTGCGTCCCGGACTTGGGTGTTCGCCTCTCAGTGTGCAGTAGCTGGAGGCGCGCGGCGCGGAAAGTCCAGATAGAGAGAGACGGAGACGGGAGTCGCTCGTTCGCTGAGCTTCATCAGAGCAAGTGATTCACACACTTGACATCTGTTTGCTTTTCCTAACCTTGACCCATGCCAGTAGAAAACGGCTAACTGGATTCCGAATTGTGTGCCCATCTTAATCCGCTTCACGCTCTTGGCTAAACTAAACTCTTACCAGAATAAGCGATACTTGCGTGCACACGGAATTCACCCACAGAGCATTCAGAACACGTCCTGCTTGCCTGGTGCCCGGTCCGATGTCTCTCTCCTCTCCAGCCGGCACACAAATCCAAATCACGCAGCCGGTCCCTCGGTGTCACTTTGTAAGCGACACAATACTTGTTCGGCTTTTGCCTTGACAAATCCCGGAAGTATCCTGCGCAAAACAAAACCCGCGCCGCAGAGCTTCCTCATGCCACCCGGTGCCAACGGGGGCTACCTGTCCGAAAGATTAACGCTAGTAGCGACTTATTTTTCATTTCTTTGTTTCAATTAGCATGTCCATGTCGATACGCTGCGCCCTTCCTGACAGTAAACCCCAATTAACAAGCACGTCATCCTCATCATCCTTCTCCATCACCATGTAAAGCGGGCACACGACATGGGGCACTCCGAAGGGCACAACTTCTCGAAGTGCATGTGTGGGAGCACTCAATGCGTTCACTGACTCAAATAGGATAAGGATCCGAAAGAAATGCACAGGGTTCAATCTCGGAAACGCTGAGATGCTACTGCTGCCCCGGCCTGTGCTACTCACTTTGAGACGTGTCCTGATGCGGGACGACAGCTCTGAGTGTTCACCGATCGCGCTCTTCGCTGTTCAGGTGTGCCTCACTGTAAATCAGGTTCCTGATCTCACAACGATAACTTTGCAACTGATGTTAACTCGCATTCATCCACACTATACTTTTTTCCTTTGCAGTGACGTCATTTGGACTCCTCCCCCTGCCCGCCTCTCACGCCGTTTTTCCAAAAATCTTCACCCTCCCCCCTTTTCTGTTAAAGGCACGACGCCGGAAAAGCGGCCGAAGTTTGCTGAGTGCGCAAAAAATGGAGTTTTCATCAAAGAAACACACCTTTAAAGAGAGAGGCGTGAAACTTACAAGCTGATCTAAGAGACCTCCAGAGCCATCGTGTCCGCATCGTGCCGCCGACTCGCAAGGAGCATTCGCAGAGGGCACATATTGAGTTGCCAGTTACCTTACGATGACAGGACATGCCCAAGCGACACTGAACCCGAGTACATTTACAGGCCCCAAAAAGCGGGTCCTTTAAGACCAGCGGTCATTTACAGTCCTCAGCAGAGACCGGGCGTGAACTGAGCCCATCTCTGTGGCGCTGCGAGGCATCGGCGCGTAACGGGCTTTACCGAAGTGAACGCACACAAAAGGAAAGAAAGATGCGCGTACATTGTAGACGTGGAAAGAATTATAAGGTTGAGCTTTAATAACACTCTAATAGCAATCTTAATCCTGCACCACAAATGTCAACGGCATATGCCACACGGCAGGCTGACATTCCACCTAAGGATGGTCCCTCCCTTGCGCCTGGCACCGGTCTCATTGCTCACTGTGGATCTCTATTATATAGTTCCTTTCTTATCTGTCTACTTATCTCTATTATACAGTGCCTTTCCTATATCTATTTGTCTGTATATCTCTCTGAAACATAGATGGATAAATAAAAAGGCACTACCTATTGATCGATGGTGCCTTTTCCTCTCTATTTAATATAGTGCCTATCCCTATTATTGAGTGCCTTTCCTATCTCTTCCCTATATAGTGTCTTTCCTATTCATCTATGTGTCTGTGTGTATATATCTCTATTATATAGTGCATTTTCTCTTTTCTATCTGTTTCTTTCTATTACATAGTGCCTTTCCTATCTGGCTGTCTATCTCTGTATTATATAGTGCCTTTCCTATCTATCTCTGTCTTTAATATGTAGTGCCTTTCCTAGTCATCGTCTATCTTTAAATAAAGGTGTTATATACAGTTTTAACTGCACTAAGGTGACTGCCGCGTTTCCTAGAAGTCAGGATCCATATGTGAGTTGCTATGCAAATTTTTTTGTTTTTGTTTTTTATTTCGCCTTATACAATTTCATGTATTAGGCATTTGTTAGTTTTCGCATACCCCTTGGGGTCAGAGCGCAGGGTCAGCCATTGTACAGCGCCCCTGGAGCAATTACAGGTTAAGGGTCTTGCTCAAGGGCCCAGCAGAGTAGGATCTCTTTTGGCAGTGACGAACCAGCAACCTTCTGGATACCAGCACAGATCCAAAGCCTCAGAGCCACCACCCTAAAGGCAATGTATTTCTTTTCTGTCGTCCTTCCCATTCCTTACAATTTACAGTATGCTTCCACTTTTTTTTGGTGTATCCAGTTCAATGTAGCGGGGAGCCAATGCCTTAAGGTCGGAACCAAACAGAGGCAGAGGGCCTGTCGCAGACGCATGCGCACGCGGCCTCGTACAATCACACTGGGCTAAGTCTAAGTTTTTAGGGTCTGTGATTTACGTTTTTCAGTTTTGCCTTGTGTACAGTTCACATTTGCTTTCTTGCCTGCCTCGTGATGGTTCACGGCGCTATATCAAGCACACACGGACTGCTGTAATCGACCCTATTTTTGCCTGCCGTATAATTGTGCCATTAAGGGCCCGGATAGATTCTTCACGCAAGGCCCGCTCGCGCTTGCAGACCAATCACGGCCTTTGTTTTGGTCCCGCCCTTCCAGCGCGTCTGCTGACACGTGGATGGGAAATTCCCGCGAGCTGCCAATTTACTGCCGAGTTGAGCGCGCGCGGAGAGCATTTTAGGACATCCATATCGCCCGCTTCCCCAAACCCCACCCCGTCGTCCTCTGGCGACTTGTAGCGGTGGGAGGAGGGAAAACGAAGTTTTGGGGGAGGGTGGATGGCTTCCTAAAATGCACGCCGAGTTTAGGATCGGGAGGCTGGGTCAAGTCTGCTCGAGCGCGCACAGAACTCAGTTTGGTTTTCTTTTACGCCACGCAGCTGCACCTGAATCATAGTAATCAGCAAAGCTGCATGGTGCATACGAGAACTTGCGCCAAGAGTGAAGCCACTCGTACAGAAAATATCAGATATGATCAAAGTACCACCCGAAACATCCGAGGACACCAAGAGAAGAGCCACGTCCGCTTATTCACCTGAACAGAATCCAAAAAAAATCGCACGAGCGCCATCAGACCACAGTATAAAGAAGTGCTGCCATCTTCATTGATCCTCTTTTGTTTTGTCTGATTGATTGTGGAGCAGTATGGTGACGCAGTGGAAAGCACTACCACCGCATCACGTCCGCAGATTCAAATCTCTGACCCGGCCGCTGCCATTGTGGTGTTGGCACATTCTGTGCGTGTCTGCTTGGGCTTTTCTGCTACATCAGAAAGACGTGCGCGTTAATTTGTTAGGTAACTCGAGCGTAGTATTGGTGTGAACCACCGGGGCGCACCCTAACCCGAACCAGGCTGGCAGGCACAAGTTCTAGTCCAGGACACACGTTTTATTTACAGATGGGAGGCGCTTTGCTTTATTTTATTTCATGCCACTCAGTCCCTGAATGGAGTGAAGCGGCCCCTTTTATGATGGCCCTAGGAGTGTTCCAGGTGGCTCATTAATCGGACCTGGAATCACTCCCAGGTGTGGTGTCAGCCTAATGTTGGGCTCTAAAGCTGCCCCTGGAACCCAAAAGAGCTGTGCCAATCTCCAACTCCCAGCATACCCTGTGGGAATCCAAGGTGCCAAAGCCGCCCAGGAGAGCTGCCCTCTAGTGTCCAGGAGAAGGTAGTACCCTGCTGATGCTCTCTCCCTGGGTCCCTCCATGCCGCCCGTCATATGATGGATGCATGGAAATTATGACAATGATGATGATGGATATTATTAGTGGATTGATGGATATTATTCAATACATGGATATTATTTCTGTTATTATGGATGTTATTAGCAGATACATGAGTATTGTTATTATGACAGAGGTTCTTAGTGAATGCACAGTTATTATTATGGATGCATGGTTATTAGTGGATGCATTAATATTATGGGATGTATGGTTTACATCTTGTGACCAGTTCAGTTGGGATATACACTGATATCCCATGACAATAAAGCTTTGTAGATGACTGACATTTTGTGTCTTTTATACTGGTTTCATACCAGTAGAATTTCTGCTCTGGAAATGTGTTTATTTCCTGTCATGTGAGATGGAATACTTGCTTTTTCCTTTTTTTTTTTTTTTTTAACGAGAATCAGTCATTAATGTCTCATAGGCCTACCCCATGTCTTCAGAAAGTATTCAGGCCCCTTGAATTTTGTTGCATCTTGTTCTGTTTCAGCCTTGTGCTAAAATCGTTTCATTTTTTCCCCCTGTCATCAAACACTCATCATGACCCTTCTCCCCCAATTGCTCAGGCGGTCATCTCCCCAAAGACTCATGGTTGCTCCAAACTTCTTCCATTTAAGAACTGTGGAGGCCGCTGTGTTCTTTAGAACTTTCAGTGCTGCAGTCATTTTTGTTTTGTGCCTTGACACCATCCTGTCTCTTAGCTCTGCAGGCAATTCCTTTGACCTAATGGCTGGGTTTTTGTCACCTGTGGGACCTTCTATAGGCACATATGTGCCTTTCCTAATCAATGTCAATGTCAATTTATTTATATAGCACATTTAAAACAACATAGGAATGCTGTGGCCAAAGTGCTTTACAATAATAGAATAAAAGAAAAAACAAACAAATAACATACATAGAAATAAAAATATATGAACATAAATAAAATAAATAATAAATAGAAGTGATGTTATATAATCACAATGAGGAAACCATCAGTATTACTGAAGGTCACGGAATGCAAGTGAATAGAAATGAGTCTTTAATCTTGTTTTGAACAGTTCAATTGTAGACGACTCCTTTATATGATGAGGTAAAGAGTTCCACAGGCGAGGAGCAGCAGCTGCAAAAGCCCTGTCCCCCTTGGTTTTACACTTGGTACGAGGGACAACAAGAGACAACTGACCAGAAGATCTAAGCACTCTGGATGGCTGGTGTAAAACACACAATTCGGATAAATAGGCAGGAGCAAGCCCATGTATAGATTTAGTCATACTTTCTTGCCCCAACCAGAAAACGAGCGGCAGCATTTTGGACCAACTGTAACCTGTGTAGCAGGGATTTGCTAATCCCAGAATACAGCGAGTTGCAATAATCAAGGCGAGAAAAAATAAAAGCATGAGTAGCTTTCTCAAGATCCTAGAAGATAAAAAAGGCTTGATCTTACTTAATAGATGAAGCTGGAAAAAGCAACTCTGTCAAAGATTACACCAAGATTGCGGACTTGAGGTTTGCAAAAGACAGAGAAAGAGTCGAGAAGTCCAAGACCAATTTGGGCTTTAGCTGATGGACCCACTATAAGCACCTCCGTTTTATTTTGATTTCAGTCCAATCAATCGATTTGACCACAAGATGGAATCCACACAAGGTGTAGAAACATCTTACGATGGTTCACCATTGTAGTGGGACATGACATGATGTGATGTAGTGAAATTCAGTGCAAATGTTAGCAGCACCGGGCACAAGGCAGGAACTGACCTACTCATGGGGGAACAATTTAGAGCTTCCAGGATGTGAGAGGAAAACCCTTCACTTTGTTCACGTGAGGACCACATGGCATTGGCCAGAATCTGTGAATGTCTCACGAGTATTGCAACCTGGATGAAGGAACTCTCAGTCAACTTGGCAAAGATGGACCTTCTTGTTATCTTGGCTCGCCTGTCTGTTCATCAGCCCACCTCTGTTCAGCTTGGTTCAATATCGCTAACCCCCTCCAAGACGGTGATGATCAATGACCAGCTCTCCCTCAAGGACCATGTCTTTATGTTCAGATGGTATCCAGGAGAATGGGCAGCACAACCCCTCGGTCCAGGCTTTGGTCTTGGCATGTCTGGACTACTACAGCTATCTTCTGGCAGGAGTACCAACATGTGTCACCAAGCTGCTGGAGATGATTCAAAATGCACCGGCATGTTTGGCATTTAACAGACACATGTCACTCTGCTTTTCAGATCACTAAATTGGCTCCCTGTATTAAGCTCAAATCCTTGATGCTTACCTACAGAGTAGTCAAGGGCTCACCACCCAAACTTTCCTAAGTTCCTTCTTACCCATGCAAGTCTGGTGGTGCCACCTCTGTCCAGACTCTCTTCATGTGTTGCTTGGGGCTGATGGAACGAGTTACCCACCTCAATCCAACCTGCTGACTCCCTCAGGGTGTTTATGAAGTGTTTGATGACTCGCGTTTTGTGAATTTCTGTCACACTGATGATGGCTTTGATAGGTTCTTGTAACCTAGGAATTGTAACTCGCTGCCATTTTGTTGTGAGCTCTTCACTTGTGACGATCAATGTTGTCCTGTCACACTTGTCCCCAAACAGTCCTATGTTGACGTCTTTCGTAAGTTGGTTTGCATTACAGGAAATGAGCCCATAGGAGAGCTCACACTGACACGATGGGGAAAATCAGGACTGTCTTAGGAAGTGCGGTGTTTTTGACATTAATTATGCTCCACATATTCACCTGACCACTAAGAGCCAGAGTGCAAAGCACTGATCTGTGTTATACGACAAGTGTGCTCAGAGCTCTTCATATTCCTCTTAATCGTCTCTCCTTATGCTATTCTACCTCAGCTTTTCTGAAATCCTCAGCTCTGACTGTAGCTTCTCAGAAGAACTCCAGTCCAGGATTTATCACAGGCCTGCTATACATTCAATGCAGAGTTCTTCTTGGGAATGCTCAGCATACAATAAAATTATTCCCTCGAGTGAGAAGATGATAAAAGTGCATTTGAAGTCCCTAATGATGTCAACAAAATGAAGGAATCATTTGTTAGTTACGGCTGACTGTATGCATCCAGTGGCAATCATAGTACAAGTCGATCGTCTCCTGGAATATTTGGATACATCTGAGTGAAATGCACTTCCAGAAATGTGCTCCACAATGTGTCCTGCAATTGAGCTTGTGTGCTGCCACCCAGAACGTGTACTGCGCCTTTGGAAAGTATTCAGACCCCTTCACCTTGGTCACAGGGTATTGATACAAGAATTCAGACCCTTTGCTTGAAATTCGGTTCTGTTCCATTGCTCATCATTGAGATGTTTCTACACCTTTTTGGAGCCCACCCGTGGTCAATTCAATTCAACTGATTGAATGTATTAGGTACACACCTGTCTATAATGGGTCCACCAGGTGACAATGTATACTGGCACAAAAGCCAAGCCAGGCGGTTGAAGGCATTGTCTGCAGAGCTGAAGCATGAGATGGTAACGAGGGGCAGATCTGGGGAAGGCTGCAGCACTGAAGGTTCCCAAGAACACGGTGAACCTCTGTAACCCTTAAATGGAAGAAGTCTGCAACAACCAGGACTCATCCTAGAGCTGGCCGCCCGGCCAAACTGAGCAACTGGGTGCGGAGTGCCATGGTAAGAGAGGGGGCCAAGAACCTGATGGTCACTCTGGCTGAGGTCCACAGAACCTGTATGGAGATGGGAGATGGGAGCTTTATGACAGATTGACCAGATGACACATGAAAGCCCACATGGAGGTGCATAAAGAACTTTTAGACTGAGAAAAGTAAGCTTCTCTGATCTAATGAAACCAAGATTAGCATCACATCTGGAGGAAACCCGGCACTGCTCGTCACCCGTGCAAATACAACAACAACAACAACAATATTTATTTCTATAGCACATTTTCATACAAATGATATAGCTCAAAGTGCTTTACAGGATGAAGAAACAGAAAAAAGACAAATTATAAAAAATGAAATTAGGCAACACTAATTAAACATAGAATAAAAGTAAGGTCCGATGGCCATGGAGGACAGAAAAAAAAAAAAAACTCCAGACGGCTGAAGAAAAAAATAAAAAATCTGCAGGGGTTTCCGAGGCCACAAGACCACCCAGCCCCCTCTAGGCATTCTACCTAATATAAATGATCTCAATCAATCCTCATGGTATTCAGGGTTCACATGGAAGGACTTGATGATGACGGTCATGTGGACTTCTGGCCTTTAATCCATCAATACCATTCCAACAGTGAGCTTTGGGACTATTTTACAGCAGCAGGGACTGGGAGACCAGTCAGGGTCAAAAAATCCTGTTTTTGCTTTGTCATTCTGGGATATTGAGTGTTGTCTGAGGAGCAAAAAAACAAATGAAGTGACTCTAAAAGTGAAGGTCTGAGTTCACACTGAAGGTGCTGCGGATGTTCTGTCTTGGAATTGCAGCTCATGTTGTGACGTTTCGTATTTGTCATATCCAAGAATTACTTTCCTTGACTATGCATCTTCCAAGAGGTGGAGTGTTTAGCGTTACTCACATTCAAGTCCAAGTACTGTGCCCTTTTTTGTGGATCTGAACTGTCTCCAGGAGTCTCCTCTCTTGACACTTAGTTTTTTGCCTCAGTGTCCCAAAGACACATGGCAACTCCGACTGGCTTGGTGTTTGTGTGATGAAGCTCATCTGGCTGATGCTTCATGTTTACATACCACGACCGAATTGAAAAAATAAAATAAAAAAGGGCTAGCGGTCACAGCTGAACTTGCTGTAGTCAGTAACCCATCATACAGCATTGGCGCCATCAGGCAGCAGGCTGTCACAAAAAGGGGCGTTGGAAGGTTGGCATGCAAAAATGTGTTTTTTCACTGACGCAATCGGGAATGTTAGTTAGCAAGTCTGACATACCCCACAGCTAGAAGTCACGTAATGTGACGTAGGCTTAAGGAGAGCATGATGGTAAACCACAAGTGACCAAACTAGACTTTGAACTGTGACTCCTGAAACTTTGAGGCAGCAGTTCCCACCACCAACGTGAATGACACAGTACTTTAAAAGAATGATGAAGAATTACGTGTAGTACACAGATTTAAGATGAGCAATGGCGGTCTTCAGGAACCGGACGCAGCTGAAGAGTGTGCATGAAGCTGCCATTCCCTCCAAGTTTAAACATAACAGGTCAGGTCTGAGCACTAACTAGTGGTGTCCCAGCATTAAAGATTCAGCTGACAGGGATTTCCATAGCTGAGATGGCTAGGCCGAGGGGCTTGATTGTATGGCTTCAGTCACTCCTTCACTGCAAACAGACAAGAATGGACACATTTGTTTTATCCCAAACGAAGGTCACATGTCAAGATAAATGAACTGAAAATCATGGACATATACCCAACCTCTACATCCCAAAAAATCAAAATCAAGGTGCTGCTGGTGTTGGGTAGACTCTCGGGCGACTCGGCCGGGTCACTCAGAGTCGGACACTACGTAGGCTTCAGACAGAACCTAAGCATCCACCTCTGGATCAGGCTGCAGTGAGCAAAGGTGCTTCAGTCCTCTCATTTCTCAATCACTTGAAAAGGGTGTAACAGCCGAGCCTTACCCAGCCTGCAGCTACACCTGCAAGACCTGTGGCCTGGATAAATTACTGAGATTGAATCTTATATATCAAGCAGTAACTCTAACAAATAAACTTTTCCCCACAATTGATGGTGTAAATATAAGCACAAAAGAAAAGCAGATATGTAAAAATAAGTGAATATATTAAAACAGAACACAACAAAACACTATTGCACATACACCATGTAGAATATATATATATATCCCTCCACCAAACAACACTATATACAGGTGCTGGTCATAAAATTAGAATATCATGACAAAGTTGATTTATTTCAGTAATTCCATTCAAAAAGTGAAACTTGTATATTAGATTCATTCATTACACACAGACTGATGTATTTCAAATGTTTATTTCTTTAATGTTGATGATTATAACTGACAACTAATGAAAGTCCCAAATTCAGTATCTCAGGAAATTAGAATATTGTGAAAGGTTCAATATTGAAGACACCTGGTGCCACACTCTAATCAGCTAATTAACTCAAAACACCTGCAAAAGCTTTAAATGGTCTCTCAGTATAGTTCTGTAGGCTACACAATCATGGGGAAGACTGCTGACTTGACAGTTGTCCAAAAGACGACCATTGACACCTTGCACAAGGAGGCAAGACACAAAAGGTCATTGCTAAAGAGGCTGGCTGTTTACAGAGCTCGGTGTCCAAGCACATTAATAGAGAGGCGAAGGGAAGGACAAGATGTGGTAGAAAAAAGTGTTCAAGCAATAGGGATAACCGCACCCAGGAGAGGATTGTGAAACAAAACCCATTCAAAAATGTGGGGGAGATTCACAAAGAGTGGACTGCAGCTGGAGTCAGTGCTTCAAGAACCACCAAGCACAGACGTATGCAAGACATGGGTTTCAGCTGTCGCATTCCTTGTATCAAGCCACTCTTGAACAAGAGACAGCGTCAGAAGCGTCTCGCCTTTGGACTGCTGCTGAGTGGTCCAAAGTTATGTTCTCTGATAAAGTAAATTTTGCATTTTCCTTTGGAAATCAAGGTCCCAGAGTCTGGAGAAAGAGAGGAGAGGCACAGAATCCACGTTGCGTGAGGTCCAGTGTAAAGTTTCCACAGTCAGTGATGGTTTGGGGTGCCGTGTCATCTGCTGGTGTTGGTCCATTGTGTTTTCTGAGGTCCAAGGTCAATGCAACCGTCTACCAGGAAGTTTTAGAGCACTTCATGCTTCTTGCTGCTGACGAACTTTATGGAGATGCAGATTTCATTTTCCAACAGGACCTGGCACCTGCACACAGTGCCAAAGCTACAGTACCTGGTTTAAAGACCATGGTATCCCTGTTCTTGATTGGCCAGCAAACTCGCCTGACCTTAACCCCATAGAAAATCTATGGGGTATTGTGAAGAGGAAGATGCAATACGCCAGACCCAACAATTCAGAAGAGATGAAGGCCACTATCAGAGCAACATGGGCTCTCATAACACCTGAGCAGTGCCACAGACTGATCAACTCCATGCCACGCTGCATTGCTGCAGTAATCCAGGCCAAAGGAGCCCCGACTAAATATTGAGTGCTGTACATGCTCATACTTTTCATGTTCATACCTTTCAGTTGGCCAACATTTCTAAAAATCCTTTTTTTGCATTGGTCTTAATTGATATTCTAATTTTCCGAGATACTGAATTTGGGACTTTCATTAGTTGTCAGTTATAATCATCAACATTAAAAGAAATAAACATTTGATTAAACATCAGTCTGTGTGTAATAAATGAATCTAACATACAAGTTTCACTTTTTGAATGGAATTACTGAAATAAATCAACTTTGTCATGATATTCTAATTTTATGACCAGCACCTGTATATACACAACAAACCCTCCCTTGCCCCTGTAACATAACAAACAACAACAAATAACAACAATGAATTAAACACGGAAAATGGCAATGATATTGAACTTGAGTCCGAGTGTACAACTGTCCTGAATGCAGATGACTTGTCAACTGATAAGAGATGCGTTTCTTTTTCCCGGATTAAATGGAGCAACCTTACCATGAATCCTCGGCGTGTGGTGGATGATGTAATCCAACCCCGGGGTCTCTGGTGATGAGGGAATTGAAGTCGGTCTGGCGGAATGAAAACAAACTGGTGCAAAAATGCGATGTGGAAAAACAGCAGGTAAATTGATTCGTGGTGGTGAAAAATGGTCTCCATCTTTCTCCTCTCTCCTCCTCCTAGTTTCCTCCTGATTGCTTAAATAGTACTGCCGGATGTAATTGATCGTTAACAGGTGTTTTCCAATTTGGGGCTGCGGTCTCTTTCCATTATCCATCCCCCTTGTAATTTACAGGGACGACATTTACTGATGCACACAAACAGCAAATGGGACGATGGAAACAAAACGTACTCAGTACAAACATTGAACAACACTATTACTATGTAGCCCCGCTACAAGGGGAAATCATTTTCAGCATCCTAATGTTGTGGATGATATTTGTTTGTTTTAACATCTGCGTTGAAAAAAAAAAAAGAGTTAGCACACTCTCTCCTATCTGGCCACTCTTGTGGGTGGTCAGGGGGTGCTCATTTGACAGAAGTAATGGCAGACAACATCAGCTAATGGTGGACTCTGAAGGTTTAGAGGGCCCGTGTGGTCTTGGTGATTTCTCCAAAAATGTTTCACTTCAGTCAAACACTGATGTGATATGATGAGTGCCACTAGATTTGAAACTGAGTGCTTGGCTTGTGATCTTACATTATGTAGAGACAATCGCATGTCATGATTTGGTTTCATTTCATTTTGGGTGGACCAATTTGGGGTCCAGTGTGTTTTAAATTTTGGAGCATGGCGATTCCAGTTCCTTGTTGGAATTTATCTCATTAATTATCTTTTTCAGTACAATTTTGTTTTTTCACAAGTGCTGCCATTTTGTGGAGGGGTTGCTACCGTACTGCTTGGAAGTCACTGTGCAGTCAGTATAAACGTGACCCATCCTAAATCATCCAAGTGAATGTTGTGAAGCGACCACCACATCCACATTACTATGTTTTTATTTAAAAGGGCACTATTAAACAAAATTATGTAGTGTTTTCACATTGTTTATGGAAGTATCTGTCTGCACTAAAATGACCAAAACAATAAAAAAAAGCATTAGCCTTGAGGAGTTTCTCGCAAGACTGTAGTGACCAGTAGTTTCCCTTTTATGCATGTATGCAGCACTCAAGCTGCACAACACATAATTTAGATGCATGCAGGTTGTGTAGCCTGGCCAGGACGCCCACAGAATGGAAGGACCAGGGGAGAAAACATCGATGAGGCAATACCTCCCCAGGGACACTAGAGGGCAGCTCTGGCACCATGGGTTCCTGCAGGGCATGCTGGGAGATGGAGTTTAGCACAGCTCTGCTGAGTCCTAAAATGGACTTCCACCACATCTGGGAGTGATTCCAGGGAACCTTGATGAGCCACCTGGAACACTCCCAGGACCTATAAAGGCGCCAGTCACCACCACTTAATGGCCTGAGTCGGGAGGAAGTGGAAGAAGATCATGATGAAGAGTGGAGGTGGAAGGACTGGCAAAGAGAAGGGACTGTGATGATGTATGGACTATGGAGTGAAGAAGAAAGGCTTCCCGGACTCTACAAAAAATGTGTGCTGTGTGGTGCAAGGTTATTATAGTTAACAAAAACTAAAATCAAAACTGAAACTATTATTAAAAAAACATTTTCGTAAACTGAAATAAAATAATTAACAAAACCGAAATGAAAAACTAAAACTAAACGAAACTATTAAAGTAGCTGGAAAGACTAACTGAAATAAAATAATAATTTACAAAAATATTTTTTGTTTTAGTTTTTGAGTGAATATTCTTGCCGTTATTCTTTAACCCTTGTAAGTTTTACATTGTAACTCTAAAACAGAAAGTCATCCACCATGAGCCATCCCCGCACATATTCATCCAATGTATGGTGGCTGGTGACGGAGGGCGGCTGTTCACACAGCATTTGCGGAGACAGAGCAAGCTGAGTGTGGGTGTGTAAAGCGTGTGAAATAGAAAGCAATTTGCGTGCCGCCTTTCTTTGCACTTGTTGTGTATCAAGATGTACAGTAATTCAAATAGCTGAAATCAGAATGTGCTGGTCAACAAAAACTTTACTGTATGGACAGAAAAATCACGAGTGAGTGACGTTTTAGTTTATTTCTCAGGTGTCTGCTTTTTATTGACAGCAATTCACCTGCCACTTAGCACAGGAGAAATTGTTTTTCTCGAAGTATAAAGATAGTATAGTAATCATGAAAAAATATGACCTTGATATTTTGATGAATCTTGACGTTACAGACCTCCCAAAGTCCAAAAATACTGTTTTTTGGAATTGTGTGTGTGTGTGTGCGCGCACCTGTGTGTGTGTGTGTGTAAACATGTTAACTCAAAACGCAACTAAATAGATGGATGAAATTCGGCATGTGGTTGTTACACCACAATTGTAGATCTGTATTAACCTTTGGGCCAAATCCATCACCCGGAAGTGGTACTTTACCTGAACACATACGATTTTTTTTTAATTTATGCAGCTGCAAAGTCCAATTTATTCAACATTACTTTTATAATAATTGTTCAATATATTATTAATTTGATTTGTTGGTGATAGTTCCTTAATGTACATAATATAAAAATATAATCATTGTCTTGCGGTTTACTCCTCAAATATCCATCCCCATATCTGAGTATACAAGAAAGTCAAGGGGAGACCACTCCCGATTTTTGGAAATAAAACGGCACTGATCGAGAGACTGACTAGGTCATCATACAAGATCAGCATATTGTTGCTGACCAATCACTTTTGCTTTAAAAACATTGTTTAACAACGAAGCAATACAAACAAAGGTAGAGAGTCTGACAAGTGATGAAAAACTAAACATAATAATGGGTTTTTGTATTTATTCTATATTAATTTATCTTTTTTACTTCATATTCACAACTTGAAATACCTGATATTGTGAAATAATCCATTAGAAGAATTATATTTTAAAATATCTGTCTCCCTTTTTTCCATGTTTTTCTCTCTCTCTCAAAATAGATAGTTGAAATATCATATTCTTTTTGTTCTTAACATCAGCCATATCATACATATTGCATATCAGAGAGTTTTCCTGCCTTACATTCAAACCTGCTGAGGTAGGCTCCAAGTTTCCTGTGATCCTGCTCTGGATAAACAGGTTTAGATAATGTATATATTGTTCTTAATCTCAGATGCTGTCTGTTATTTTGTGCTTGTCCGTATTTCTATTACTTGCTCTTGTCCTGCTCATTATGGGTTTAGAGTTCTTATGGTAGACTATTTAAGACTCACCACCTCTAACCTTCACACTACATGCTTGTTTTTCTTTGTTTCCCTCAATATAGCTAGGTGGGGTCTGCACACTCATTCAAGTCTAAGAGCCCTGTACTTCCTAAGCCCCTGTGATTTTCATGAGAAAATATTTAAAAAATTATACAATTGTGTAAAATTATCCATATTCAGTATCTAGTTTTGATTATGCTTGTTTTTATCAGACAAAAAACAAAACCAGATAGTAAACCAGGCAGTGTAGTAAGCGTCCACTAACATTAAACTCCTATCCAATCTGTTAAATGTATAGTTCTGTCTCATTCTGACACAAAACTAACTCCGTAGGCGCTCCATGCCATAATTACTAAAACTAAAACTGAAACTAATATATATAAAGATAAAATAGAAATGTCTTTGTGAAATAAAAACTAAACTAAAACTAAAAATACACGATGAAGGAAAACTAAAACTAAACTGAATTTCCAAGTAAGGTCAGAAAAAATATAGAAATAAAAACTAATATAAAAAGGCAAAACTATAATAACCTTGGTGTGGTGAACCTTGTGTCCCACCTGTCTGTGTACGCACCCCGGGCCAAAACAACAACCACCATGGGTCCGCTGTGGGAACTGCAGAATATAGTCTTACTTCCATGAAGGGTGATCAATCAGGAAATGAGACGTTGCCACATAATAAGCACAAACCAATCAGAGTTCTATCAGACTCCGCCTCTTTACCCATCCACATTGCAAGTCCAGGCCAGTGTGGCTATAACAGAGGATTTTCAAAAGTCACTTTTTTCAGGGGCTCCAAATATTGGCATAGTGTGGACAAAATGTGAGAGCAGAGACCAATGTCTGTGTCTGTGGTGTGGAGGGGGCCTGAGAAATCAGTGCGTTGTACTTTTGATTGTGTTCTTAACAAACAAATCCTGGCACAGCAGCTTTGGACTGCGACTTACAATTCTGATTTTGGGCTTGAGGACTGTGCTTTGACTTCTCAGTTATAAATCCTGGACCCATTCTGTTGTCCATCTCTTATTTTCTGGTTCCATTTTCTGCTTTGCTGTTTTTCACAAAACAAAACACATAAAATCATTCTAAGTTTCTTTAACAAACAATGATGACCAATATGTGCTGAGATTCCAGGTAAGGTTGTTCTACTCACCACTCGTATCGTGTTGCATGTGGACTGGCAGACGCAAGTAAGAATTCCTACTGGACCTTCCTGTCCACAGAGGGAGCACAATGGTCACAGAGGAAATGCTGCGGCACAAAGTGAATCACTCCCAACATCCAAAAATAAACGAGCACTCAATGGGTCGTCGAAGAAAATGAGAAAATGTAAAGTAGTACAAGAACAGAAATAAACAAGAGGATTCAAGGCTTTCGAGAATGGTCGGTTTTCAGGTAGGAGGTCATTTCGTTGGTCTGCTCTGTGCAAAATTAGAGGCCTCAGCTTTATAGTGCAGATGGGCAAGAAGGGGCGAAGTCAGTGGGCAGTTTCTAGGGATTGTGGGAGAAAAAAAAAGAGATGATAACATCAGTGACAGCGCCCCTTCATGTAACAGAGTGCTAGTGCTTACATCTGAAGAGCCTGGAAGGCAAACTTCAGACGCGCATGTGTGACCACCACCAGACCGGCACACAACTACTGCAATCGGAAAACTTTGCTGTGAAAAATGAAGCCTGGGACCTCAGATGACACACCGTTGTTCTGTGGGAAATGGTGGAAGTGGCTGGAAATATTTAAAAATGGTCTTAAATCTTTTAATCATAACTTTTTTTTCCATTAAGAAAACTGTTGGGGTCATTTTTCAGTAAAAAAAAAATGGAATTAATATTCAGTTGAATGAAACTGATGTTATTCAAAATCAATAGTTCTTTAGCATTTCAGAAGGGTAATTGGTAAGTCAGACTTGATCCCAGTTGGTCACCTCATTCACGCATTAGGCAGGCAGCCGGGGCACACACATGTGTGCCCACCTACTCTGGATTCAGAAAGTACCGAGACCCCTTTGCCTTCTGTATACTTTATTGTGCTGTAGATTCCATTTGAAATGGAGACATTTGCCATTTTTGCCTATCAATCTACACTCCATAATTTATATCGACAAAGTGAAAACCTATTTTCAGAAAGGTTTGGAAAATTGAAGTCTCTCATTTCTAGAAGAATTCGGACCCTTTGCTTTGGCCCTGCACACCGTGCTCAGATCTGTCCTGTTTGCTACAATTCTCCTTGACATGAGTCCCGAACCTGAGTGCAGTCCATGTTGAAGAGTTAAATAAGGCACACGTGTGCCTGCGTATAGAAGGTCTCACAATTCAGACTGCATGTCAGGACAAACACCAAGCCATGAAGTCCAAAGAACTCTCTGTAGATAGTAGTGAGGCACAGATCAGGACAATAGGAATAGCTATCTGCAAAGCTTCGAGTGTTCCCAGGAGCAAAGTGGCCTCAAATAACTGTTAAATGGAGGAAGTTTGGAACTACCAGGACTCTTCCTACAGTCTTAGTTACCAGGCAAGAAGGGCCTTTGGCAGGGAGGTGACCAAGGACCCAGTGGTCTTCAGAGCTTCAGAAGTCCTCTGCTGAGATGAGAGAACCTGTCAGAAGGATGACCAGCTCAGCAGCACTCCTTCAATCTGGTGTTTTTGGTAGACTGGCTAGAAGGACGGTGTTCTTGACTAAAGGACATAGGAGAGCATGAGGAGAAAGATACTCTGGTCTGATGAGAGAAAAATTGAACTCTTTGGACAGAACTCCAATATGTATGTCTGGTGAAGACTAGGAGCTCCTCATGCAAAAAACACAATTTCCCCTCAGGAATTAACTAAGTATATCAAATGAAAATTGAATCAAAATCACCTGTCTAATACAACTCCCCAACCCCCCACCCACCCCCCGAGAAGCATGGGGGTGGCAGCTAGTGGACAGGGAGACTTGTCACAACCGAGGGAAGGATAAATGCAGCCAAACATAGAGTAGTCTTTGAGACTACTCAGACTTTCAGACTCGGGTGACAGTTCAATGAGCAAAAAGCAAAGGCAACACTGGAGTGGGTTTAGGACTAGTCTCCGAGTGTCCTTGAGTGGTCCAGGCAAACATCTGTGGAGAAACCTGAAAATGGACATTTACAGAGGCTGCCCATCCAATCAAACAGAGCTTAAGAGGATTTGGGATAAACAGCCCAAATTTAGGTGTGCAAAGCTTATAGAGACCTACCAAAAAAACTCAAAGTTGAAACTGGTAACAAAGGGGCTTTTTACAAATTACCGAATTAAGGGTCTGAATACTTTTACTATTGTCAGATTTCCATTTCTGATTTTGAATGAATGTGCAAACCTTATTTAAAACATGTCCTCACTTTCTCATTATCAGTTACTGATGGGCAAAAATAACAAATGTATCCATTTAAAATGAAATCTACAACAACATAAAGTGTGCAGAAAGTGAAGGAGTCTGAATACTTTCTGAATCTACTGTAGATAGATAGATAGATAGATAGATAGATAGATAGATAGATAGATAGATAGATAGATAGATAGATAGATAGATAGATAGATAGATAGATAGATAGATAGATATGAAAGAAACATTATACACAGGGAAGACACTTTACAGATAGACAGACAGACAGACATGAAAGGCACTATATAGATAGTATGCAGAAAGTGAAGGGGTCCAAATACTTTCTGAATGTACTGTACACAAAAATATTATATTCAACCAGTATTTAATTTTCTTTTGTAAATTCTAGACCAGAAGAGCATCCTCTGCTTTTTCTCCAAGCTGGAATAAGAGCAAGGGAGTCATAAAATCATCAAACAGAATGCATTTATTACAATCAAGGGTGCAGAAAGTAAGGGGCTCTGAAGAATCCAATGCACAGACAGACAAACACGCTCTCACACGGGCAGACGTCAATCTGGAAATTACCAAATCGAAGTCAGGAAACCTAAAATGTATAAATCCGCCAAAACGTCATCAAAGCTGTATTTTGTTTCCCCATTGCATATTTTTTCCATTATGAAATAAAAAATTAGCCAGTCATCTGAGCTTCACGTGCCTCCACAGTTCTAAGGTGACCTGCCATCACATAAGCAGCAGTGAAGCCTCGGACTGAGGTGCTCGTCATCCAGCTGACCTGTAGAGGGCGTGTGAGGTCAGGCGTTTGAAATGCCAGAAGCAGTGCAGCTCATTCATTGACATAACTAGAAGACAAAGACTGTGAAGATTATTATTAATAATAATAAATAAAAAAAAGAAAAAAATGAGGGGGGGGGGCAATAATAACGCACAATGAATGTTAAAGAGACTTTATCATTTTTTGACGTAATGTGAATTAAATGAATCCCCTAAATGTGAGCAAGCCTGGGACATCTGGACCTCAGCTGGCTCGGTGCTCCCCTGTGGGGGCTGTGTGACCGGGTCCTGGCCATGGCGGCTTCCAGCCATGTGACCTGATTTGCTGACCGAGTGTCGGGCTGAGATCATCTTCGTTTGACTAGCTAATTATTCTCTTCTACGGCTTTGGGAAGAAGGCTTTCAGCAGCAGAAAGAGAAAGAATGGCAGCCCAGCAGGAGCTTCATTCATTCGCAGAAGTGCACACACACACACAAACACTCACGTCTTTCACAATGCCTGGAAGTTGTAAAAAGTGAGGAACTGGCTGAAAGCATGACGCTGGCCCACTCACTCCAGGGCCCACTCTTTTAAATATAAATGAATATAAAGAGCTCTCTTTGATGCCCGACTAAACAGAGGAAGGTGTTGAAGGCTGTCCCAGAGCAAATTGTTCAGAAGAGCCATTTTTAAAAATAGCGCACTCCACTCCTGCTGTTTCTAGGCGAAGCACAGAGATGTCCATGCCACCTACAAAGCGGGGTAAAGCTGGGCAGTAACAGAGCTGTGATTGGCTCGGACGAGGCCCGCGTTACTTTGGTTGCATCAGAAATGTAGTTGAAGAAAAATACACACACACACATGGGAGCCCAATCACATGCCCCATTTAGCCCAGCTTCTCAAACACAACATCCTTAGCACGTGAAATCCTGCCTAGAAACCGGGACAAGGATGATTCCATCACTGCCCGTGGCAACCATGCAGCCAGTCAGCCCGCCGCGACGGCACATTAACCCAATAGCAGGCATCCGCCATCCTGGCAACAGAGAAGCAAAGAGAAAGAAATCAAACCTAAAAAGCACATGGAAGCACAGCCATGCAGCGCAGGCATCTGATTGGACCATCGCTCCACCTGTGCCTGCTTTGTTTACTCACTTCGGGGGGCGTTCATCCAGCCATTCATTTCTTCAGCCTTCTCATGAAACTCAAACTCTGCCAGCACAGGAGGGCACACGTGCCCTTGAGGTAGACAAGGAGCTGGGATTGGCATAACCGGAGGGTAGTAACAGAGGCGCAGAGCTAGGTGCAAAATGTGAAATGTACTGTGCGGGCATGCCAGTCTGATGAGTGAATGGTAAGTTGCCACCATGAGCCGAGAACGCATCTCAGGAAGCTCAGTCAAGAAGGAGATCAGGAGGTGCAAGCCGAAAAGGAGCTTGAATTAGAGGTGTGAGTGCCGCTGCCACTCCTTGAGAAAACACCTGCACAAGATGTAGCACTACATGCAAGTGAGCTGCACAGAGTAGGAGACTGGGGGGCACATTTCCATTTTTGGAGTCTTCCTACCATTACAGAGACAGAGGGAGGTAAACCTGACTCTAACACGAGGAGGACATCAGTCCATTCATCACTGGAGCTCCGGGCACAGAGCAGCACACAAGGCTAAGTTTGTGGCACCAATCAGCCTTACCTGCTTAATGCTGATCAAAATCCTTGGGCAGTGATGCAGCAGTGCTATCCAGATGTTCTCCCTTTCAGTCCTAATGGCTTTGATGTATAAGGCGTCATCCACACCACAGCATGCTTGTCTAAAAACCTCAGACATTCATCTCCATTTAGTCTCCCGTCCCTCCCCACTGCCACCGACACTGCCTTCCCCAAAACAAAGACTTTTGAAAACACTTTTCAGAGTCACATACATCTGAAAACGCAGCCTCGGTGTTGTGGTGCAAACAGGCGAAAATGTAGAATTTCAGAAAAGTGCTCTGACTGGTTGGTGCTTCCCTGAGTGGGCGCTGCTCATCACATCTCATTCCCTGATTGGTCAGCCTTCACAGTGATAAACCAAATTCTGTGGTCCACATAGAGGACCATTCACATTACACTTTACAAGCCCAAGAAGGTTGAAGAAGGTAGGTGCAGAGAGGGGCAGTAGAGCCTCGTAGAGGGACAAGGCACACCACAGTGGACAACAACGGGGGGCCAGCAACTTCAGAAGCCGCTTAAGACTAGTGGTGGCTAGTTTCAGCAACTGTTACTTCACAAGGCGCGCCCATAACAGCATGAAGGTGATTCATCTGAAATCGTCCAGCCAGCAAGCCATCCTGAGAAGGGTTGTGGGGAAGCTGGAGCCCATCCCAGCAGAGCAAAAGGGAACAAGACAGGAACAGTCCGTGGAGCACTCATTGTTAAATAAATGGGCAGTTCAGGCTTTGCCCTCATTTGGTGTGAGCGTCTTCACTGTATAGCTGTATATGTTTCAAAGTGCTGCTTAGTGCTGTACCCAACCTTGTTATGTTTCCCTCCTTCTTCTTCTACTACTACTTTTTATATTTGTGGTGCAGCCATAGCATTAATATCAAAACCACAAAACAGCATCGTGAGCTGCAGCTTTTGGCTTGGGATGTCGTGACGTCATTCATTCTCAGACGCAGCCTCCTGCTCCTCGCTGGGAGTGTGTGTCCCACTCTGAGGTAAGACAGTTTCATATCCAGGTCAGACTTTTTTGTGGAGTAATTCAGACATGAAAACGGGCCCTGGACTCTGACTTGGCTCCTCCAAGATATTCACATTGCTGTTTTGAAGCCATTCCTATGGAGCTTTGGCTTTTATGCTTGGGCTCGCTGTCTTCCCTCAAGCTGCAGTTTTCTTGCACACTTCAGCAGGTTTTCCTCCACCATTTTGCTGTGTTCAGTCTGCCTGTCACAAGCTATCCAGGAGCCGCTGAAGAGGAGTGGTAGCCTGGCACTGCCACAGTCCGGCTTCACAATGGGGACGGGGTGTTTTTTATTAACGCCTGTTTAGTCTAACGGCTGAAAAACTCAGTTTCAGTCTCATGTGGCCATAGGACTTTCCTCTGGCTGAATTTAGTCCCCCGTGTCCCTTCCACTAAGATATCCTTAATCTTTGCACAGTCCCATGAAGCTGTGACTGGTGAAGCTGTGCCTGCAGCTTGTCCCTCCTTTAGAGTTTTCGGAGCTCACTTGATGGTCTCCTTCACTTGTCTTTTAAGCAGATTTCCAGCTCTGCCATATTTGTTCCGTGTATTGATCGGTCGAACTGGCTCTTCAGTGACTTGACGCTGTGTTCTTACTTCCTCCACTTCTCTCTTTCTTGTGCCACTTCCTCCGCTCTCTCTTGCTTCCTCGATCACCATATCTTTCTACCTCTTCCTTGCCCATTCCTGCTCTTCTCTTTTCCTACTGGAACCCATCCTCCCGCTCTTCTTGTTGTCCTTGAGTTGTCCAAGCACCAAACATGTCCTGTCCATGTTATCATTCTTGACGCACCTACAGTATTTCACTGAGCTCTATCTGACCTGTTACTAATTGCTATTGGCCATCTTACTGATACTCCATGACTATTTTCTTACGGACTCTTCCATTTTGTTCACAATGTGATGTCTCCGCACCTCCAAAGTCCTCTTTCTACTTTAACAAAGATGGCTTCTGCCAAACCGAATCTCTTTGTCATGTCCACCTCATGGCAGCCTGTTGTTTCGACCTCGCTTCCCAAGTGTGTGAATCTCTCTCCTCTTTCCAGCTCTTGACCTTTACACATTCCAGTCTGTTCACTTCTTGTTCGCCCATCTTCATCCATTTTGTTTTGGCTATGCTTATATCTGATCCCAGATCCCTTCTGTAATTCTGATTAAGACACTCTCAGCAGCTCTACTAATGGAGCGATGGACCATCTGAGTATGTGAGTCCAACACTATTATCTGTTTCATCAGCCGCCCTCAGTACACACCAGGTTGGACAAACATGGTGGCCGAATACACCCTTGTCTTACTCCTCTCCGGACTCCAAACCACTGTGACCTCTCATTTTCAATTCTCACGCCAGGTTCTGCGCTCTCGTACGGTTTGATTACCACCTTAATGATCTTCTCAACAAAGACACTTGGACTGTAGAGTTATTTTGTTTTTTGTACAATGAGTCTGCTGGAAGGCCTTTCTGGTAGCTGCACTCTGAACTGTTTGGAAAGCCCCAACAAGCGCAGCCACACTAATCCATGTAAAGAGAACACCTTAAGTGACAAGCAGCTCTTCGTAATGGGGGAGAGGAAGCTGCGGTCCCTGGAGCAAATTCAAACAAACACCTGAACAACATGTGAATTTTGGATGGAGGCAGGGGGAAAGGTGGGACTCAGGCTCTGGGAAGAGGCAAAGCCACCATTATTCTTAGCTTCCCTGTTGTCCTCCATCCATCCATTCTCTAAAGCCACTATTTCCTGAGCAGGGTTGTGGAGAAACTGAAGCTTAACCAAGCGAGCACTGAGTGCCATTCCATCACAGGGTGAACACACACACACACACATACACACACTCTCTGGTCAGTTTAGCATAACTAAGGGGGGAAACCAACAGAGATATGGGCCACTGCTGTCTTACTGAGTGCAGTCTGACAATAATCGGCAAACTTGAACTTCTTATTTTAAATAGAAGTGAAGAGTTCAAGGCCAAAAAAAACTGAAAAATTACAATAAGAACTGTGAGCTTGGCAAAGGTGCAGATCTCTCCACAAAGTCAGTCCCACTGATGTGAGCGCTTCAGAGGCATGGGTTCTGCTAGCACTTCGGCTAATTACAGTATAGCAGCACTTGCCTGCGCTCGTGTTCGCAGTTAATTTGGAATCAGGAGACGTCTGCTTACTTTTCATCGGTTGACATTTGAATTTTGGCTTATCCATTTGTTTGAAGATGTGAGAAAAAAAGAAAAACTGAGACACGTCGGAAGAACATTTAATATCCACACAGACAGAGACGAGGCAAGGCAGCAGCGCTAACCACTGCACCACCGTGCTGCTGCCCATCTATCCAAAAAGACTTTCAGGATAGGAATAGAATATATGAACCTTAAAATAATAGCTCAGTGTCATACATGGGCTAAGATGTCAGAAAGATAATAAGTAACACCACATTAAATAGCATTTCATGTCAAATTGTGTTAGCCACAGCCGTGGAGGAAGGCCAGTGGTGAAAACCAACTCTCCCTTTGAATTGCCGTCTGGGGTTTGATCAAACATTTTGCTCAGAATTGTAAACTTTGTGAGAGGAATGTCAAAGTAGGGTAGTTTGTCGCTTTTGTACCTCGTTTCATTTTGTCAGAGTGGGGTTGTCAAGAAGTACAGGCCTGAAGACAAGTGAAGAATAAGACGCAAAACAGGAGATGAGTGAAACCAGGGTCGCTGCTAGCTTTGACACTTAGGAAGGACTTAGCCCCCCAACTCCGATAAAGCAAATATAAAAATGGGCATGGGGGTTTCCCCTTAAAGTTTTCACAGGGTAATAGGAGTCCCCCTTTGTATTTTGGTGTAGTAGATGGTCGCCTTGAAATTTTCATGCATTATCAGAATGTCGAAATGGGAGAAACAAGGGCTGGACATGTGAACATCAGGGGCTAAAAGCCGAAGTGCATTGGACAGGTTTGGGGGTTCCCATAAGCAGGGCTGGTTCTACTATGAAACTAATGAGGTTCGAGCTTCAAGTTTCCTAATCCCAGACAGGGTCCAAAAGTGACTTTAATCACCGATTTTGGGTGTCTACTTGTCTACTGTATGAAAAGGGGTTTTTAAAACTCATATATATATATATTGTGATGGACGACCGGATATGGACTCCGGTCGCCACCCCCAGGCCGCTAGGAGGAGCCCTCCGGACAGCATATTTGTGCCCCGAGTTCCAGCAGGGCCTCATGGACTTTGTAGTGTTGTGACACAGCCCTGCTGGATACCTTGGGGGCC
The DNA here is from genome assembly GCF_900747795.2 of Erpetoichthys calabaricus. Taxonomy (NCBI): domain Eukaryota; kingdom Metazoa; phylum Chordata; class Cladistia; order Polypteriformes; family Polypteridae; genus Erpetoichthys; species Erpetoichthys calabaricus. Next base: position 54,197,610 of record NC_041409.2, read on the forward strand.
GCCAGGAGTCGCTGTAGGGGGGGCTAGTGGGCTCTTGCATGCCCTATAACCCGGGAGTGCGTCTCAGTCACGTGACTGGAGGAAGCAGCGTGCTCCCGGGATGAAAAGGACTGTTTACCCTGACCCGGAAGGGATAAGGACTTGGGGGTTTGGCCAGGAGCCACTTCCGGGTCAGGGGCTATAAAAGGACTTTGGGTAAGCCCAGACATTTGAGCTGAGGTGGGAGGAAGGGTAGCAAAGTGTCTGGGAGTGTGGAGGATTATTGTTTATTGATTATTACTATTTATTATTGAGTATTGTGGAGAGGAGGGTGCTTTGTGCACTTATTTATATTAATAAATATTATATTTGGACTTTTACCTGGTGTCTGACATCTAGTCTGAGGGTTCAAGGGGTCACGGAGACCTCTATCTGTCACAATATATATATATATATATATATATATATATATATATATATATATATATATATATATACAGTATATATATATATATATATATATATATTTATATATATATATATATATATATATATATATATATTGTAGCAGTAGAGTGTATTAGTGCTCCCTTGAACCCTCAGGTACCACTCCAAACACCTGGTAAAACTATAATTATTTATTTTACAATAATAATGTGCACCAAGCACTCTACACTCCTCACTACACATACAATGCTATAATTTCTCCAATAATCAATAATCAAACCAATCCTCCTCTCCCAGACGCGTTGCCACCCTTCCTCCCAGCTCACCTCAGCATCTGGGCTTTCCCATAATCCATTTATACTCTCCAACCCGGAAGTGGCTCCAGCCCAGCAGTCCATGAGTCCTTATCACTTCTGGGTCAGATTAAAAGTCCTTTTCTTCAACCCGGACACACGTCGTCCCTTCTGGTCATATGATGATGACGTGTTTCCGGGTTATAGGGCATGCATAAGTCCTTGAGCCTCCCTGCAGCGTCCTCTGGTGGGCCCCATGGTGTCCAGCAGGGTTGGGAATAAAAACTCCACTGTCCATAATTCCCTGCTGGTCTTTGGGGCACTCCCATGCCAGAGGGAGGGCTCCATCTAGCGGCCTGGGGGTGCTGTCCGGGATAAACAGCCGGCCATCTCCCACAATATATATAGTGAAAAGGTGTGTGGGATTGAAAAAGATAACATTGGTTACCCTGTCCTCATTGCTGGTTTGCAAAGGGGCCCCCATAACAATTTAAGCTTCAGAACCACAAAAATGTAGGCCCTCCACAGCCCAGAATCCCCCCTTAACAATGCTACTAAGTGATACATGTACAGGAAACATTTATATTGAGTAGATGCCATATTATATGAAAGAGTAGGCAAAGATGAAACAGACATTGCTATATGTCAGCCAGCATTGGGCATCTCTGTCAGGTTTGGGTGCCCTCACTGGGCATCTTCTTGGATATGTAGGGTTAAAGACAAGATACTGTAAGCATCAGCACCCCCTCTCGTCTCGGTGTGGTAGCGTGGCTCCTCCTGTGGCTGGGGAACAAAGTCTTGTCTTGGAGTCTTAGATTTGTGTTCATGTTACTTTTGTTTATTATTTGCTGTATTCTTGGTGCCTGTGTTATGTGCCTTGTGGGTTCCTTCCCAAGAGGTGGGGCCACCTTCCCATCACGACAAAGGACTCCCCTCAGCCCTGTAAAGGCAGGAGCAACCCACTCACCACTGTGGTTCATCTCAATGCACTTGGGAGTTAGTGAGTGTACACTGTGGTGCTGTGTGTGCTTAGCCCTTTTGTGATTTATTAGATTTTTTGACCTTTTTGCTCCATTCTTGACTACTCTTTGCAGATTGATGGTTGAATTTGCATATTGTAGACTAACCAATTAGATATATTTTGTTATATTTTTTATTTCATTTCTTCTGCTAGCTAGCTTCTTCTGCTGTCTTATGTGTCTTGAGTGCATTATTGCTTGCTCCAGTTGCCAGGGCAACTTTTCTAATCATTGGAGATAGACAGACAAACAGACATACAGACATGAAAGGCACTATATAATAGATAGTGTGATATTGGCGCTTGGTTGGTGCTGACCCAACACAGACTGACAACAGAGGCACGTGTAAAACAAACAAAAAGATGTATTTTTCTTCACCTGTGGGGCACACCTTCCCCGTGAACCCCACAGGCACAACACAGTCCTCAAAACATACACAAAGAAAAATCACCCCAAATCACACTCTTTGTCTTCCACTCCTCCCAGGGCAGCTTCTTCGTCGTTGTCGTCGTCGTCCTCCTCCTCCTCCTCCCGACTCTGGCACCCCGAGTAGTGGCTGCAGGCTCCTCTTATTGCCCACCCGGAAGTGCTGCAGGTGCTCGTTGACCTACTTCTGGCTGCACTTCTGGGTGTGGCTGTGCTCCCACCCAGATGGGCTCATTAAGCTGTGCAGCTCTATGCAGCTCCCCCTGGCCTCGGCCATGGTGCCCAACAAAAATTAGTTCCGATGTTCCACGAAAGTGGCCCCGACGCAACCCAGGGAGGCTGCCAACAAAGGTTCCGCGGGACGTAGCGTGGCTCCCATGGCTGCTCCCCCAGATCTAGTAACAAAGGGGCATCCTGGCTGGGCATGGGCCATCTGCCACAATAGATAGATAGAAAGGAAAGGTGCTATATCATAGATAGATAGATAGATAGATAGATAGATAGATAGATAGATAGATAGATAGATAGATAGATAGATAGATAGATAGATAGATAGATAGATAGATAGATAGATAGATAGATGTAAAAAGACTATATAATAGATAGCCTTAAATGCATTGTTGCTTGCTCCAGTTGCCAGGGCAACCTTTCTAATCATTGGTGATAGACAGACTGATAGAAATGAAAGGCACTATATAATAGATAGATAGATAGACTGACATGAAAGGCACTATACAGACAGACAGACAGAGTCACACTTATGTGTGATAAGCAGTACCACACCGAGACGAGAGGGGGCGCTGATGCTTACAGTATCTTGTCTTTACCCCTACATATCCAAGAAGATGCCCAGTGAGGGCACCCAAACCTGACAGAGATGCCCAATACAGGCCCCGCCCCTCCCGGTAGGGCCACTATAAAAGGGACGGCCCTGGAAGGCCAAGTCTCATTTCACAACCAGGAGTGAAGGCAGAATGAGCTCTTATGTGAGGTCTGAAAGTAAACTACCAAGACAGAGAAGTCTGTGTGGGCTGTCTTTTTATGTTGTGCCGTTGTGCACCATTTTGCTTTTTTTTTGGTAGATTGAAACAGGGCTACTGGGTTTATACACAAACGGTTCCTGCTGCTTGGCTCTGATTCCTTACCGCCAGTCAGAATAGATAGATAGGTGTGAAAGGCGCTATACACAACCAAAACAGATGCTAGGGCTGCGTCTTAAACAGACACATCTCATTTACTAGGCTAATTGTGAAACAGCCCATGTAGTGAAACTGATACACATGTTGCATGTTGCAGTCGGTGAAGAGTTCACCAGTGGAGCTCAGTCTGGGAGCACGTCCAAGGGTTAAATACTCTGTGGTGGGTTCAGCCAGCTAAATTAGGGAGCATGTAATGAAATCAGCCCAGAGCTGGAATGCTCTCTGCCGGGTGTAACATGATTTTTATCATCTCTCCACAGCTGCTAATTATTCTGCCTGTGTCTACAGGATTGAGTTTCAGCTACTGCTCCAGCTACTAAACATCTCGTGGCCTCGGTGCATAATTCATCAATACTTGTTATCTTGCTCAAGTGTAGGAAGCCAACAGACAGTCCCTGATACTGGATCCAAGAACAATGATTCTACACTCAGCAGGTCTTAAGTTTTAAGTAAAATGGGAATTAAAACACATAAAAGCAAAATGTGCAATTTGTATTTGATAATAGCAATCGTTGAATGTATTTGTCTAAACTTTTATGAGCTCTTGTAGTTCCCTTTAAGTGTAATTTGAACTATTCTGTACACTTTGCTTAGTAACAGTAAAGTTAAGCTGCCAGTGAAGGCCCAAGCTGACGTAAGCCTGACCGTTGCAGACCCTTCAAAGTATGGAGTCTCCGCTATAGCAGTCCTTCGACCTTGGTGATTCACACAGTGAGACATGGCGGCCAAAGTGTTAGACTGTAAACTGCTGTCTTTGCAAAGGTTTTTCCACTGTGGTCTACTGCATCACGAGAGAACCTCGAATCGTGAAGTAGGAGATACTCAGTGGTATTCCTTAAATGGTGGTAGATCAAGCAGGGTTGTGAAGATACACTTTTACAGCCACACACAGAATGTTCACTATGTGAAGAGTCACAACTATGTTTTGATATAATGTTTGGTAAAGAAAAGTTGACTTTATTTCTAGAGTGGCAAGGAAGAGTATGTGTACCCTTTGGAATGGCCTGGCTTTCTGCATTAATTGATCACAAAACATCAAAGTGACAAGTACAGACAAACACAATATGCTTAGGCTAATAACGCACAGTTCTAATCTTTCATGCCTTTATTGAACACGCCCATCAAATATTCACAGTGTGTTATAAAAAAGTAAGTGCACCCTTGGATGTAACACCTGGTCAAACCTCCTTTTGTCGCAGTAACCTCTAACAAGCACTTCTGGTAGCTGTGGATCAGACCTGCACAACACGTTTAGTAGGAAATGTAAACCTTTCTTCATTACAGAGATGCTTCAGCTCAGCCATATTCTTAGGAAATCTGGTGTGAATGGATCTAGAGATCATTCTATAGCATCTCTATTGGGCTCTAAATGGCCTACTCCACAATAGGCAGGTTTTCTTTTTTTGAAGCCATTCTGTAATTCTGTAGATTTACACTGATGTTTAGAGTCACTCTTCTTCTGCCCCAACCAGCTTCTATTGAGCTTCAGCTGGTGGACACCCACCCTGACATTATCCTGTAAGATACCTAGATAAACTTACATTCTGAACAATTCAACCATAGTTTAAACAGTCCACAAAAATGACACTGTAGAGTGTAGAGGAAGTCTTTGGCAAACTTTAGACATTAAGCAATGTTTTTTTTGGAGAGCATCATCTTCCTCTTTGGTGTTCTGCTATGGACACCATGCCTGTTCAATGTTGGTGTGCAGTAGACTCCTGAGCAGAGATGTTCACCTGTTGATTCCTTTAACTCTTGTAGCGGTCTGGTGCCGCTAAGATTCACACCGTCAAGATGACAGTAATTTATTTATTTTTATAGAGGATCCCAGGGACGCTCCCAGCCTTGGCTCGACCCACACACACTCACAAACAGAGACAAAACAAAGCACACTGGGAACTAACAACAATTAAAGAATATAATGAAATTAAATAATATAAATAATACCACCCCAGTACCCCTACGGCGATATTACATTAAACATATAAACACAAACAACTCCACACAGCAAAGTCCATGGAATACCACACCGGATATGAGAGATGACGAGAGTAAGTCCAGAGATCTGTATGTTGTAAGGGAATGAAAAAAACAGTCCTACGGGTAGACATTGTAAGGGTGAAGACGGATGGATGGTTCAGGAACGCTCCTATACTTGCAGGAAAGCCATGAATCCACAATCAGTCCTCAGCACACAGGTAGAGAGACGATCCAGACCCCAACAACAAATACAATCCAGGACACAGCGACTAAATATCGCTTAACAGAAGGCAGTCCGACAGGTAAACTCAACATAAAATACAACAACAAAAAACACTTTTTTTCTTTCGGACACCTGCCCTCCTTTTAAACCCCTCTGAACACCTTTGACCCAAACAGCCCCTGCAGGGACTGCTGGGATATACAGTTTTAACTACTAGTAGCACTGCTACACTCTTTAGCTGTTACTCATGACTTCTTATTTACCTTAGTGAGCATTATGCATTGTGCTGGTCAAGTCTTTTTGGCTGGGCACCCTCTTATATTAAGAGTAGCCACAGCAGTAAATTGTATCCAATTATACAGTTTGTCAAACTGTAGACTGATGAATATCCAAACTCTTTGACATTATGCAAATCAATTATTCTTTATTGTAGATCTTCTGAGATCTCTTCACTTCAGCAGATGCTTCTTGTTAATAGAAAACCACAACTTTAATTCCCCAGCATCTCTACTGGGCTCTGACTGGCCTACTCCAATAGGCAGAATTTAAAGCCATTCTGTAATTCTGTAGATTTACACTGATGTTTCGAGTCACTGTTCTTCTGCATCACCCAGCTTCTATTGAGCTTCAGCTGGTGGACAGCCACCCTGACAGCATCCTGGAGGACACTTTGATAAACTTGGGAAGTCATTTTCCCTCAAGGATGGCACCAAAACAGCCCTAAACCATGGTGCTCCCTCCACTGTACTTTATGTTTTGATGCTGGTATGTGGTGACCACTTTAAGCCAAACATATTGCTGCATAATTCTTCTCAAACATCTCTCAACGTAGTTTCAACAGTCCACAAAAATAGAGTGTCAAGGTGGTTTTGGGCAAACTTCAGGCATGGCCACCACAGCCATTCAATGTTTTGTGTTTGGTGGACTCATGAACAGAGATGTTCCCCTGTTTCAAAGATGCCTTCAAGCCTTTAGCTGTTTCTTCTCCCCCACAATGAGCAGTGGTCATAGCTGAGCTCCCACATCTAGGGGGGATTAGCCACCGCATCAAATTGTTAGTCTAATTGTGGACCCTTCATGCTTTATGTACAGTAAGTCAACATGATCGCAGACCTTCGGAGATCTGTTTCTTCTTCTTCACATCAACAGATGCTTTTTGTGAATAGCAAACTCCAAATGTCTGAGTCCCCTCATTTGCTTTCCTTCTCTCCAGCACTCAGCTTCTTGATAAGTCTAACTGCGCTAAGTGAGGCCATGTTTGAAGTGGGACAAATAAACAACCACCGATTGGAATTGGACATGTCTGTGCAGGACGTTCACATGAGCAGAAAACACAAAGTGATAAGTCAGGTGATGAAAATGGAGAGAATCAAATTTTGCGCTACAGTTGGCAGCGACTTAGCACATAATCCATCAGGTATCCACACGTGCAATCAGCTAAATAGAAGAGGGTGGGCCTCAGGGGTCTGCTTGGAAAGCAACACTAAAGCAGAGTGTGCTGTTCTGGGACGTTGTGAAGTTCAGCTCCATCGGCTATCATTTCACGTGCAGTATGAGAGGGGTGCCGCCACCCTGATTGAATCCTACGACTGAGCGGTCGTGTGAGCCGAAGAATCTGCCAGAAATTTTAGTCAGATGGCTTGGAGTGTGAGCACTTTGACGATTTTTGTAACGTCACCATCCACTTTCTACAACTTCATTGTGCAGCGACCGCACTGAGTGTGCATTGAACATTGGGTGTTGCTGTTGTCACGCTCATTTTTCTCCTTTTTGATTTCAAAAAAATCGAGTGATTGTATAGCAAGACACGTACAACTAAATGAAAAAAGCATCTTAGAAAATGTCTGCTGGAAGGACCTGCACTAAACACACACAACAGTAAAAGGCAGAGTATGTACCTCCACTCCACTCTGTAAAACAGACAGACGGTCTCGTCCGCAACTTCCCAACCATCCATGTGCCCAGGTAGGCCTTTATCCTTCATAGTTTCAGAGAAACGCAGCTCTTCTCTTTGTCGACATTTTTAGTGGCCATATTGTTTTATTGATAACTACCAATTCTTTCACTTACCCGTGTTACAGGTTCATTTTATTGTGTATATGGTGTCTGACATTATGATTATTAAAAACTGCCCTGTATATACAATACTATTGCTAGTCCGTCTGTCGTGCTACTACTCGCAAACTGAGAGGGCTTGAACCTTGATCTTGGTCATAATCAAAATCTTATGACCTGATATGTTCTGGAAATTCAAAAAAAAATGTATGTGATTGAATGTGTATTTTACTTTAGGACCATGGGTCTCACTAGTATATACTGTCCATAAATACGCATGCATGTTCTACATCAGCAGCCCCAATCACCGAGCCGTGGCCACACAGAAAGAATAAAAATCTTTTTATTTTTATTTTATTTCCATTTTATTGATTAGTGGAGTCTACGGGGTGTTTCATTTTGAAAAATGAGCAGATCTTTTCTGTAAAGCAGAGACTGCGTTCTGTCGTTTACGTGCTGCCAACGCCACTGTAGTTAAGGAAGTAGGAGTTGCGGCGATATCGAGTAACGTCTGAATGTGCGTGCAGATTGATTTGTTTGTGGTGTACAAAAAACTGTCAAGAGGTTTCAATAATTGGGACCACTCGTCATTCAACAGACTCCCCATCACTTCCGTCTGTGCCTCTTTCCCACACTTGTCTCTGTCACAGTTTTGTGCCCCATAAATTAAGCTCACAAGCTAACGCTACCTAAAATTGGTTAAAAAAAGAAACGCCTCTGGAGCACTGAAAATGCTGCTTGTGTTTCCAACATCCTATCTTATCAAGCGAGGGTCTTCTGCAGTGACAGCAACCAAAATGAAATTACGAAGTAGACTGGAAATCAGGATCACACTTCGGGTGTCATTGTCTCCTGTCACTACCTGAGGTGGGACCATCTGATGGCGGGGAAAAAAACTCAAGGCTGCCACTGAGCCTGCGTTATGGTGAGTTCTGTTTATTATACATACGTGATGGCTGGTCCATGGAAAATGGTCTTACATGAAACCAGTCCATGGTGCAAAAAAGGTTGGACACCGCTGTTCTATATGCTTATTTATTTATTTAAACATTTTCTGCTTAAATTACACATCTTTTAGACATATTATTTTTCTGAAAATCTTTCTTAATAACAGGATACGTGTCTGTTTATTGGTCTGGTTGCTGTTTCTGTTTCTCTAACAGATGGTGCCTCACAAATGTTAATGCTGCTTTTCCGAATACCATACCAAATGGCATATAACAAAGACATATGGTCACGCATGCAAGTCCAAGGGTCACTGTCTGGTCTTGTCTGAGATAAGCACTACCACACTGGGACACCAGGGGATGTGATCAATAACTCTCTTATTACCCACAACTCAGAGAAGACGCCCACTGAGGGCAATTGGCCACGCCCCTTAGGGTCCAGGAGCTATAAAAGTGAGGTGCTCCCAAAAGGTGATATCTCTTTCGGGAGAAGATTTACACGGGCTACTGAGCTCTAACCCCGCGACTGGACTGCTCTCCGGGGCCTAACGCTGCAAAGCCGACAGCCGAAGGTTTGTTTTGTTAACCCATGGCGCTATCAGCCTCTTGTTATTTTCAGTTCTGTTTTCAGTTCTAAGCTGGGTGGTCTAGCTAGCTCCCAACTTTTCTTTCAAGTCCTGTCCTTCCCCTGACTGACAGCAATATGCATTGCATTTATCATTTCAACAGATGACGCATCACAAACATCAACACTGCTTTTATGAATCCCCTACTAAATGGCATATAACAGAGATATATGCATTACATTTGTCATTCCAACAGATGGTACATCACGCACATTAACACTGCTTTTATAAATCTCCTACAAAATGGCATATAACATTTGTTTTGTCAGCACACTGACAGATAAGCTTTACAGCACGACTGAAAGATGCACAAAAGAAAAAAGAAAACAAAGCAAAGAAATGATTGATAACAACATGAAATTGACGTCAAAAGAACAAAAAGGATTAAAACTCAAAGTAACAAGAAAAATGAAATGAGTGTCAATGGGGGGGGGGGGTATTCTTTCTTTTTAAAGGGTTATCTGCTGAATAGATAAGGAAATGAGCTCAAAGCCGTCTCTTAATCCCATGTGCCAATAATCACAGGTCATGACCTCAGAGGCTGAACCCCTAGAAAAGCAGGAAGCAGACCTAACAATGGGAATCCCAATGGCAGCGTTTGAGGACACAAACTAGAGTACAAGACACTGCATAACAAAGCAAGAACACAGAACTGAATTGTGACACATATGCACGAGTTTTCCATTCCAACAAATGGTGCATCACATAATGCATATGATTACTACAAATATTTGTGATGTGGCATCTGTTGGATACATTTTATTACTACATGCATTCTAGTAGATGGTGCACTGCAGATGTTAATGCTGTGGTCCATGTTGATTATTTAGATTTCAACCCATAGCTAGTTGTATTGTGTAAGTATGCATGCCAAGAAAAAACTGAACTCGTTTGAAAATAAACAGCTTCAAATGATGTTATGATTTCTTGTGGTTTTGTTCATTTCATGTTTGGAATGCTGCTGTTTCTAGTTTCACCTTCATTGAGCTCGCTCATTTTGTTGAATGACCTGCCATTTTGTTTTATTGCTATATTTTGTTACAGGGTTATATACAGTACGTGATTAGGGGCACCTCCATTTTGCGTCTTCATCGCTACAGTCACAGCCTCTCACAAATCACATGACATGACGTCATCGGCTCACCGATATTAAAGCCAACACCGCAGGCCAGATGTTGTCTAAGTCTGTAGATACAAATGGCATCCGGTGGGTTCCTAAACGACCTTTAAGACTTTGAAGTTAGATTACATATTGGGTTTAGTCATTCAATTGTTTGTCTTCCTGTCTTTGACTCCCAGATTTTATTCTTGTTTTTTTGTTTCATTTTTTTGTGTTTTGTGCCACATTGCAATTCATTTAAGTGGATTTGAAGATGGTCAGCTGTATGGAGATCAACCAAGGAGATATGCGAGTATTTGAGAGTACAGCATTTTGTGTGATGTGCAGCATTATCAGCATCTCCTGCTAATAAGACAGTCAGTGGCCTCAGGAGCCTCCTGCACCATCTTTGGTCTTTTACATGTAAAATGAGAGGACACAGTGTTGTGAATCGAGGTATTTTGGCTTCCTGAGGTCTTGAATATTTCATTTTTCTCTCTGTTACTATTGCGTGAATGCCATTTTGTGTGCCGTGTTTGCGCAGTTGCCACCAATTTGTGACTATTTCTGCGTGGCTACATGTGTGCTGCTGAAAACTGCTATGTCTCAGCCACTGGAGTTCAGATTCTTGTTTTATATCTATCTCAACCATTTTTAATTCTTCTGTTATTATTGTTTGATGGCATGGATGAGCAGAACATATGCTCCGAACATTGACTATAAGTCAGCTATGATTTATGTATTCTGTGAGCAGGTGCTCCTTGTGCCAGGTGTCTTATTTGCTAGCAAGAGTATTTGAGGGGTAACCGGGAGAGAAGGGCACAGTCAAAAAAAATCTAAGAAGTAAGCTGTTTCTCTCATGTCTCAGCGAGGATTCCTCCCCATGCTGGAGGTCAAATTCTTGTTTGAATTCTTTGTTCGTCCATTTTGAACTCTTTTGTTTGTGTTAATGTTTTTTTTTTATATTGTTTGTGTATTTAACCCTCGTTCATGTGCCTTGTGTTTTGTGGGTGGCTCCCCAGGCGGGACCACCTGCCCATCACCACCAGGGACTGCTCTCAGCCCTGCAAAAGCATGGGTTTCCCAAAGTTCCTGACGGTCCATTCGAGTCAAGGAGGGTTTCTTGTGTCTTGTGGATTTTTAACCTTCTGTTCTTTTTTTTGGATTTTGCATTGGGGCTTTGTTAGCCTTGCATTGCCTTTATGTGCTCCACAGAACTTAGTAATAAATCTTTTGTTTAAAAAGATTTCATGTGGCTCTACGGTGGGCATTTTTGGAACTGATTGGGACTTGCTTGCTTTGGAACTCTCAAACAGAATAACATTTGCCAGTCATAAGAACATTAGAAAAGAGAATGAGACCATTCACCCCAACGAGCTCATCCGTCCTCTTCACCTATGCTGTCTGACATAACATCAAGTCGAGATTTGAAGGACCCTAAAGTTATGCTCTCTAGCACCCCCAGGGCAGGCGCCACCATTAACACGAATTAGGCACAGATTAGTGTTACCCAGCCGCACAGGTTAGCGACCAAACAGTCGGTTGTCACACTCATAAGCTTGGCCTAGGACGCAAAATAACAGCACCTTCACTAAGCACACCATTTGGTCATTTAGTCCACATGAATTTTCTAACATTTGTGCGAACAAGTTTCCAACAATATCCCTGTATTCTTGTTGCGGGAGTTATTTTAAAGTAAAAGCAGGATCCATTGTACTAATTTCTTTCACAATTTAGAAACCCTTCAATCAGGTCCCTTCTTAATCTTCGTTTTGCTTAAACTGAACTTTAGTCTCCCCTTGGTCGCTCTCCATGGCCTGAGTCAGCCTAGTCAGTCATTCTTCTCTGGACTCTCTCTACTGCTGTTGTGTCTTTTTGTAATACGGGGTCCAAAATTGAATGCAGCACTTCAGGTGAGGCCTCACTAGTGGGTTGTATAACTTAAGCATAAACGACCTTGACTCGTACTCCACACTTCAGGGCACTCTATAACCTAACATGCTAATATTAGTCTTCTGGGTTACTTCTATAAAGTCTAAGTAGACTGTAAGTTGACAGTGTTGGGTCCACTACAACTCCTAAAACCCTCTCGTAAGGTGACCGTCCATCATGTATTCAAACTTCCTATGTGTAATATTTTACATTTACTGACATTAAACGTCATCGTCCACAGATCTGCCCAAGTCTGCATGCTGTCCAATTCTCTCTGTATCTTCATTATCTGGCCTCACAACTACAGGGTGATTCAATAAGATTCATCAGATTTCAAAGTGCCATATTTTATCAACCGTGAGGCGCCTAGGAACCAATCACATACCAATTGAAAGAGCGGGTCATAGAGCTTCTGACTGTCACCGGAAGATGGCGACCCCCTGAGCAGAAAGCGTTTTATGTTCTCCATTTCATCGCTGGATTTCCGTAAAGAAGCCTACGATTTGGCCCTCCACTTGTACCCCCCACAATCACCAGATCTCATGCCGTGTGAGATTTTTTTTTGTGTAGGGGTACATTAAGGATTCTGTTTATGTGCCACCACTCCCAACAACACTGGATGATCTCCGAAATCGCATTGAAAGAGCCGCGAGTACAGTGACACCTGACATGGGGTGAATTTGACTATTGCGTTGATGTTGTCCGTACAGCGGGAAGAGGTCATATTGAGCACTTGTCAAATTTTATCATAAACTTTAGGCTCACCTAAACCATTTACAATTTACTGCATTGTTCTGTAATGATTTACAAGTTAAATAAATCGTTTTGAAATGGGATGAATCTTTTTGAATCACCTTGTAGTTGGTCATTTATATTGTCTGTGCATCTAATTCTTGATTTCGTGCCTTGTATTTTGTGGGTGGCTCTCTGGGAGGCGGGACCACCTGACCATGACCGCCAGGGACTGCCTTTCCATCCTGTAAACCTGCGAGGGTTTCCCACACTTCAGGTGGTGAGTGTATCTTGTGTCTTTACTTTGGCATCATCTGTAGACGTAACCAACTTATTGATTACATTCTTATCTGATCGTTGATTTATGTTAACAAGAGGAGCAGCCCCAGCACTGACCCCTTCAGGACACCACATTTAACATCACCCGATACTGATAAGAGTTTCTTCACTGGAACTAAGGGGCAAAGCTCAACCCCACAGCATAATCCAGACTTTTTACACTTGGCACAATACAGTCAGGTGAGTACCGTTCTCCTGATCGGAGTCGTCCATCAGATTGAGTGATTTGTCATTCCAGAGGACACGTCTGCACTGCTCCAGAGTCCAGTGGTGGTGGGCTTTACACCACTGCATCCGACGCTTTGCATTGCACTTGGTGATGTCAGGCTTGGCTGCAGCTGCTCGGCCATGTAGACCCATTCAGTCCATGAAGCTCTTTCTCTACGCTGCACTGCTCTTGAGCTTTTGGAAATCTGTAGCTATTGACCCTGCAGAAAGCCTGCAGTCTACCACTTGGTGGCCAAGTTGCTGTTGTTCCCAATTGCTTCCACTTTGTTATAACCCCACTAACAGTTGATTGTGGAATATTTAGTAGCAAGGAAATGTCATGAATGGACTTATTGCACTGATGATATCCTATGACGGTAGCAGGCTTGAATTCACTGAGCTCCTGAGAGCGACCCATTCTGTCACAAATGTTTGTAGAAGCCACAGTCTGCATGCCAAGGGGCTCGATGTTATACGCCTGTGGCCATGGAAGTGATTGGAACACCTCAATTCAATGATTTCGAGGGGGTCCCAATACTTTTGGCAATATGGTGTGTATAAGAAGGGTGAGCTGAGTCTTCATTTGTGTACTTCTAAGAGTTGCCCGATTAGAGAATTCCTTTTTGTCAGCTCTGGTATTTCTGACCAGCAGTCTTCCCGATTTTTGCTGTCCTATGTGATTTTGACATTTGTTACTTTGTCCGTCCTCTTTTGATTCTACCCATTTCTTTTGTCTAACTTCATCTCGCCTACATTACTCACCTCAAAGTGTGAACAGCACAAAGTATCGATCCAAACATTTTTTTCCAATGAAGAATCTTTTCATCTGTACACTAACAAAATTTCACAAATCACAAAAAAATAATATCTAGCACTCCTACTTTTGGTATGACTCTACTTCTTGTCCTGGGAGAACCCGCAAAAAACCCCCCCGCCAGTGACTTTCACAGCACTAATATTAATGGAGTGACAAAGTTGGGTTCTGTTGATGTTAATCAGCTTCAGACTGTCCTGCCTGTTTAAATAAGTCCGTGTCTTGATTTGTGTTCATTGTGTGATTAGCATTTTGTCAGGTTTTCAATGGCATTTACCTCAGAGCCTGAATACACTGAACTGAAGGAAGTATCATCATCATTTTTCGTTGGTGGGTGACTTTGTTTTTATTGTCCTATTTTTGTTTCTTCTACTTCCCCCCGGAGTGCCAATCGCTCCCCACTCGCCAGTCCCATCCCTCTGAGTCACACTTCTGCCCCCGTTATCGCTGTCGCTCGTCATTTTCTTGCTCCTCGCCAGCACTTCCCTTACAGTCGCTGCACCTGCCCTGTTCGTGAGGATGAAGCAATTTGTCCTGACACTCACACAGATGACTATCAGCTCTTTTCACTTAACCGACAGGCTCCGAGCCAACAGAAATCCTACCGCCTCATGCAAAATGCAGAAGGGATTAAACAAAAAGCAAACAAACGGCCTAATTCTCCCAGAGCATTCGGACACATATCGGAGCCAATGTAGAAACAATTCGAAAAGCACAATGCAAAAACATAAATGAAGGCGATATAGTGGAATATTTGGCTTTTATGAAATCACAAAGTAGCTTAAAAAAAAAGACATCCATTCACAGTGGAGGGGACAGTTAGGGTATGTGGGAGTTCAATGGGGTCCCGGGGTTAACCACATGACTAATCTACGGGATACTTCATGTGAGCCGGCAGCCTGCTGAACAAAGTGTTGTGAGGTTTATTACCTGCCTGTCCAGCGTCTCCACCGAATGAAAACTAACCAAACACTTGTTACTGCCCGAGAAATAATCAAGAAAAGGGCACCGCTGCCCACCTGCACAGCTTACTTTGCTTTGACTTGTGGGATCAAAGGCTGGCGGTCTTTATCAGAGTTAGACTTCTGAGGCACAGACATGAATTACACATCGCAAGAGGCAAACGTTCAAGGAAAAGTGACTAATCAAGCATACCAAAAATTGAGGAAGAAATTCATTTTTATTAACAATTAGTAACAGATAAGGTGGCACCAAGAATGAGACCCAACCCTGGAAAGATTCATTAACATTAATAATAAAGTGGTAGGGTGGCATAGTGGTGCTTCACAGTAAGGAGACCCGGTATGCTCCCCAGGTCCTCCCTGTGTGGAGTTTGCATGTTCTCCTCGTGTCTGTGTGGGATTCCTCCTGGTGCTGCAGTTTCCTCCCTCAATACTATAACACTAAATTGGCCTGAGTGTGTGTGTATGTGTGCCCTGCAATAGACTGGCACCCTGTCCAGGGATTGTTCATGCCTTGTGCCCTGGGATAGGCTCCAGTTGACCACTGCAGCTCTATTCAGGACTAAGTGGGTCAGTCAGATAATGATCGAGTCATTTGATAAAGTTGAAATACAGGGCATGCTATAGCATTTTCAAAGTCTCCCTAATCCTGAGCAGGGTGACAAGGGGGGCAGGAGCCGATCCCAGCAAGCACAGGGTGCATGGTGGGAACAGGATGCCAGTCCATTGCAGAAATAAATCTGATCCAGCAAAGCGAACGACTAATTAGAAACATACAATTACCTCTCATCGTTGGAGACTTCAAGACAAACCAGTTCGGCCCACTAAATGATACTGGAGCAGCCAGAATGAAAAGAATGGCAGGTCTAAATTAGCAGAAGATAAACCAGAACTCAAAGAGCCTGAGGATCGAATAAAGAAGAAACAAAGCAGAAGGAGCAGACTGTAAAGAGAGACACCAAGTGGGGGTCTCACACCCCCTTAGGCTCAATTCACAGTCCATGTTGTATACAACGGCCATCTGGAAACTACTCAAGTAGACGTTTTAATGTGTCTGATGTTAGGTGCACCTAAGTACAAGTAAACAGGGGGAATCTACCACCGAGCCTGATCATTGGGATTTACCCTGGTGGACGAGAGGGTAGCCTCCCTTCGCCTTCGGGTGGGGGGACGGGTCCTAACTGTTGTTTTTACATATGCGCCGAACAGCAGTTTGGAGTACCCACCCTTTTTGGAGTCCCTGGAGGAGGTGCGAGAGGGCATACCTTCTGGGGACTCCCTCGTACTGCTGGGAGACTTCAATGCTCACATGGGCAATGACAGTGAGACCTGGAAGGGCGTGATTGGGAGGAATGGCCCCCCCGATCTGAACCAGAGTGGTGTTTTGTTATAGGACTTCTGTGCTTGTCACGGATTGTCCATAATGAATACCATGTTCAAGCATAGGGGTGTTCATATGTGCACTTGGCACCAGGACACCCTAGGCCTCAGTTCCATGATTGACTTTGTGGTCGTGACGTCAGAGTTGTGGCCACATGTCTTGGACACTTGGGTGGAGAGGGGCGGAGCTGTCAACTGATCACCACCTGGTGGTGAGTTGGCTTCTATGGTGGGGGAGGATGCCGGTCAGGCCTGGTAGATTCAAATGTGTTGTGAGGGTCTGCTGGGAACATCTGGCAGAGTCCCCTGTCAGAAGTAGCTTCAACTCCCATCTCCGACAAACTTTCGACCACATCCCAAGGGAGGTGGGGGCCATTGAGTCTGAATGGGCCATGCTCCGTGCCTCTATTGTTGAGGCGGCTGACCGGAGCTGTGGCCGTAAGGTGGTCGGTGCCTGTCATTGCGGCAATCCCCGAACCCGTTGGTGGACACCGGCGGTGAGGGATGCCGTCAAGCTGAAGAAGGAGTCCTACAGGACCCTTTTGTCCTGTGGGACTCTGGAGGCAACTAATAGGTACCGGCAGGCCAAGCAGAATGTGGCTTCGGTGGTTGCTGAGGCAAAAACCCGGGCGTGGGAGGAGTTTGGGGAGAACATGGAGAACGACTTCCGGATGGCTTCGAGGAGATTCTGGTCCACCATCCAGCGTCTTAGGAGGGGGAAGCAGTGCAGTGTCAACACTGTATATGGTGGGGATGGTGCACTGCTGACCTCGACTCGGGACGTTGTGGGTTGGTGGGGGGAGTACTTCAAAGACCTCCTCAATCCCACTAACATGCCTTCCAATGAGGAAGCAGAGCCTGGGGACTCGGAGGTGGGCTCCCCCATCTCTGGGACTGAGGTCACCGAGGTGATCAAAAAACTCCTTGGTGGCAGGGCCCCGGGGGTGGATGAGGTACACCCGGAGTTCCTCAAGGCTCTGGATGTTGTAGGACTGTCTTGGTTGACACGTCTCTGCAACATCGCATGGACATCGGGGACAGTGCCTCTGGATTGGCAGACCGTGGTGGTGGTCCCCCTCTTTAAGAAGGGGGACCGGAGGGTGTGTTCCAACTACAGAGGGATCACACTCCTCAGCCTCCCTGGAAAAGTCTATTCGGGGGTCCTGGAGAGGATGGTCCGTCAGATAGTCAAACCTCGGATTCAAGAGGAACAGTGTGGTTTTCATCCTGGTCACGGAACAGTGAACCAGCTCCACACCCTTGGCAGGGTCCTGGAGGGTGCATGGGAGTTTTCCGAACCAGTCTACATGTGTTTTCTGGACTTGGAAAAGGCATTCATCCGTGTCCGTCGGGGAATCCTGTGGGGGGTGCTCCGGGAGTATGGGGTACCGGACCCCCGGATAAGGGCTGTTCGGTCCCTGTACAACCGATGTCAGAGCTTGGTCTGCATTGCCGGCAGTAAGTCTAACCCATTTCCAGTGAAAGTTGGACTCCGCCAGGGCTGCCCTTTGTCACCAATTCTGTTCATAACTTTTATTGACAGAATTTCTAGGCGCAGCCAGGGAATTGAGGGGGTCCGGTTTGGTGGGCTCAGGATTGGGTCACTGCTTTTTGCAGATGATGTTGTCCTGTTTGCTTCATCAGGCAGTGATCTTCAGCTCTCTCTGGATCGGTTTGCAGCCGAATGTGAAGCGGCTGAGATGGGAATCAGCACCTCCAAATCCGAGACCATGGTCCTCAGCCGGAAAAGGGTGGAGTGCCCTTCAAGTATCTCGGGGTCTTGTTCACGAGTGAGAGAAGAATGGACCGTGAGATCGACAGACAGATCGGTGCGGCGTCCACAGTGATGCAGGCTCTGCATCGGTCTGTCATGGCGAAAAAGGAGCTGAACCGTAAGGCAAAGCTCTCAATTTACCGGTCAATCTACGTTCCTACCCTCACCTATGGTCATGAGCTGTGGGTAGTGACCGAAAGAACGAGATCACGAATACAAGCGGCTGAAATGAGTTTCTTCTGCAGGGTGTCTGGGCTTTCCCTTAAAGATAGGGTGAGAAGCTCAGTTATCTGGGAGGGGCTCAGAGTAGAGCCGCTGCTCCTCTGCATTGAGAGGAGTCAGATGAGGTGGCTCGGGCATCTGATCAGGATGCCTCCTGGATGCCTCTCTGGGGAGGTGTTCTGGGCACGTCTGACTGGGAGGAGGCCCCGGGGAAGACCAGGCCCCCAGAAGAACTAGTACTGGCCAGGGAGAGGGAAGTCTGGGCATCTCTGCTCAAGCTGCTGCCCCCACAACCCGATCTCGGATAAGCGGAAGAGGATGGATGGATGGGTGTGTAATACTTTACATTTACTGACATTAAACGTCATCTGCCACAAATCTGTCCAAGCTTGTCTGCTGTCCAAGTTCTTCTGTAATGATATAACGGATTCCAGTTTATCTACCAATCCGTCTATCATGGTATCATCTGCAAACATAACCAGCTTGTTACTTACATTCCTATCTAAGTCATTTCTATATATTAAAAATAGCAGCGGCCCTAGCACTGACCCTTGTGGAACACCACTCTTAACATCGGACAGTTCTGATGAGGTTCCTCGCACCATCACCCTCTGCTTCCTGTGTCTGAGCCAATTCTGCACCCACCTGAAAACATCACTCTGAACTCCCACTTCTTTAAATTTGATGCCCAACCTCTCATGTGGCACCTTATCAAATGCTTTCTGAAAGTTCAGATAAATAACATCATGTGCTCCACTTCGATCGTATCCTTTTGTTGCCTCCTCATAGAATTCCAGCATGTTAGTAAAACATGACCTCCCTCTTCTGACCCCATGCTGACTGTTCAGAATAACTCCTGTCCTTGCCATGTACTGCTCAATCTTATCCTTAATAATTCCTTCCATTAATTTTCCTGTGAAACACTATGAGAAGATGTGTAAGCAGCACACATGACAAGGTGAGTGAACAACAGCACTTGAACACACAAGTGCACCTCACTGACTGTTACGATCAAATCATTGTTCCTCTCCTGGCTCCTGTTTCAAATGTTTCTTGTTGTTCTTTTCATTATTTATTGTTTTATATTTTTTTCAATATTTTTATTTGTCTAATTATGTAATGTCTTGTTCATTTTCTTCTATTTAGTTTTTAAGTGAGACTATATGTTCTCTGATGTGTCTTTGTATTTGGTCAGAGGCTCCTTAGTAGGCAGGGCCACCTCTCTGTCACCATTGAGGGGCCCTCTAAAGCCTTATGGCTCGCGACCAGTGACATCTGTGAATTACAATAGTACTGAATGAGAAGCGGTTTTGTGAATTGTTTGCAGGGAATGCCTTACTATGGGTCACCGCGGGCAAAGAGACAGTGCCACAAGGATGGCGAGATGACTGGCAGCGATACTGTAAAGGGGACCCTACAAGGAACAATGATCAGTGTTGATTCTAACTTTAGATTGTGACAATCAGTGGCGAAGACGTGCAAAGTGGTAAATTGGGTCGTGAGAAAAAAAAAAAAAGAACCAGTGCCTTATGGGTAATGCAGTTCCTGGCTGTTCATTGTCAATGTGCTTGCTGGTTTGGTGAGTTCTCATTTTCATGATTTAATTCTTTGAATTTAGTGGTTTTTAGCACCTTCTGCTACTGTTTAAAGGCTTCTGATTTCTGGTCTTTGTGTTGGGAAGTGTTTGCTGAGCCTTTTGCTTCCTTTTTTGAGTACTTTTTCTGTAATGTTTGTTAATAAATCCTCTTTTATAAAGATTCTGGTGGGACTTGTTTCTAGAGCTTCACCGTACTCCCTCTTGTCAGATATATTTTACATTTTGAACTTTAAAAGCCTGTTCTCCATGCTGAGGCCTAGACAGGCCTGAAAGCCTCCCAGTTTTCTTGGAATCAGGCTACCCTGGGTTGAGACCTATCCTTGGAGGCACACCAGTTTGGATTCTGACCTGTATTTTGTGGGTCTTCTTGAACACCTCAACTTGGTACCATTTCAGTAATCTGAACACTTCAGCATTAGCTACGGAAATAAAAGAAACTGTCCAGCCCCGCCCCAAACATAAGGCCTGCCCTATTCTGCAGGCTACAGTAAGGTGAAATGACCGTAGATGACTAGAGACGTGCACTTGACAATCACTCTGCATTCTTCGTAGAGGCAATTTTTCTTAAATGGGACGATGCCCAAATTTTCGACAAATGATTGCATAACACATTGTACGTATTTGTGTAGCTCTTTTGATTTCTGGTTTTAATGTTACATTAACAAATGTGTCCAGCAAAAAATATGTGAGAAAAGTAGCCATTTGTGTTTAAAAAATGTAGTGAAGTAAAAGTAAATGTAGACGGAAAACATAACATACTTAAAACTGAAAAGCTGAACACAGAGCCCCAGTAAGAATGAAACAGTCTTCTTACTTGAAATGACGCCGCTGAGTATGACAGAATATGTCTTGCTTTTTGTAGAGCTGGAACATGTAGTCTTTATTTTCTATTTAAATTTCAAAGGGACCCTGACCTCCCCTCTCCATTGAGTTAATACCATTCTCCACCACTGATGTGTTTAGTTTGATGAAATATTAGTGAAAAAGTTTGAAAAATCTTATCATAAAAGACTTCTTGTCCCTAAAAGTCACGCACTGTAGCCTAACAGTCTTAAAAACAACTTAGTCACGTCTTCTGAGGTTGGAGTTGATCCCAAAGCAGTGGGAAACAATCCAGGCTGGGCAGCCAGGCCATCAGTAGGCCCACCGATAGTTGCTGGCAGCTCAAGCTGAGATTTGCTGTGAAATTCTTGAACCTCCGACCAACAGCTGACAATTCACGTATGTTGGGTTTTACTGATTTAGTTCAATTTGTCCCATTCAAAAAACTAGCACTTAGGAATGTCATTGTCTAGGGTGGCACAGAGGCGCTGATGTCAGTGCACCTGCCTCACACCTGTAGACTTTGGGGTAGAATTTGCATTTTCTTTCCATAACCTGAGGGGCTCCTCTCTGTGAACTTTCATTTATTTCTTTTCAGGTGTGTGCATGTTTGGGTTAATGTTAAATCTAAATTAGAGCGGAGTGAATCCATCCTATAACGGACTGGCGAGTCCCTACTTTGTGCTCTTTACCATCAAGATCAGCCCCGGCTGCTCATAATGGACTAAATACAGGAGAATAACTTGCAATAATATACTGCCCAATAAACAACTTTAAGGTGAATCAATTAGTGAACATCAAACCAAAGTACAAATACATCTGTACACCACAATCATTTATTTATACTGACTTGCTCAATGCATCAATAAATCATGTGTGAAGACTCAGCTGGCAACCGTTTAATTTTACAGCTTAACATTTCAGCCACTAGAGGGCCACCAGAGGGCCAATTAATGGCTGTTGGATTCTTAGTAAGAAGACAAGCGTTCTTAACCCTGCAGTACGAGGGTGTGAAGTCGAAAAGATCAAGCAATAGGGACATTATATGCTTTTTGTGTACTATCTTTGTCCCACTGTAAGTGACCACAGAGATTCAACCCACACCCAAGGTGATGTAGTTTTACCAGTTGACTGAAGAGAATGTCTTCTAGAAAAAAAAGAAAGTGCCATCAGGAAGTGGGCGGAATGTGCAAACTCAACACAAGAGGCGAGAGCCGGGAGACGCTTCCTACCGCAGCAGGCTCCAATACTTCATGTCAATTATTAGGAGTTTTAAATAAATCAAAACAAATAAAGCCAGGGCTACATGTGGTCTCTTCTGTACAAGGAAAATATTTTGAATTCTGTTTCACTCTTTAGCCTTTATAGTAGCCGTCCAACCCTTATAAAAATATCATTACTGGTGGGGTCTTTAAAGCACACATAATGGGCGTGTCATGATGTCTCAAAATGTCACACTGAAAAATCATAGACAGAGAGATGTGAAAGGCACTATATGACAGATAGATAGATAGATAGATAGATAGATAGATAGATAGATAGATAGATAGATAGATAGATAGATAGATAGATAGATAGATAGATGAAAGGCACTATATGATAGATAGATAGATAGATAGATAGATAGATAGATAGATAGATAGATAGATAGATAGATAGATAGATAGATAGATAGATAGATAAAGCTTTATATTTGTTTTTTTTACAGATGCTTAATACACAAATGAATAACTAATATTATATTCTGACAAACAACAACTCCGTTCTCAAATACCGACCAGAGTGACCCAGTCCCAGTCCCAGTCCCAGTCTGAAATGCAGCTGAGACGAGTCAGGGGGTTTGTGATGGCTGCCGTTTGTGATAGCTGATAAATCAGAAATGAATTTATTTGATTTCTAGTGCCAGCGATCAGTGACAAGCCAGATGTCTAATCAAATCTCATCTTGACTTCAAGTTCAGAAAACAAAAGAAAACCAAAAGAGAGAGAACTTGGAGCTTCTGTAAAAGGTGCAGTGCCTGGAAGTTAAACAAAAACATTAAAACGAGAAGCCACCATTACAAGAAGAAGACTTAGACAACACTGCGGTGGGCTGGTGCCCTGCCTGGGGTTTGTTTCCTGCCTTGCACCCTTCTGGGATTGTCTCCAGCAGACCCCGTGACCCTGTAGTTAGGATATAGCGGGTTGGATAATGGATGGGGGCGGCACGGTGGCGCAGTGGTAGCGCTGCTGCCTCGCAGTTAGGAGACTTGGGTTCGCTTCCCGGGTCCTCCCTGTGTGGAGTTTGCATGTTCTCCCCGTGTCTGCGTGGGTTTCCTCTGGGCGCTCCGGTTTCCTCCCACAGTCCAAAGACATGCAGGTTAGGTGGATTGGCGATTCTAAATTGGCCCTAGTGTGTGCTTGGTGTGTTTGTGTGTGTCCTGCGGTGGGGTTGGCACCCTGCCCGGGATTGGTTCCTGCCTTGTGCCCTGTGTTGGCTGGGATTGGCTCCAGCAGACCCCCGTGACCCTGTGTTCGGATTCAGCGGGTTGGAAAATGGATGGATAATGGATGGATGGATGGATGGACTTAGACAACAGGGCGGCTGCACACCAGAATTCCTGACAAAGGTAGACATCCTGAAGGTTTTCCATGAGGTTTTCACTTAGTGACTTCCATCAGTTTGAACAGTAAGAGCTGTTAGCCTTGCAAGATGTTTAAATGTACAAAACATTATCCCATGTCTCTCAACTTGTTTTACAGACCACTGCTAGCTAGAAAGTTCTATCAGCGAACTGATGTGCAAATGCCATGCCAGCAGTGATCAAAGTATTTGTTACAAAGCTCTAAGTGCTGTTCACAGTCTAAAACGAGGTGTCTGACCAGGGGAGATACTCCATACCTGGATCGTAAACCATAATGGAAAATATCTAAGAAATGAGAGCAGTGGCAAGGCCAACAAATCCTGGGGTGACCAGATGTTTTTAAACATGTTCAAATGGTGCCCCATATTACACCACCTGGCATGAGACGGTGGCTATGCCAACTTCCACGGAGATGAATCAGGTGTGTGAGTGAGTGCCTACTTTACTGGGATATGGCAAAAGAGAAAAATGACTGGACTCCCAAGGACACCTCAACCTGTTCCAGGTTATGAATGCCTCCGGAAACAGAGCACCCCAACGATACAAATCATATAAAATCGTCTTAGAAAATGATTGTATTTCACTGCTTTCTAACTCTACACGCTCAGAGCAGGAATAAGACGGAAACCAAACCCTTAAAATTTTATTATAAATGCTTAAATCAACATTAAAAGGAAATAAATGAAAGTTCAGAGACAGTTGTATCCCACCCTTTCAGTTAAGTGTTAAACTCAGATGTATTTTTAGACTTCAGCAATCATAATAATGGACTTGTACTTAGAAGTTGCAGGTGCTTCTTAGCTTTGAACTTGGGTGGCAGATTTATGTGGCATTGGGGATTAAAATTAGAAACGTTAAGAATTTAAATCAGAACAGTGAAGGCATTGTGCCCTGGCTGACTGATGCTAACAAATCTCCCATACGAGGGATCATATGCATCTGTGCAAGGGGGTCCAAGCAGGTGATCACACTGGAGTATCAGGTCTGGAATTTCAGGTGTGACAGTGAGGGGCATAACAACAGATGGGGGATTCCAGCTCAGGGTATATAAAACAGCAGCTGTGCCACCCGCTTCAGACAGGTTGGTAATCTACAGCACCCTCCATAATTATTGGCACCCTGGTTAAGATGTGTTCTTAGGCTTCTAATAATTTTTTTTTTTTTTCAAAAAAATATAGGCTCACAACACATTGGGAAAAAATCCCACATTAAGAAATACATTTTTTACATGAATCAATATTACATCTTACCTAAAGAAGCGGCCTGAGTTGCCTCGAAAGCTTACATGCTGATGTGGAAACTGATACTTTTAGCAAATGTTTAAGTCATCTGATAAACATGGTAGGATGTTGCCAGATCATCAAGGACCCAACTCATTTCATAACCACAGATTATGTCTAATTATTACTTATAAAGTTGAGAGTCAAAATTTGAATATTAAATTTTAATTAGTTTAGCACAGAAAATACATGGGAACAAACACATTTATAAGAAGATTTTAGGCTTGTTGATAGATTAAGAATACTAAAAGAGGGTAGGAAGAGGCTGAAAGCTGGCAGCGGTCACAGCAGTCAGTGACTTTGAAGGGTGGGCTATGTAATGGTAGCAACACGTTGCATCAGACTGGGGATGAGCCGCCATCAGTATGACCTGGCAGTCCTTCCTGTAAATCTACCAACTTTAGCACCAACTGTGGGGCATTCTATAAAAATGACAAGTCTGACAAAGTTACATAGGAATTCCAAATAGTGCAGCAACAGAACCTGGGGATCCCCTCGGAGTCTGGACTGTCCGCCCTTTCAGTTACATAACTGGCACCCCTCTGAGTACGTGGACTTTAGAGAGCAGGCAATACTTGGTGTCTGGAGAATGCAGACCTTAACTTTCATAAGTGGTGCCCTTAATGTATTGACTGGCTCAAGGTGCAATCATCTGAATTTTTTGTTGTGGGTGCCCTGTGCCACCCCAGTTAAGATGCCAACCCTGCTCATGCCACCTATGTTTAAATCATCCCCTGTAAACCACAACCCCCCTCCCCAGCCCAACACACACAAGAACTTGGATAATAAGAGAACTGTTGCCATCTGATAACTGACTTCTGGGTGGCAGTAAGATGTCCTCAGTCCTGCCCAGTTGTGCCAGAGGATTACTTTGAAAGGCATGAACACTTGGATAGCGCTGGTCCAACTTGTTGTGTCCACAATTGAAATGTGCTGATAGAAGGTTGTTCTTTCTAAACATTTTAGGGTCAAAATGATCCACCATTAGAGTATTGGTTACAGACTGAATCATTCCTGATGCTGACATGGACAAATTCAGTCAGCATTTCACCGTTTGCATCACACATTTTATTTCTAACTGTAATGTGCTGCTCCTCCTTAGGTGGCATCATTCCTCAGAGTTTTTACATTCCCAGATTTTAAAGCCTTCAGATCATCATCACTCTCATTTTGACATCTCCCAAGTTTATAGCTTGTCCAAAAACCAGATGAGATGATGCTTTGCAATGGATTGCGATGAGACCAACATATCATCAATCTAGAAATCCATTTTAAAATTTATATTGACAAGCCAGATGCCAGATCACATTTAATCTTAACATTAATAGATGTTAAAAAAAGAGAAAGAAAGAGAGAGAGCTTCTGTAAAAGTTGTCAAGCTACAAGGTTATCTGGT
Organism: Erpetoichthys calabaricus; assembly: GCF_900747795.2. Classification (NCBI taxonomy): domain Eukaryota; kingdom Metazoa; phylum Chordata; class Cladistia; order Polypteriformes; family Polypteridae; genus Erpetoichthys; species Erpetoichthys calabaricus. The sequence goes on from NC_041409.2 coordinate 54,223,983, forward strand.
ATTATTGGCAAAAAGTGAAGCAGAAGTGAAAGGCCTCAATTGCAAATCAAATCAAATGCATGATCAAAAAATGATCAAATGCATGGGGTGTCAGAAATGAGCTTATCTGTTGTAAACGTGACACTGAAATTTAGGAACATTCACTTCTAGTTATCTTGAACTCCATATTCAGTCCCACACTAACAATCTGAGAATAAATATGTCAAATTGGGGTCAGTTTGTTTATGCATACCATAAAATAAAAAACAAGAACATCACAGGGGCCTGGAGCAAACAAGTGGTACTAGCATTTAATTTCCTCTGGATCGTTCTGTGGAGTTTGTACCTCCTATCTATGTACACATGGGTCCTGAATCGTCAAACATCCAAAAGAGGGGCAAAAAATATGGCGATTACACAGGCTGGCTTGAATGAGTGATGTGTGCCTTGGGAGGTCCTGCTGTTTCTTCCAAAGCTTTCAACTGATGCTGCTGAATAAGCTTTGCCTCCAGAAAATGGCTGCATAGATAGATACATACTGTAGATAGGGAAGAAACTATATAATAGATAGACAGACAGATAGTGTGAATGGTATTATATAATAGAGACACATATGAAAGGCACTGTATGACAGATTTCAGACTCGGGTGACAGTTCAATGAGCAAAAAGCAAAGGCAACACTGGAGTGGGTTTAGGACTAGTCTCCGAGTGTCCTTGACTGGTCCGGGCAAAGCCCACAGTGAAACCTCATTAAAAAAAAAAAAAAAAAAACACACAACATCTGTGGAGAAACCTGAAGATGGCCATTTACAGAGGCTGCCCATCCAATCAAACAGAGCTTAAGAGGATCTGCCAGGAAGAATGGGATAAACAGCCCAAATTTAGGTGTGCAAAGATTATAGAGACCTACCAAAAAAACTCAAAGTTGAAACTGGTAACAAAGGGGCTTTTTACAAATTACCGAATTAAGGGTCTGAATACTTTTACTATTGTCAGATTTCCATTTCTGATTTTGAATGAATGTGCAAACCTTATTTAAAACATGTCTTCACTTTGTCATTATGAGTTACTGATGGCCAAAAATAACAAATGTATCCATTTAAAATGAAATCTACAATAACATAAAGTGTGCAGAAAGTGAAGGAGTCTGAATACTTTCTGAATCTACTGTAGATAGATAGATAGATAGATAGATAGATAGATAGATAGATAGATAGATAGATAGATAGATAGATAGATAGATAGTGTCGCAGGTGGCTGGGGGGGGGGGAACACCTCGGAGGAGGGCTTTCACCTCCCCCAGACCACGTGGGGGTGACCGCCCCGGCGGCTATGGGGACTACGGGTATAGAGCTTTGAAGCTCAACCCTTTAGGGGCCTGTGGTCACCACCAGGGGGTGCCCCAATGCCTTGGGAGCCCTGGATCTCAGCACTTCCGCCACACCCGGAAGTGCTGGAGGGAAGCGGATCGGGGACACCCAGAGTATGTGGAAGATTGTTGGGAGGCACCTGGAGCACATCCAGGTGACTATAAAAGGGGCCGCCTCCCTCTTGTCAGATGCTTGAGTTAGCTGGAAGAAGGACGAGGTCTTGGAGGAGGCAAGGAGGCGGCCTGAAGAAGGAAAGGCATTTGTGTTGTGGCCAGGACTTTTGGGGACTTAGAGGTTTGTGTGCACAACTGTAAATATGGAGCACTTAAATAAACGTGTGTTGGGTGACTTCAATATGTCTGCCTGTCTGTGTCCGGGTCATCTTCCACAATAGATAGATAGATAGATAGATAGATAGATAGATAGATAGATAGATAGATAGATAGATAGATAGATAGATAGATAGATAGATAGATAGATAGATAGATAGATAGATAGATAGATAGAAACATATCAATGTGTGGAGTCTTGTTTAATGAAGCAGATTCCAAATTTCAGACACAATGCACACAGGGGTTCCTGTCAGTAGTCTTAATTTGATTTATAGCACATTTTCCCAGCATTCCCTTTATGAAGTAATGAATAATAAAACTCCCATTCATATCAAAGGCCTAATCAGCATTGTGGACACACATTTAAGATGATGTATTTTTTAAACATGGCTTATTTAAGTACATTAATAGCTTACTGATGTCACTGTTTAAGCTCCCATGACTAACTAACCACAAAGATGAAAACATTTCCTGTTTGAAACTGACATCACCGCTCGAGCGCACGTATGGATTTTTAGGTGTGCCCAGCCACCGTGTTTGCTGTTGCTTTTTTAATCAAAGGAGGAAAGAATGTTACTTGTCTAAAAATATTAGAGCTTGAAAATGATACCTTAAACACCAAACCTCAGATGTGGTGATTCTTAAAAAGAAAAAAAAAAGCAAAATGGAGGAGAAAGCTGTGTGACACGCTGTAGATTATCTATCATGTTGTCAGTGTGGAGTCAAACATTAGAGCACTTCTTATCAGTGAAACTGAGTGCCGTGCCGTGCCTACAAGTGGGACAAGTAACACAATAAGGGGGTGTTTGCCGGAAAAAATTCAAGTGTGTTTAGTGCATATGGTCACAAAGCCAGAAATTGTAAATTTGACTGTAAATTTGTACAATAGTTGTAAAAAGGACTACACAGCTGTATGAGGACTTGAAAATAAAATATAATCGTGACATATACAACACAACAATCTTTGATAAATGTTTTGAATATGTCACATACGTGCGAGCAGGAGGCAGCTAAAGGGTCTGAGTAATTGTAATAAAACATCTGACCAGGGGGCAGCGGAGTGTGCTGACTGTCTTTCTCACTTCCCTACTGACCTTTCCCGGGAAACCTGCAAGGTTCCAGCGCCTCAGAAGACATCACGTCCGGTGCCGGTCCCTTTGCTGATGTCACTTCCGGTCCAGACGACATGGTGCCAGTCTCTTTTGATGACGTCACTTCTTATATGGACCTTTAAAGCCTCCATCTTTTTCTCTTGTTATCAGTTCTATTTTGGACTCTGTTCTATGCACATCAAGCTACTTATTTCAACTTTTGCAGCTGGGAAAAACAATATATGGGTGGCTGCCCCAAACCTTTATGATGTGTTGGACTCTTTCTTGTCACAAATATAAATTTGCACAAATTAAAACATCAATATACTGCTGTGGGCGGCACAGTGAGACAATGCTACTGCTGATGCCTCGCTGAAGAGAGACACGGGTGTCCTGTGTGTGTCTGCGTGGCTGTCCTCGCATGGCTTAAGGACATGCAGATTATGGGACTTGTTCAGAAAGCAGACGCCACTTGAGACGGCCTTCCCCTCGCCCAAACACTAACCTTAAGGTCAATAAAATAGGTCCCTGATGTTAAGTCGCTATTTTAGGGCTAAAATGATAACAGAAATGTGAAACTTACTTGCATACCTAATCTTAATTATTGTGAAACAACCAAGCGGTGTCCACTTTCTGAACAAGAGCCCAGATTATGTGGACTGGCAACACTAAACTGGGGGCTCAGTGTGTGTTTCTTTGCCCTGCAATGGACTGGCGCTCTGTCCAGGGATTGTTCCTTACCTCTTTGATCTGGTTATGGAATTGTTGATCTGTGGGATAAAAGGCCAGGTCTCCGGTGCAGGCTTTTTGCTGATGACATTGTGTTGTGTAGCACCAGAAAGGAGGAAGTGGGGAGGAAATTGGAAGAATGGAGAAGGGCCTTGGAAGACAGAGGACTGAAGGTAAACAGGAAGAAGATGAAAGAAGATAGGAGGTGTAATGATGATCAGGATTCAGACGTTAGCCTGCAGGGGAAGTCACTGCAAAGAGTCAATACATTTAAATATTTAGGATCAGTGGTAGGCCGAGATGGAGAATGAGATGCAGAGATAACCCATAGAGTGCAGTGCGGATGGAAGAACTGGAAGAAAGTATCAGGAGGATTGTGTGATCGAAGACTTAAGGCAACACTAATGTATGGACCCGAGATGTGGATAATAAAGGGAGCACAGTAGGAGAAGAAGTTAGATGTGGAAGAAATGAAAATGTTGAGGTGGATGTGTGGAGTAAAGGACTGAATTAGAAATTAGGCAATCAGAGGTACGACAAAAGTAAGAGAGAAATTTAAGAAAGGACAGCAAAGTAGGTTGAAGTGGTATGGACACATGATGAGGAGACACAATGAATAATATGTGGGCAAAACAGTGATGGGAATGGAGGTCCAAGGGAAGAGAAAATAGAGGAAGATCGGACGAGGAGATGGATGGATAAAGTCAAAGAAAATCTGAAGGAGAAGAACTTGACTGGCGAGGAGGAGCAGAACCAAGCTGTTTGGAAAAAGTTGAACAAGAACATGGACCCCATATAGATGTGGGAAAAGATGAAGCAGAAGAAGAAGAAGAAGAAGAAGAAGAAGGTAATTATGCAGCAGTTAGCAGGTTTTGAAAGCAGGCTGCAATTTTTAAACCAAGAACACACCTGAAGGCTCGTGAAGCGTCTCCCTCACATTTTATTAGCAGCTCTTAAATTCAGAGCACGACCGAGTTCTGCAAGTCACGGAAAGATAAAGGAAATGAAAGTGAAATAAGTCACCAACGCTCAGACTGCACCAGCCTAGCAAGCCAAGTGATGTATAAACATCCATCCATCCATTTTCCAACCCATTGAATTCAAACACACTAAACTTTAATTTCCTTTGCCTCATACTGGTCCAAAAATGTGCTAAAAGTAGAACTTTTTTTATCTATTCAGCCATATTCTATACATGTCCATGAGTCATGTCTTGAAAGATATGTGTGAATAGGATCTTCAAAACACATAAATCCTCATCCCGCAAATTTTATAATCGAATTCAGAGATGTGTAAACAGCAGCAAAGAGAACCAGGCAGAAACACCAGGCCAACAGTTTTGGGATGTGAGAACCTGAGAAGAGGAACTGGGGAGAAGCCCACTGAAATGGTGAAAGTGTCTCCAGGGCCACCAGTGGATGTCTTCAGTGGATCTTTCCAGTTATTCTGTTCAGCCTGCCCCACTGGTGCACTGAGACCCAAGGATGACCTGTGCGAGGACTTGCTCTGTTTATCTGATAGCATGCAGGTTCTGCCCCTTCTTTTGTGCACCCTGTCGTGTTTTTGTCAACAGTTCATAATCAATAGTTATTTTTAGAGTTCTGACTAATTTTCACTTAAGTTCTGAGAAGTTCATTCATCCTCATAAAATGCCCTATCTCTCCAGTGGATTGACAGCTTCCGTGGTGTGGGGTGGACTTTGCCTGCCAATGTGCCCTGGTATCAGCTGTGCGGTGCTTTGCGCCAGGCACCGAGATGTGCCGACCGTGGCAGGATTTGATGTTTTCTCTACGTTTTGTTGTCACGTTCTCAGCTGAGTAGCTGATCTTTCTCGGCCATGACATCAGGTGCTCTGCTTGTAACCTTACTCGTTGTGCCAGCACATCTGACACCCAGGCTGCGATTTCGTTTCATCTGCCAAGTCTCTGTACCCACAAATAAGGAATTCTTTCATTTTACCTGATGAAATATTTACTCCCAGAGTCTCCATATCCCCTCCGCTGCTGTCAGCTCTGATTGTTATTGAGATAATAAGGAGAGGCACACTTGTGCATCCCGTCACCAATCTGAAACCAGAGAATGAGGCAGTCTTGGCCGCCTATGTCTGAGTAAACTCAAAGATGACTAGAGCAAATAAACACGTCTGTGACCCGAAGCCTGTGTCTAGCAAGTGCCACCAGAGTTGTATGGCAGCCAGGCAAAGTGCTGCTGGTGTGGGGGTCACCTAAAAGAGATGACTGCAGACACTATCCATCACTGTCAGACAGTCTGCCAGCAGGGGACTTCCTGGCTCATCAGACGTAATATAAAGTCTGTGTAAGGCACTCAATTTGAAAAGTGCTACATAGCGAAACTAACTGTTAATTATTTAATCCAGTTCAATAAAACACAATAGTGTGTGCATGCGCTCACGCTGTGCCCAGTGCTTGCTGGGATAGGCTACAGCTGCCCCACGATCCTACCCTGGATATGCAGGCTTAGAAGATGGATTTAATCGAGTCAAAGTAGGCACCCAACGTGTGAGTGTGAATATGTGCACAGATGTCATAACTATTCAGGGCTTGTGTTAGAATTTCAGCCATTGCTACTTTGATCGACATTGGCTTCCTGCAAACTTAAAATGGAAAAGGCAGTTTCAGAAAATGAATGGATTGAGGAAGGATGGATAGAATCACAGGAACAAAAACTGTCATTACAGAATGTGCCATCAGCTTATTACTATGATACGGCAGCAACTTGACAGTTCAAGTGCTCCTCCAGAAATGAAATTTGGGCAAATCATATATCCCTGGGCATCCATACTGCAAGCTAAAGTCAATATTTACAGAATTCTGCTTCAATCACCACAAAGATCAACATTATTATCACCCTCTCTAGCATTCCTGTCAGTTAGACCTTTTCCAGAAATTCTCTGCTTTGCTTGATTTATAATCTTTTTTTTTTTTTACAGTTGTTCATTCACATTTGGTAATACCATCAAGCGTCACCATTTTAATCTCTGGCTGCAGTGTTGGCATGTGTTATGGTGGGTGTGTGTGCCCCACACGCTTGGGCTGATGTGACGTCACCCAGGTGTAGTCAGATGGCTTTGGCAGCCATGCTGTTTAAGGATAAACCACATGCTCTGGACATCTCTGCACTCTCTCTCAAAGGAAAAACTTTTCTTAGCTAGCTACCTCGATAGATAGATAGATAGATTAGATAGATAGATAGATAGATAGATAGATAGATAGATAGATAGATAGATAGATAGATAGATAGATAGATAGATAGATAGATAGATAGATAGATAGATAGATATGAAAGGCACTATATACCAGATATATATATACACTCTATGGTCTTAACACACACGAGAATGACTGAGAAGAAAGAAAATTTACAAAGAAACAAAACGTCTGAACTGGCAGCCCCAGTCCAAGTGACACATTATGTAGGTGTATTACTGTTGGTATAAAGCAGCTCCCCAGTCACATTTCCTGACACACTTCTGCTGAATGATTTGTTGGCTGAAAGTCGTCAGTTTTGTTGTGTCAGAGAGTTCATTATTGGCAGTAAGTTTTGTTCTATTTCTCTCCTTTGCTATGACGTCTTGGAGAAGGGATTTTTTTTTTCAGAGTTTGTCCCATAACAGAGCCTTGAAGTGATGTCACTGGCCCAACACACCACAGTGGTCATCACAGAGCTGTAGAAGATGTGAAGGATGTCACAACTCAGAGTAAAGGAGCACAGTCCAACCTGTCACTGACGTGGAGCCCCAAGTCCTTGTAGGAGTGGACCACCGCCACATTCACTCCTTCAGTAGTGACCAGGTGTAGAGGGTCTTTGTTGTGGTGAAAGTCAGTAACCAATTCATTGATGTTTTTGATGTTAAGTTCAGATTCAGATTCTTTTTATTGTCATTGCATTTTGTACAACGAAATAGCAGGGGAAAAAAAACCTCAGACGACAACAATCCATGGAGAGCCCAGTGTCCTTGCTATTTCCTCTGGGATGTCACGAGTGCAAAAAATCACCCATAATAGCCTGGTTGTGCTGAAATCCAATTTTTATAAGATCTAGGCACCTAGAGTTGAGATTCGCCAGGCTGAACTTAACAGTGACAACCATACATATAAACAAAAACACACACAACGAGAACTGAAAGGGAGAGTGTAGATAGCTTTCAAAGTTCTCTGCCTGACTCCTCTCCTCTGTCTCATCCCCTTTATCAACACACCCACTAAGTGCAAAATCATCGGAGAGTTTCTGCCAGTGTTATGACCAGCTGTTATGTTTATAGTCGGAGGTGTACAGAGTGAAGAGAAAAGGAGACGACAGGATTGTTACTTGTGGTGCTCCAGTATTGCTCTCACTGTCCTGGAGTCTCACAAAAAATAAATTATCGGGAGGCCAATGTACTTAAGGAACAGGGAGAGACACTGTATTTGGAGCAGTGGCTTTCCCGATACACGAGATGGCAGCAGTCCCATACAGATACCCGCAAAGCATAATGGGAATTGTAGTCCCGTGGGGCAGCCACCTTGGGTTCCGTGGGGGACACCAGAGAGAGATGTTAGGATTGGTAATCCCTATTTTAGAAGACTTCGGATTAACCCGGAAGTGCTTCCGTCGGGCTAAACCATGGTACTGGGAGTACTGCTGGGTCCAAGATAAAAGATGCCACCCAGCCACATCCAGGAGTCGAAGCCAGGAGTGGTGTCAGGCAACACTCGCCTGGGAGGAGTGGAAGAAAGACAACAGAGTGAAGAAAGTGAGAATTATATTGTGGGTATAGAAAACATTACTTTGTAAGAGTTTGGCACAATCAAAGACATTCTTCTTTGGAGAACTTGTGTCTATGGGGTTGTGTCGGGTGTTTGGGGAGCTGAAGCGCCCCCTGTTGTCCACAGGGTTAAAGATCAAGCCATCTTTGAGCCATCTTCCAAGCTGCTCAAATCATAAGTTGAAAGAGGTGGGTTGTTGTTAAAAACACATTCACATAAAACAGTTTTCAAAGTAGAGATTAAAAAAACAAACATATTAACTTACTCCAGCTGTGCTAAACCACAGGGACAAAACAACAAACACATCAATTTCCGGTGAAGATTTCACATCTTTGTCTGGCCATTAGATTCTGATGATTCGAGAGTAATGGAAAAGAAAACATCAGTTGACATTTGATCAACTAACCAAAAACAAAAAGTTGACAAACCAAGAAGACCAAAATGCCCAGTGGATGAATGAGACGCAACTGATCCCGGCAGCAAGGGGGCACAACAAGAGCACAAGAAGAGCTTCAACACAAGCGATGGCGTGAAGCCACAATTCCAACTCCGAAGCCCAGTGATGTTAAGCACAAGTTCTAACCACGTGCTACTACATCACACCCCATCTAACACACTTTCTATAAAAAAAAAAGTTGCCATCCTATTATTTCTAGTAGAACAATGTGGGCTGAAGTAGAAAAATATAAAAAAATTCAATAACTAAAACATACAGTATGGCCAAACACATGGGGACACCCTGCAGATGTTTAAGTTCAGCACCCAATGTTAACAGGTGCATCAAGTTAAACACGTAGCCATACAGTCTCCACTGATAAACACGGGGTCTCACTGAAGAGGAATCCCTCCCCACCTCTGTTAAGTTAGTGGGTATATGATGTCCTATACTATCTGAAACTGGAAAAAATCAAATTCTCACTCAGAGGACCTGTTTAAATTTTTTCTTAAAACATGGCAGGATCTAATCAATAACATTTTAGAATCATCTTCTCATCTTATCAGTGAAAATGATACTCTTCCTTCCTCGCTGCTTTTAAAGATTTGCACTTGTTGTTGGCTCTCCTCTCTTTCTCTTGGGTGCAGTTTGAATTTGAGTTTGTTAAGTTTCACTCGATTGTATGGAATGCTATTTGCTTCAAATTAAAATCAATACATTTATTTAAAATAATAAAAGTAAGCACCTCTTAAGTTACAAAGTCATAGCCTCCCTTTGCAGAAGGAACACGTCTGAAGAACTATGAACAGAGATGGATACTAATGAATCATCTGCCCAATGACACATAATCATGTTTTTGTAAATGTCATCCAAGGTAGGAAAGGACTGAAAATTGTCTTCGTTTTTGGTTTAAAGGCATGTGCCATTTTATTTGCTAAAATAGCAGACGGCTTTGAAAATTCTTGATTATCCTTTTCCAATAATTTGTGAATTCAATGTCCAACATATCTGATTCATAGAAGTGGAAGATGGCAGTGACGTAGGCTTCAGTTTGACTTAAAATCTATTGACAACTGTCCGCGTGAGACATGATAATCCCTGAACAGCACTAGCAATATGTGAAATTTACATTTCCACACAACAACATAAAGACCAAAGCTGAAAGACCCTCTCAGCCAAACTCAAGTGACATCAAATATTGTGAAAAAAGATTTTTGTTACAAACAATATACTCATTCAAATAGTTTAAGAAACAGGCTTGAGAACTGACACAAAACAAAAATATTAGTGTTATGTCTCCCCCGGCTGGGGTTTAAAAGCTTGTTTTGTGTCTTTCTTGTAAATTTTAGATTTATTTCTACATACCACTATATCTTTGTTTATGATTTGCAGTATTTTTCATTTACGTTTTATGTATCTCTGTCTAAGCCTGTGTTATGTTCCATGTGTTTTGTGGGTGGTCCCCCCAAGGAGGGGGTGCCACCTGCCAGTCACTGTTAGGAATGTTCCTCCTCCCTATAAATCTGGAGGATCTGCCACAGTTCCTGGCGGTTCATTTCGAGCACACTAGGAAGTTGGTGAGTTTTCTTCTACTGTGCTTTGTGTATTGGACTTAATTCCTGACCTTTTTGCTGCGTTTTTTGACTTCATCCTTGGATTGTGTACTGGCACTTGCTCTCATTAGATTGCCCTTGCTCGAAACTTCTTTTATGCTTTTTGTGCTCTACAGAGCTTTATGTACTTGCGGAGCTTTTTTGTGATGATAAATCTTTTATTTTAAAAAGACTCAACATTTTTGTATCTAGCCAGGGTTTTTGACTGGATTCCCCCCTCTAGCGAGTATTTTTGGAATTACTTTTGGGACTTATGTCATTTAGGACTCCTAGCCATTACAGTGTAAGTATAACATGGCAATAAAGCTGTGGGCTTTGCAGACACAATTCCTTATGACGATGTCTTCAGTGGAAGACTAAGAGGACTCAACAGTCTTTTCTGCTGGCTTCACTATCCATTGTAGGACCTTACCGTCAGAAACACTGCAGTTCCCAAGCTGGACAGAATGCTCTCGATGGTGCCCCTGTACAACATGGTGAGTACCGTGGTAGTCTTGTTTTTTTCAGCCGCAGAAGGAAGTAGAGACACTGCTTTACCTTCCTGGCTATAGAGGTGATATTAATTGACCAAGTAAGGACTGCTGCCCAGTGTACACCAACGAATTTGGTGTTTTTGACCAGTTCCACCACAGAGCAATTCAAGTGCAGTGGGATATGGACAGCATGGGCCTTCTTGAAGTCTGCAATCATCTCTTTCATCTTGTCCAAGTTAAAAGACAGATTGTTGCAGTTGCACCAGTCTGCCATTCATCCATGCCATTTATTTAAAATAAATCACATGCTTAACAGGTTATGCTGATCTTCCATCCTGAAGTTCATGTAACTTGGTCATGGTTCAGGCACAACTTTATTTTGTGGCTTTAGAAAAAATTAAAAATGGAAATAATGTATGTAGCAAAAAAAAAAACAGTAAATATAACAAGTTCAACAAAAGCTAATGAGCAAACATGGGCCTCCCGGAAGTAAACAGTCATCTCTTTCATTTTGTCCACATTAGTAGACAGAGTATTGCCCTTGAACCACTCTGCCAATTTTTGTATATCCATACTGTTAGTTGACTCATCTCCATTGCTGATGAGACACATCACCTTAGTGTCATCTGCAAACCTACAGATGGTCTTAGAGCTGTACAACTGAGAGTCAGCAGAGTGAACAGAAGTGGGCTGAGCACATAGCCCTGGGGGGCACCACCTCTCAGCATGATGATACTGCAGATGGTGTTCTGTTGAAGCAGATTAGCAGCACGGGCGTCCTCAGCCCCAATGAAGGCAACTCAGTGACTTCAGAACTGACAGCAGAATTAAGCTTTATTGTATGGTGTGCATACAGACTCATTTAAGATGGAACAATGAGCGTCCAGCAATAGGCACCTTTTTCTTTTATTACAATTCTTATCATTTAAGCTATTATTCATCCTCATCTGATGCCTAGTTTTCCATTGTTCAAGTTCTGCCCCTAATTAATCTACCATTATCTCTCGGCTGGGTTGGTGTCAAACTCTTCACTCTCCATCATATCTGTCTGACAGCCCCTACCTGCACCCCCCCTTCTTTCCCAGAGCTCACCCATTATTTACAACCCAAGAGATTACACTCCCCTCCTTATCAAGGGGCCCATCTCTTCTCAACTCTCCTGCACATCCAGACTTTAACTTGAGAGATAATGGTGGTCTGTGGCTTATACGTGGTAATAAAAATATATAGTGTGGACACTTGTGGGCGCTGTTGCCCTGTGAAACCCAACTGACAGATTCTCTGGACACAAGCTTAAAAGCACTAAGCAGATTTTTTAATTCTTTCTTTGCAATAGTGCCTCCGAAGCACCACACCTTCCAAACATACACTAAATCAATAGAATACACACAGTAATTCTCCTCCTCTCCCCCCAGCAGCTCTGTCACACTCCCTCCCAACTCCGGTTCACCTGCTGGGTTCCGATCAGTTGTTTATATAATCCTTGACCCAGAAGTGTTTCTATCCTTCTGTCCATGTGGCTCGTCAGCACTTTCGCATCAGATGGAGAGTTGCCTTTTCTTCAGCCTGGAAGCACCTGTGCCCCTCCATCCCCATGACTTAGGAGCATTTATGAGCTATAGGGAAAGTAGAAATCCCCTTGTCTCCCTGCAGCGTCACCTGGCATCACCAACGGTACCCAGCAGGGCTGGGAAGCTGAACTCCATCCCCCACAGTGTCCTGCGGGGATCCAAGGCACCTCTATACTGCAGGGGAGTCTCCACCTAGCGTCCTGGATGTGTCGGCTGGGTTGAGCTGCCGGCCGCCCATCACAATAGGCATGAGCTTTTTAACTCCTAACTCTCACATCTTAATATTTAATAAAATATAGTGTCTGCTTTTCTTATGTGGTTATAATATATTTCTAATACATTGAAATTGCCAATTTTATGCATATTTTTTTGCTATAGTTCCCGACATGGACTGCCTGGGGTCCCTCTATCAGGAAGTCCAGGGCCCAGTTGCATAGGGAAGTGTTGTAGCCTAGCAGACCCAACTTCCATATGACCTTCTGAGGGATGATGGTGTTGAATGCTGAACTGAAGTCAATGAACTGCGTCCTAGCATAAGTGTAGTGAAGATCAGTCAAAATTTCACCCTCACTGGAACAATAGACAAACACAAGAGGGTCGTGTTGTGGTCATTGACCTAAGAGACAGAGGGTGTCTTCGGTAAAGCTATGATGTTGGTGGCTTTGAAGTATTTGGGGGTGACTGCCTGCCTAAGGGAAATGTTGAAGATGTCTGTCAGCTGATTTGCACATTCTCTGAGCACTTGGCCAGATATGTTGTCTGGTTCAGCAGTAAAGTCAGAAGCAAAGTCAATTTGTTGCTTGAACACAGGTTATTCAAGAAGTCATACCATAACACCCCATTTTCTAAGCCCGCTCAATCAGGGTTGTGTGGTTCTGGAGCCTATCCCAGAAAGCATAGGACACAAGGCATGGGACAAGCCCTGGACAGGGTGCCAGTCTTAATTTATGTTCAAGTCATCACAAGTGCAGTCGCTCTCTTTTACAACATGACCATCATGACATCAGGTGCCCAGGAATGCTTGGAGTCTTAACAACACAAAGCTTCACGGCAGCCATAAACACAAACACACAAAACTAGTGACAGGCATGAAAAAACAAACATTCAAAATAGCAGTGAGCTGACATCACCCTAAAATCTGAAAAATATAAAGACACATTAATAAAAATGAACGCATTCCAGACTCTGCCCAAATATTAATATTACCAACGCCTGCGTGCCTAGTGAATTTTTTCATTTGGTTGATATTTGTTAGGTCAAGCAAACAAGTAAAAACACTAAATTGTGTGGCAATATAAAGTTAAACTCCTATCAATCGCCCATTCCTTCATCTGGTTCTCTGTGGTGGTTGATGACAGGAGAAGGATTGAAATATGAAGATAATGCTTAGTGAAGATAGCTACAGCATATTAAGTAAATCATTTATTTATGAGAGACTAGCTGTGCCCGTCTAAGATGGCCTGAAATCCAAGTAATCAACATAGGCCTCATGTTTTTTATTTGACCTGGTATAATAATGCGCACCTGATCCCGTCCCCTTGTGGCAGTGGCCTTTTCCTCTTCCGATAGAACCGCCTGTTCTCGCCATTTCCTCTCAGCGTTGCTCGTCTTATAGTCAAAGTGTTTTACTGGGAAATGCTGAACTGAACTCTGACTGGGGTTCAAATCCTGGTCTCAGGTCCTTTTTGTTTGTACTCTCATGTTACTTTTGTTCATTATTTGCTACGTTTCTTGTGTTTTGTGGGTGGTTGCTCCAAGTGGCGGGGCCACCTGCCCATCACCACAAGTGACAACCAGCAGTTCCTTACAGTCCATTCTGAATGCGCTCACGCTGTGCTGAGTTCTCTAGTTTTTTTATTCTTGAGCTTTTGTGACTTACTGGACTTTTTGACTGTACTCTGTTTTTGACTTCACTTCTTCGATTCTTTATTGGGCTTTGTTCACTTACTGCTAAGACAACTCCTTCACCTTTTGTGCTCCTCTGAGCTTCTTTGGATCCTGGGGTATTTTTTTGAAAAATAAATCTTTCCTGAGCAAGACCTTATTACTAGTTGTGTTTGACTGTTGATCTATTGGAATATATTTTGTAATACACATAGTAATAAAATGCATTGAATTTGTCATTCCAACAGAAGATGCACCCCAAACATTTGTAGTAATAAAATGCTTTACCAGAAATGTTTGTAATGGACTATCTGTTGGAATGACAAATTCATAGCATTTTATTACTACAAATGTTTCTGACACACCATCTATTGGAATGACAAATATAAACCATCTGTTAAATGCAATTTTTTAAAAAAGTAATTCCAACAGATGGTGCATCACAAACTTTTTAAAAAGTAATTCCAACAGATGGTGCATCACAAACATGTGTAGAAATATAATGCATTGCATTTATCATTCCAACAGATGGCGCATTTCCATCTCAACCATTTGTAGTAATAAGATGCATTGCATTTGTTACTCCAGCAGACATTTGTAGCTATAAGATGCAGTGTTAGATACAGTAGGCCGTCATTATCGTTGGTGGACATAACAGGAATCAGGCTGATCAGAGATCAGCCAGTTTTAGATAGTTTGTCTCACACATGACGTCTGTCTTTGTTTTTCTGTCAAATGAACTGTCCCATTCATTAAATCTGGATTTATAGCCTCATTGAGTGTTTATGCTCTGTTTTACATTTAATTTCATGGCTCACCAACAATATATGTATCTTTATAAATAAAGAAATGGAAACAGCATATGCATATGATGTTTAAATGCAATAATATAGCATCTGGCAAATAAAAAAAAACACTCAGTGGTACGTTAGCATTAATTCTAATACAGGGCTGTGGCGCTAGCATGGATTGAAACCGCCTTGTGATGGGACGGTGCTCCTTTACTGAACCATATGTGGTACACTGAAAGATACTCGTAGATTTTTTTTTTTTTGTTCTTTATTTCACCTTATATGATTTCTCGTATTAGGAATTTGTTAGTTTTCACATACCCCTTGGAGTCAGAGCGCAGGGTCAGCCATTGTACAGCGCCCCTGGAGCAATTACAGGTTAAAGGTCTTGCTCAAGGGCCCAGCAGAGTAGGATCTCTTTTGGCAGTGACAGGGATTTGAACCGGCAACCTTTGTGATACCAGCACAGATCCTTAGCCTCAGAGCCACCACTCTAGATTTCTGTGATTAACAAAGAGCTTTTGGGATTTTTTTTGATGAATTACTGTAAAATAATGTTTTTATTACTGTATATTTTCCAGTGTTTACAAGTCAAAATAATTTTTTATTGGTGCTGGTATGTTATTTTATTTCCAGGTCAGGCTTACTTTCAAGATTCTATTTGCTAAGCAAAGATTTATAGAGGTAATGTTTATTTTTCTTATATAGGCAATATTCTTATGTGGAGGTGATAGTTTTATGTTTCAATCTAATAGTATAAAGACAAGTATTACAGTCTCCTCCATAATGTTTGGGACTTAGGCACATTTTTCTTGATTCATTTCTCTGCTCCAAAGCTTAAAATTACAACTCACACAATTCAGGTATGATTAAAGTGCAGATAGCTGACTTTTATTTATGGGAATTTGCATTAATTTTGGTCACACAACACTTCCTGTGCATGTTCCCCCATTTAAAAGCACATAATGTTTGGAGTCAACAGGTGTTTGTGATTCCTCAGGTGGGTTTCATGGCTTCATAAGGTACCTTGGCTTGTTTCTAGCCTTTGGGGTCTTTAGTTGCCATTGTTCAAAATGAGGACAGGAGCTGTGCCAATGACATTCAAAGAAGCCCACATGAGGTTAAAAATACAAGAAGAAAACTATTAGAGATAACATTAAAACCTTAGGATGACTAAAATCAATTGTCTGGAATATCACAAAGAAGAAAGAACACACTGGTGAGCTCAGTAATCGCAAAGGGACTGGTAGGCCAAGGAAGACCTCCACTGCTGATGACAGAAGAATCCTCACCATGGTGAAAAAAAGCCCCAAACGCCTGTCTGATAGAGACAGAAATAGATGAGTCAGGGAAGACTATCAGCAGAAGACTTCATGAACAGAAACACAGAGGCCACACTGCAAGATGTAGACCACTAGTTAGCCAAACAAACAAGATGGCCAGATTACAGTTTGTGAAAAATGACTAAAAGAGCCTGCAGAATTCTGGAGAAAGGTCTTGTGCACAGACGAGACAAAGATTAACCTCATGGGGAGTGCAAAGTGTGGAGATGAGAAGGAACTGCCCGAGATCCAAAGCTGACCACCTCATCTGTTAAACATGGCGGTGGGGGTGTTATGGCTTAGACATGTGTGGCTGCCACAGGTCCTGGCACACTTCTCTACATTGATGATGTGACTGCTGATGGCAGTGGCACAAGGAATTCAGAGGTGTGTAGAAACACCTGATCTGTTCAAGTTCCAGCAAAGGCCTCCAAACTTATTGGGTAGTGCTTCATCCTACAACAAGATAATGATCCAAACATACTTCTGAGGCAACACACAAGTTTATCAAAGCAAAAATATGGAAAATTCTTGAATGGCCAAACCAGTCACCCAATTTAAATCTAACTGAGCAGGCTTTCCATATAATTAAGAGAACACTTAAGGGGACAAGCACCCCGAAACAAGCAGGAGCTGAAGATGGCTGAATTAAAGACTTGGCAGAGCATCACCAGAAAAGATCCTCAGCACCTGGTGAAGTCTGTGAATCGCAGACTTCAAGCAGTCATTGCATGTGAAGAATATGTGACAAAGAACTAAATATGACAGTGGCTTTAATAGACCTATCATTGCTGTGTCCAACCACTATGCCCTGAAATGGGGGGACCATGTAGATAAAGTGGTGTCACTTCTACATGGTGTGGCCAAAATGTGAGCAAACCCCCTTTAACGAAAGTCTGCAATGTGAACTTTAATCACAATGTCTGAATTGTGTGATTTGTAATTTTAAACTGTGGAGCAGAGGGAGAAATCAAAGAAAAAAATGTGTCTTTGTCCTAAAGGTGAGTGGAGGGCACTTATGGTATGACAATAAAGCCACTTGATTTTTGGTGTTAGTAGTAGTAATCTATATATATAAAATGCTAACGTCTGTTCATCTTGGTCTTAATCAAAAGCTTTTGACCTGATATGTTCTGGAAATTGAAAACATTTTAGATAGCACCAACCTCACTGGCAGAAAAGTTAATTCTAATTAAAGTGTGGTTCCCACACACCAATGTATAGATAATCACCAGGACATGCTACATATGTGTTCAGAATTCATAATTAAGCGTTTATTGGTCATTGATCTTTGTTACATCAGATTAGACTGTGATCAATAATGGGTGGAGAGCTTTCTCTTCTTTCTATTGAGCCCTACTGTAGCATTTTATTTTAGAACCGTATGTCTGTGTTTCTCTAGTAGTTTATATTTTGAATAGTTTATTTTTTTTAAATGTGGATTTGCAGCTCTCATTTTATCGGTAGTGTTGGCCTTATGATTAGAATCACTCCTGACACAATTTACAGCTCACTCTTATTCATTGCTGAATGTCCATCGGCTTTGAAATAGCACAGCCTCTCGAGAATATGGGATCCCCTTTCTAAATTCAACACCTTGGAGTGTTTTATCCTCTTTTAGTGAAACCCCTCTTGGAGGAGACTTGTCAGAAAAAAATAGAGACCCAATATTAAAACGGGAAGAGCTACACTCTTAGAAATAAATGTGCAGAGTGGCACTTCAGTGTGATGCCGTAAGGGAACCATTTTTGGTTCACTAAAGACCCAACCACATGAAGGTTCCAGAAAGAACCTTTAATTTATTTCAGTCTGCAACAGACTCAACAAAGTAAATAACCACAAATAGATGATAATAGATTTGTGAAATACCTGGTTATGATTTTGAAAGGACTCTTGCTGCATACGTCCAGTAACTCAGGCTAAGTCCAGGTTTCCTTAATTTGTTAGTGTTTCGCTAGGTAAACCTATCTTACATTAATGATTTCAGTTTTCCTGCATATAATAAAGTATTTCAAAGTAAAAAGAACCATCATTATATTCAGAGAACTCTTTGCAGAATAAAATGGTGCATTGTCAATCAATTGCTCTACGTAGGACCACACAACCCAATAAAGAACCATAAAGTGACCCAAGATTTTTAGGAGTGTACAGATAAAGAATGTGGACACCAGGGGGCGCTCCAAACACCCAACACAAACAGGCATGGACACAAGGTAAAAGCATAAAAAGTCTTTATTCGTGGGAAACTTTTTAAAACAAGTGTTTCCCACTGCCACTAGTATATGCAACAAGGCCAAGACAGCACACTCTTTATTTTCTCTCTCCCTATCGGTCACTCTTCCACGGCCTCCTCCTCACAAACATTGTCCACCTTCCACCTGACTCTGGCTCGTCCATCTGAGGCAGGCAGCTCCTTTTATCCTCCACCTGGAAGTACTTCTGATTTTCTGTACACGCGGTCTGAAAGCACTTCTGGGTGATGCAGAAACCCAATGAAGTAGGGCACCCTAGTTCCTGCAGCACCACCTGGTGGCACCCACAGAACCCAACAAGGTTTAGTTGAAGAACTCCATGTCCCATGCTGCCCTGTGGGAACCCGAGGCATCAGTGCAATCCAGGGGGGCTGCCATCTAGTGCTCCGGGGAGATAATACCCTGTGCACACACTCTCTCCCCAGGTCCTTCCATCTCTTGGGCGCCCTGGCCGGGTAAGGATGTCGGCCATCCCTTACAAGGCGAAGAAGAAGAAGAGGATTCAAATAAAATAAAATAAAAGCACGGGGGCTTTTCACCAGTATTTGACATGTATCATTATGGCAAACAAACTGCAGAACTTTCTCTGGACTTAAACAACAGTCAATGAAAAATGACTACTTGGTTTGTTTGAATTTATTACGAAATCTTTTTAGCTATCTGCAAAGTCCTCCCCAGCTATGAAAACACCAGGTGTTAAATTTATAGCCCCGTTTAATGCTCATGAAAACTGAATGCTGAAAGTGCAAAATGCCTCCGTGTGTTTGTGTGTGCTGGAAGTGCATGCATGGGGTGGAATGAGGCTTCAAAGTTAGGAGACTTCCCAGAAAATGAAAGCACCAGACACAAGCAGAGTGAGGGGAAATCCTTGGAGTGCCTTGCAGTTGAGAGGAGTTTCGACTCGCATAGACGTTAGCTAATTTCTTCAAATATTAATACCGTAAGGGTAGGATTACAGGATTATGTCATGGCCAGTATTTATAGAATTCAGAGATGACTTTCATAATAATCATTCACTTCTGCAACATAGATTTACAAATGCATTCTTTCCATTTGTACTTTATCCTAGGATGTTTAAGGGACATTCAAGTGCACCATTAAGCAGTCAGCAGAAGAGAAAGTGGGCCGTCATCACGGCGTTTGACAGATTAATGACAGCAGGCATGGAGTGACGTGAAATTCACCACTTTCCCCAAACCAGTCTATCGAGACCTAAAGCCTCACTAATGAGGTCCCAAGATGAATAACAAGGCATTGCCTTAAAATTACAAGTAAAGTCGCAAAGCACTTCCACTGATGCACTTTCCACAAAATATTTCTGCCACTTTTATGTGATCCTGCAATGTATTTGCTAAATTACATTACACATGTAAAAGATGAAGCCTCTTAATAGAGTTTAGAAACTATTAGACTTATTTTATCATGTTTTTCTTCAACATATATATATTTTTTTTTTTTTTTTAATATTTTTATTTTATTAATTTTCATTGTAATCATTCCATACAAACAGATCAATTTATAACCCAACAAATTTGAAGACAAATCAAACCCCACCCCTCAACATATATATTTTAATTAAACATAAGCACATAGAACAATGGCAGAAATAGTTAGCTGTGTTATAGATGGCCAGGACTATTACCTGGCTTGGATGCCAGCTGGGTTGAAGTACCGAGGGAGAGACCGTGTTTGGGACATTGTCTTCCCTGGGATGCTAGAGGGCAGCCTCCCTGAGTTGCTACAGCACCACGGATTCCCGCCGGGACTTGTAGTTTGGAGCAGCCCTGTTGGGTTCCTTGGGTGCCGCCAGGGGGGCTGTAGGTGCATCTGGATTCTCAGAGGAACCTGTTCCACCAGACACGGAAGTGCAGCCGGAAGAAGGTCAAGAAACACCTGGAGCACTTCTGGGTGTGCTATAAAAGTAGCCGCCTCACCACTAATCCAGGAGCCAGAGCTGGGTGGTGGAGGACAAAGCTGTAAGGAGGAGTGGAGCCATAAGAGAGAAAAGAGGAGAAAGAAAAGGGGCTGAGTAATTGGTGATTGGTGCACTGTGTGCTAAAGAAAAAGAAAATAAAAGTCTGCTTTTGGGACTGGTGTGTCGCTGAGCCTGTCTATGTCCGGGTTACGGGGCTGTTCGACCCCTGATCTTCCACAGCTATTTCTAATAGACTGCTAAATATCTACAGTATATTAAGATATTCTATATACTACTATGATTATGCGTTAAAATCAAAAACAAAAACAGGATGGTGGTGACTCCAACTGAAGTCATCCTGTCCAGTGCTTAGTGATGATTTACTATGAAACCATATTTAAAATTTATAATCACAATAATTATGGATAATTTGCAGATAAGATAGATTGCTAGATAAAGGCGCTATAGGAGACAGATAAATGATGAAAGGTGTAATATATTTTTCACTTTAAAATAAAAAAATATTAGAATAATATTCACCTAAATTGAAACATTGGAAAATACCAGAAAATTACAAATAAGTTACAAAACAAAATTAATTATAAGGGATGAATAAAGCAATATGTAAAACAATAGATTTAGTGTTGTACACTTTATGCTAACAGACGCTTTTATCCAGAGGGACTTAGAAAAGAAATCAACACAATCAAGTAAACAGCAGCCTGGGGGACATTTTGGGGACAGGTGTGACACAACAAAGGGACAAAATTGATCATCACGAGTGAAGAGCTCAAAACAAAACACAAGTGAGTTACAAGAAGACTTCAAAGTCATCATCAGTGAGGCCAGAATTCACATAACAAGAGAGTCTTCAATGCTTCTTAAACACATTGAGAGGGTCAGAATTTTGAACAGAGGTGGCTAGTTTGTTCCACCAGCCAGGAGTTGCACATGAAGAGTGCCTGGACTGAGATTTAACACCATCAGATGACGTGAGTGCTGGAGAAGGAGCAGAGGACCTCACAAGTGTGTCCATATTCATAGGTGCAGACCCTCCAATTACTCTGTAGGTGAGCATCAAGGATTTGATCTTAATACATGCTGCTACCCAAAGCCAGTGCAGTGATGTGAAGAGAGGAGTGACATGTGCCCACCTTGGCTGGTCGAACACATTACACAACTTAGCTGCCATACGTTTTCAATGTAGTTGTTATTCCTGATGGAATTAGAACTACATATTCCTATTTTTGAGCTGGATTCTCGCCCCGCTCATTGTTCGTTGCTGCCTTACACCCGACAATGTCAGGATGGTCTCCATTGTATTCTCCCCTCCATAATCCTGAATTGCAGTGTCAGTGTCAGAACACTAAATGACGCATGAATGTTTAGATCACCATCTATGCATGCTTTGAGACACTCAGAAACAGTCACAAAATACCATAGTGTAATGTCTACTACTTTTAACTCCACTCTCGGTATGCCAAAGGTAAGGGAAAATATTAACGCATCAGGAATCAGACAGCGTGGGGGAACATTGGAGAATAAAGGTTGAGTCAAAGCCCACTTAGGGTAAGGATTGTGCCTTCTTTAAAACTCTGAGCACAATCACAGGGCTGATATTCGACACAGAAGAAAAGGATTCATTTGTGGAGCAAGAGCAAGTACTGTATTTCAAACCATGAAACTGTCATATCTAAATAAACAAGCAATCTTTTGTACCTAATGTGAAAAAAAAAGTTACATTATAGTGTCTCAAGACATGCAGATAACAGTGACTTTTTACTTTGTATATCACTTATAAGTATCACAAAACCAACAATTTTACAGCTTATCAAGGTGGGCATGAAAGAAAACTAACAACCAACCTTTGTTCTGTGCAGTGCCATTTCTACTTCATACTACAGTACTGTATACGCACTCACTGAGAGAAGTGCAAACTTATTTAGAAACTCACTTGACACTAGTCTATGTATTTCTTAAGAGATTATATAACATGCATGATCCATTGGAATGTTTTTTGTAAAGCATGAAGTAGTTAAATGTATTACATTTATCATTCCAACAGATGGTGCATCACAAACATTCATAACAACAGAGTACATTACATTTGTCATTCCAACAGATGGTGCATCACAAACATTTATAATAGCAGAATGCACTGCATTTGTCATTCCAACAGATGGCACATCATAAACATTTGTACTAATAGAATGCATCGCATCTATGATTCCAACTGGGGGCGCATCGCAAGCATTCACACTCTTTTATGAATCCCTTACCCAATGCGATATAACAGAGACATATAAATTGCATTTCTCATTCCAACAGATGGCACATCACAAACATTTGACCTAATGGAATGCATTGCATTTTTCAATCCAACAGAGGGCGCATCAGAAACGTTCACACTGCTTTTATGAATCCCATGCCAAATGCCATATAACTGAGATATATACATTGCATTTATACCAACAGATGGCACATCACAAATATTTGTAGCAATAAAATGCATTGCTTTGGTCATTCCAACAGATGGCTCATCAGAAACATTCACACTGCTTTTACAAATCCCATACCAGAGTGCACATAACAGGGAATATGCATTGCATTTGTTATTTCAACAGATGGTTCATCACAACCAAGTCTAGAAAACTTAAAGCATATGCTAGCTCATACAGGGCTATTTTAACGCCAGCCTGCATCTTCAATGTGGCACGAAATCAGATTAAGTGGTGAAAGATCAGTACTTTTTTGTATACAGTATTTGTAAAGTGTATTCTTTTGAATTGAAATGGGTAATCAATAGGAATAATATGAATAAAAAGTATTTCTGTCCACCTGCCTTGTGCAATATGCTTGCTGAGATAGGCCTCAGCTTTCCTGCAGCTATGCTCGGGATAAATCAGGTTCAGAAAATGGATGGATTAATATCATTATTAATACTGTATGTTAATATAATGTATTGTACCAGTAGGTCAACGAAGGATGCCATATCATCAGCTCTTCACTCTGCTCTGACACATCTGTTAACACAATTATCCACTCCAATCTGTTAAATAAACTCAGCAACCTTGGCATCAGCACTTTCTAACCAACAGAGCCCAGTCTGTCAAGTTAAACAACCACACATCCTCTACCCTGAATACTGGCGTTCCACAGGGCTGTGTGCTCAGCCCACTCTTCTACTCCCTCTTAACCCATGACTGAGTCCCTTTATATGGTGCCAAACCATCACAAAATTTGCAGACAACACCATGGTAATAGGACTGATAAGCGACAATGACGACAGAGAGGAGGTTCAACACCTGGCAACATGGTGTGCTGACAACAACCTCGCCCTCAATACTAATAAGACCAAAGAGCTGTTTGTGGATTACTGGAAAACTAAAGGCAGCAGACATCCTCTAATCCATATAAACGGGGCTGAGGTGGAGTGTGTTTCCAGCTCCAAATTCCTGAGTGTCCACATCTCTGAGGGTCTTTCTTGGACAATAAACACTTACAGTCTGGTTAATAAAGCGCAACAGCGACTTTACCTTTGGCAGAGGCTAAAGAAAGCCTGCCGGTCTCCTCAGATTCTGTTGAACTTTTACCACTGCACCGTTGAGAGCATAATGACAAACTGCATTACAGTGTGGTGTGGCAAGTGCTCCGTAGCTGACAGGAAGGCCCTACAATGGGTGATGAAAACTGCCCAGCACATCACTGGCATCCCGCTGCCAACTACTGCTGACCTGCAGCTTTCACAGTGCCAGCGACGGGCTCTCATCATCATGAAGGATGCCTCATACCACAACCATGGTCTATTTACCCTCCTTCCATCAGGGAGGCACTACAGGAACCTTCTGTCCCGCACCAGCAGGCTCAAGAACCGTAAAACCATCACCGTTCTGAACTCTCAACCCTTACCACTCAATAGCTAACCTTTCTAAATATCAATAACTTCTGACTGTACTCTATGTATATTTTCACCTGTTTACATACTGTATATCTTATTCTGTACATAAAAATATTTCATATACTTATATTTATTCATATCATGTATCTGTACTTACTGATCAGTATTCATATCTTTTTACTCTTCCTTGTGTATACTACTACCTGTAAATTCAAATATCATACAGATATATATTCTTATTTGTATGCTGCCTTATTGCACCTATCACACTTGAGCACATGGGAGGCAGTCAATGGGCTTGGCTGAGTGTTATGTGCCAGAACAAGGGTTAATGGGATGCACTAACGCCCCACCAGACCCTCTGAACAGAAGCATGTGTAACTAAACGTTCACTTCCAGAAACATCCCTACCAGTGATCTCACTTCTGGGTCCAGCTCCTTAGACACACCCCTTCCTCCACAGCAGCTATAAAGAGAGCCCAATCACCAGTCCCGTCTTAGACACAGTCCAAAGTGACAGCTTGTCTCCATTGAGATTGGCTATTTTTTCTTCCATAAAAATTCGAACATACAGGGTGGAACCCCAAGCCTTTTTCTGTCTCTTTTACACACCTTACTGTTTACGTATTGCACTTTAATGTACTATGTGTACAATGACAATAAAGTTGAATCTCATGATTTTGGTTTGTTTACATTGTTCACTCATGCATTACTTTATGTGTCTTTCATCGGCTTTATGTTCACACTTCTATTATTTTTACTTTTTGCTTGAATCATGTCTCTCTATTATAATAAAAAAATCCTGCGACGAGACGAGACTTTTTGGAAGATTTTTTTAAATCCTGCGAGTCGAGACTTTGGCCATGAGATTTTTAATTAATCGTAAATGATAACATTTTAATATTTTTCAATATGGTTAATTACTCACTGTAATGTAAAATAGTTAGTAAATTGTACAACTGCATCCCCGTACGCGAGGGGCAGAACCGCAAAGAGCCTAGCACGTAGTGCAAGCACAGGGGTTGACGAGCGAACCAAGCATGGGGCAAAGCCCCCTAGTTTTACTAAAAGGAATGATGTTATCATGCTGCCTGCGCATTGAATTATAATTTCTGAAGTACTTGTATTACACACCAAAACGCATACACGGCACACTGAAATGCAGCCCTCCACACCGACACACACACACCTCAAGCCAGGAGGCCAGGAATAGGATTATGTGGTTTTGAAAGCAGAATTACATGTACAAAAGCAACAGGATATAAATTTGTGTTTAACGGAACCAATCTGTAACATACCAAGGAGCAGATTTTTCAGAGTTATGAACAGAATAATGCCCGTCATGAGATTTTCAGTACAACATCACTCCGCTGTGCAAGTCGGAGTAATGCTCATGTCTAGATTCTGTAGTTCGCAGCATAAAAGAAACAAAGTCACCGCCTTTCAATTTGTTTGCAGCCGTTCCAGGTCTGTTACAGTCAAGACAATAAATGTTCATGTACAACGTATGAGACAAAATTATCAACATACGTTGTATGTATTGTTATGATCTGTGGAACAAAACACTGGCAGAGCGAATAAAAGTCGTTTACTATTTAATAACACAACACACTGTGTCTACGTTTCAGTACACACTGTAAGTGCTTCAGCATTTAGTGAATGTACTGTGAAGAATGAATTAAGTTGCAAGTGCCATCTTATAGAAAAGAAATAATACTGTGTGAACTACATGTAGGTGCAAGCACTTTTGATACCCTGGGCAAGGGTGTGAAAACGGCGTCTTTATGTGGGAGTTTTGACGGCAATGTTCTGTGGGTGGAGTCTGTGTGTGTAGAAGGCGCAGTTTAGCCCCCCCCCCCCCCCCCCCCCCCACAGTGTTAAGCACAAGCACTGTATACAGCGTGCATCCCCTGTCCCTTTTGAAGATGCGCTTGAGCCATTGTCCTCGCTTTGTTTTGGGCATGAGAAATTCAGTTCGTCCTGTATTTCTCTCTTCCTTACTCGCTCTTCTTTCCTCAAGTGTGTAACCACATCGTATTTCAGCTTCGGTGAGCCTTCTGTTTTGGAGTTCCCACCACATGTCATCCATTTCCATTGTTACAACAGCTCTGCTTATTTACTTGTCTGCCCGGCACTATTGTGGTGGCACTGTTGTGCTGTACTGGCAGCCTTGTCTGTGCTGAGTGGAAAAAAAGCTGAGTGCCTTAAAATAGGCCACTCACTGTTGTATTATTATTGACAACTGTCAACAAATTAAAAAATACATGGCTTGGCTAATTTCCTTTTTCTATAACATCACCAAATTCCAACCAAATCCATCAAGACATTTTTGAGATTCTGGGGTGTTTAATTTTTCTGTTGTAACCTCTAAGTATCAGTAATATCTAAATGTCCTTTCTTAGTAGATATCTACTGACTTAGATGTACAATTGTGCCAAATTTCCGCTTTTAAACTAAACAGGAAAGGATGAGTGAATTAATGACTTTGTTAACTTTGCATTATATTACATAGATATTTTTTTGAGTAATTATGTTGTCAGTTTTAATAAAACAACAAGCACCATCTTTCATCTAATCTATTATTAGTTTCCTCCCCATTTACTTTTCTGCCTAAAGACTTTTCATTGAGGTTCTCCCAGCCTCCCAAATGCTGCAGGAGCCTGCTTGTTCTGCCAGGCAGCACTGCTCCGCCATAATGAGATTCAAGGAGCCAGCGCACAGTGCTGTCACTGTGTAATGCAAGGACAGCGTCACACGTGGCGCCGTATGTGACCAACTCGTTGGGATATGTGACCCACGCCCTCACGAGATGGGATGAGGTCAGATTTGCTAATTGTCGGAAAATAAAAGTTATGCCAATCAAGCATGACCTGGACTAGCCGAGGCTGGCCTCTAGTATATGACGAGCAAAGAAATCTCCTGACCTCCTACGGAAGGTTACCACTTTAATGGCATGTAAACCCAAGGGAACTGAGCCGTCAGGAGATACGGTGTCCACGGCGCAGAGCTCAGCATTCGGGTGAACAAACACACTACTCTTGGCTGCATTAATACTTCACGTGAATGAAGAGTAAAATCTAGATGTGCAGTCCACCGTATCACTCTTTAATCTCTTCCAAAAGACTCAAGATGCATTATTTTACATCCTTAGTAGTCTAACCAGGTGTTTGTCCTGAAGGGCATTGCATAAAATAAAAAAACAAATAAACAAAAACATAGTGATTGACAGCTGAGATTGGGCCAGACAAACCCACCAGGTGCATGGAAAGGATGATGCTGTGTCCCCAGCTGTGGTAAGAAGTCTCACCCGCTCCTGCTCCAGATGTATCAATATGGATGGATTGTACATGTACTAGCGCTCACTATGAAAGATGCTGTATGCAATAACTAGATGACTGACAGATTTCAGTTGGTGTGCAGGAAAACACCAAAAGCCATTTTGCACAGCAAGGACAGCATCAGGATCTCTGTCTTATGATTGCATCACTAAAAACAAGTGTCCCTCGGGACTACTGCTTAGTAACTCGCAGGGCCTCAAAGCCAGAATGAGGTCATCTTGAAATGTGCAGTTTCTTAAGTGGCAGCCTTTGTTCCAGCAGACCCCCTGCGGACCTCATACATACTTATCAAAAAGGAAGAAAAAAAAAAAACGACAACAGTTTAAATGCTACATTCCATGTGCATGATGCTGACATGATGTGTGAGCTACACTGGAATGTCCCTGATAACTGTTCGGTAAGCATGGAAGGGGACGTGGGGGGGAGGTGACACACAATCTAAAGTTTTTAGATTAAAAAGCCTCCAGGGGCTTCAGGCGACGCTCATCAAACCAGAAGAAGAGTAAGTAGCAGTCGATTCCTAAGAGAAAAACAATAAATAGGCCAAACATTACTTTATAGCATTTGTTTCAATGCTCTGCAGACTGCCAGATGCAGCCGAGAAAATGGGCTGTGCTGTTAACAGCGCAGGAGGCATGGGATGTAAGTTAGCAGAGTACAAGTGAAAGCCCCCCACAGCTGAAGAGATCAGATGGTGACTGTAGGTCTCACCACTAGGATTTACAAATGCTGCTTCTTTACTGGCAAAGTGGTCTCATCTGCAAGCCATACACTGGGCTCTTGTTCCAAGACAGAAAAGGCAGCAGGATCTGTCTGATCCACTACAGCCTGGCAGTGCCATCTCATCAGCATCACAGACACCTGGGCAAAGTAGTGCACTGGGCCCCCGTTTTGATAGCAAAACAGAAGCATACATAGGTGTCAGAAACATTGTGGACCCCTATGTTCCAGGGGCCCCCAGCCAGTGCCCATACATTAAGATGGCCCTACTTGAGCCTGTCTTCCCTCATACCACCTCCATCCGCGCTCAGCTGTATTAGAATTAGTCTGACCTAAACCTGACGGACTAGGTGAAACATGTCATAATCATAAAAAGGTGAAAGGGAAAGTTAAACGCATGCACTCAGCCATATTGCCAGCAGCCATGCCACCTGCACTTCAGAACTGGTCACCCACCTGAAGCTAAGCCTGTTTGAACTCAATGAACACTTGGATGGGAGACCATCTAGGAAAAACTTGGGTTGCTACTACAAGAGGTGTTGGTGAGGCCAGCAGGGAGTGCTTACCCTGTTGTCTATGAGTGAATCCCAATGCCTCAGTGCCGTCGCAGTGACACTAAGCTGTAAATATGGCACTGTCCTTCAGATGAGACGTAAAACCAAGGTCTATGGTCATTAACGATCTCTGCACATTGTTCAAAAACAGTTTATGGCGCTGTCCTGGCTAAATTGTTCATCACAACCTTGATCATTCTGGCCCTCTAGTCATCTCTTTCACCACTTCACCACCTAATAGCCAAGGTGTGGCAAGCATACTGGCGCAATATTGGCTGTCAACGCATCATTCAGGTGGGTGGTACACATTGGTGGTGGTTGAAGTGGTTCCCATCTGTCTATGTAAAATGCTTTGAGTAGCTATATGAATGTATTTAATTAATACTGAAAGTCAGAAACAAAGCCTTGAGTTTTGGAAAGTAAATGAGCAGCAGAGTTTCAATGACTTATTTTTCAAAACACATTTATTTTAATACTAAATAAATAATCTAAATAAACAAAGTAGACTTTGGTGTTAACATTTGCAGTGCACAATCTACTGGAATGTATTTTGTGATACGTGTAGTAATATAATGCATTGTATTTGTCATTCCACCAGATGGTGCAACCCAAACATTTGTAGTAATAAAATACATTACCACAAACATTTGTAATGTACCATCTGTTGGAATGACAAATGCAATGCATTTTACTACTACAAAAGTATGTGATGCACCATCTGCGGGAATGGCAAATGCAATGCATTTTACTACTACAAACGTTTGTGATGCACCATCTGTTGGAATGGCAAATGCAATGCATTTTACTACTACAAAAGTTTGTAATGCTCCATCTATTGGAATGACAAATGCAATGCTATCTATTACTACAAAAGTGGAAATTAAAAATTGGAAATATGATTGTAAAATGCCATAAAATGACAGCAAATCTTTAGAACAAAGCAACTCATTGTGGAGCACAGGCTTGTGATAACAGATAATGAGGAGCAGTTTATAAGTCACACACACAACACATGAACTATTAGGCAGTGAAGGGATGAGAGAGACAGAAAACAAAAAGGGCATGGGGATACACCACACTCTTTTACAAAGGATGCCCAGTGATCTTTGATGACCACAGAGAGTCAGGACCTTGGTTTTACTTCTCATCTGAAGGACGATGCCATTTTTGCAGCACAGTGTCACCATCACTGCTGTGGGTCATTGAGACCACAATGTAAGCTCTCCCTGTTGGTCTCACCAACACATTTTCCAGCAGCAACCCAAGCTTTCCAAGATGGTCTCCCATCGGGTGGGCCCGAACATGCTTAGCTTCAGGTGTTCTGACATGCAGGTGGTATGGCTGCTGGCATAAGACAATGCAATGGGAGAGATTGCTGAACTAAAATAACATATGTTAGAGTCAACAACGAAAAACTAAAAACAAATAAGTAATAAGTCATGAGAACAAACTGGTACAGCAACAGAATGAGGCAAAAATAACCCATAAATAAAATGCAATAATAGAAAGAACTAGCTACATTACCTGTCAAAGACTGAACATATTAAAAAACATTTGATATTGCTTGCCTTGCATGTACCCTCAGTGCTCCTAATACAACTTTTCTTGATATCATCAATGACAACCTCACTTGCACTTCCTCTCTCAATCGTGTCCCTGTAAAGCCTGCTTCTTAGACTCTGTCATTTGAAGGCACATTGCTAACCTCCTGTCCACTTTTTGACTACCACCAATGGTACATGGCCCCCTTTAAATGCTGTGAAAACATCATTCATATACTTATGAATACTTCCCGTGGCTGAAGGAGACTCTCAGCATGCCTCCTACACCTTTCTTCTGTATTTTTGTGTGTGTCAGCTTCCCTTGCCCGGCACTTCCTGTCTTGATCACATTTGGCTGAGCAACCACAGTGAAAATGACCAATAAGACCAAAGACAAACTGAGCAATCAGATTACGCAGAGGGACCAGACACACACACACAATCAGACACTGACATTTTATTGTATAGACTAGCTGTGCTATCTATCTAACATGGGATGGAATGTAAATAATCAACATAGATCTCCATGATAACATTTGTAGTGCACCATCCATTGGAATGATTTTTACAGTATAATCTATGTAGTAATAAATTTGTCATTCTAAAACATGGCTCATCACAAACATTTGAAGTAAAAAATGCTTTACAGCAAATGTTTGTGATCATCTGTTAAATAACAAGCGCAGTGCATATATCTCTGTTATATGCCATTTGGTATGGGATTCATAAAAGCAGTGTTAATATTTGATATGCACCATCTGTTGGAATGAAAAAATGCAGTGATTTTATTACTACAAATCCCTGCCATGATCTGTTGGTATGATAAATACAAGGCATATGTCTCAGTTATGATATTTGGTATGGGATTTATAAAAGCAGTGTTAATGTTTATGATACACCATTGATGGAATGCCAAATGTAATGCATAAGCTTCTGTTATATACTATTTGGTATTCAATTTGTAAAAACAGTGCAAATGTTTGTGATGCACCACCTATTGGAATGACAAATGCAATGCATATGTCTCTGTTATATGCAATTTGGTATGGGATTCGTAAAAGCAGTGTTAATGTTTGTGGTGCGCCATCTGTTGGAAAGACAAATGCAGTGCATTTTATTACTACAAATGTCTGCAATGATCTGTTGGAATGATAAATGCAAGACATATGTTTCAGTTATATGCTATTTGGTATGGGATTCATAAAAGCAGTGTTAATGTTTATGATGCACCATTTGTTGAAATGCCAAAAGCAATGCATAAGCCTTAATTATATGCTATTTGGTATTCAATTCGTAAAAGCAGTACTATTGTTTGTGATGCACCATCTATTGGAATGCCAAATGCAATGTTTATGTCTCTGTTATATGCCATTTGATATCCATCCATCCATTTTCCAACCCGCTGAATCCGAACACAGGGTCACAGGGGTCTGCTGGAGCCAATCCCAGCCAACAAAGGGCACAAGGCAGGAACCAATCCCGGGCAGGGTGCCAACCCACCGCAGGCCATTTGATATGGGATTTGTAAAAGCAGTGTTAACTCTTTTAGGGCAGATGTCGACTTTTGTCGACAGGAGGGGTTGAAGGCGAATGTCGACAAAAGTCGACATCCAGGGATAGGGGACGACAATCAGCTGTTAATGGCGACAAATCTCACTGTCACGTCACAGGCATTCCCTCTGTGCTTGGAGGAATGCTAGACTCGTTGACTCGGCAAATAAACCTTGCGTGTGCGTGAGTTGCGAAATGTAAACAAAGGCAAGATGGCACCGACATGTGAAAAGGCAGCGAAGCAAGTGCAGAAAAGAAAACACTTGGCAGACGATGTTTTGTGCATTATCGCGGAGTCGGACTCTTGATTTTTCAGAATCGGACTTTATTGGCAGTGATCAGGAGATCGAGCAAGAGAGTTAGAAGCAGGCATCAGCTGATCAGACACCAGCCGATGCCGCGCCAGTGGATCTGCTGCCAGTTGAGTGCCTTCGCGCAGCCGATGCTTCTATGGCAAGGTTCGCATGGGATAAATACACAGACATTGATCAGTTGAGAGCCGATCTGGCTACCGGAGTTTACAAGACGGCATGGCTTGCTGTTGGACACGACAGATCACCAGCTGCTGTACTTCAGGCTGCTCTCTCCTGATGCTGCTTTTCAGCTACTGTCAGACGAGACAAACAGGTAGGCAGAGATTTTTTTTGAATCGCGGGCTGCGTTTGCATCGCATTCTCGTTTTTCAAAGTGGAAACCCACAACGAAAGATGAGATGAAGCGCGCTGTGGCATTACAAATAGAGATGGGACAGAACTGGTGATATAACTTCAGGGAGCATTGGTCCAAATGTGTTTTGTCCCCTGGTGGCTTAGGTACGTGCTGCTGCAAAGTTTTATTCACTTCTGTAATAAACAGAAGCAAATCCCATGGGGTGAGCCAGGCTATAATGCCATACATAAAGTTCATAAAGTTTCAGAAGATGAAAACAGGTGACAATACGGTTTTCATGCAGGCAGAAACCTTGGTGGCAGTGGCATGGCACGATGGCAAATGGGTGACTTGTCTCTCTACAGTACACACTAACAATATATGTTAGAAAATGCAGCAACAGACAATTGAAAAATAGGCACCAAAGCAACACAAATTGTAAGGAGTGCAATGTGGCAATGACTGAAATTGGCTGCTTTGAGCGAGATCAGACTTTGCTGTGTAAAATGTATGTGATATGTATGTGAAATCATAGAGTATGCAGGCTCATACAACATGCAAGACAGTAACATTTGTCAAAAGTAAATATATTTTGTTGATTTGATATGTTAAACAATTGCTTTGTGTTCTTTTTTAAAAAATGTTAGTTTTTGGAAAAATATTCAACCCTGGGAGAAAAGAAACAAAAAAAAAATTAGCCCTAAAAGAGTTAATATTTGTGATGCACCATCTATTGAAATGGAAAATGCAAGGCATATGTCTGTTACAAGCCATTTGGTATGTGACTCATAAAAGCAGTGTTAATTCTGTGATGCGCCATCTGCTCAAATGACAAACGCAATACACATTACAGTGTATTACTACAAATGTTTGTGAAGCGTCATCTGTTGGAATGTCAACTGCAATGAATTTTATTACTACAAATGTCTGCAATGATCTGTTGGAATGACAAAGACATAGCAACCCAATGAACACACAGATATTTATCTTTTGATTAAGCAGGGTATCTCACTATAAGAAGATAAAAAGAAAAAGGACTTGAAAGAATTGCTTGTAGGTGATCATTAGTTTTCAGAATCAGATAAATATAAGACAATGATGAAAGAAAGGTTTGATGCAGAACAGTAAAGTAATAATTTGAACAAGGCAAATACATTAAAAGAATTTTAACAGATAAGAGGAACACAGTGATAAATGAGGCAAATGAAGTGTAGTAAGAAGACTAAAATTCTGCCTTGGCGAGACATGAATCTTGGTGGGATGTGCAAAATTAATTTATTTTATAAATCCACTTTCTGCTGGTCATGTTTGTTGGACTTAAAGTGATATCTAAAAATCAATCAACTCAAAATACTGAAAAACCTACAAAAGTCTTTGAACCATGAAAGGTAAGCTAAGCAAAATAAGAGAGACCAAGCAAACTCTCCCCTAAAAGGTTCCTCAGCTGGGAATTGGGGAGATCCAAGCTTGCTTCCTGAACCAATGCAACAGCCAAATCCAAAGGCAGCCAGCTAGGTGTGAGTTAACAAAGTGAATGCTGAAGGTCAGGACACTTCAGTCTCGGCTCAGTCACAAGCACCATGGACCTCCAGTACCTTACAATGGCACATGCTTAGCTTAGGTGTGATATCTTGACTTGGCACTTGTGGACGCTCACCATACAGAACAGTCAGTGATGAAATCTTTACATCAACTCCAGTCATTCATCACATTCTGTCATTCTGTTCTTGATATGTACACAGATTGAGCCAGTGGCACCAAAGATGGGAACATTTCCTTAATGAAAGGCATGACAGCAGTCTCATTTAGTTGTTTCTTTCTGAATGAGATCTGATATGGGGCAGGCGGAATGCTTTGTGTTTAGCTTCTGATTTTGTCTGATCTCAAATCTGATATGTGACTCTGTCATGAAACCTTGGAAGGAATGTGGGGTGTGCTGAACATTCACCTTTAGAATCATCTAGTGTTTGGGTACTGGGCTGCCTAGGACATGGGGGATACGAGGGTCACATGCCAAACTTGCTGCCAGGAAAATGGGAGCTCACTAGCATTAAATGTGATGGACTTACATCCTGAACAGGAATGGGAATTGTAATGAGTCAAAGATTGAGAGTCAAACGTGTCTCATCTCACACTGGAAGATGAATCTGATGCAAAGATCAAAACATGCCAACAGAAACTGTGGGGGAAAAGTTACAGGAGGGAGCAAACAAGAAGAAGACAGTGAAGGGAAATATTGATGTTTCTGAATATTGACTAGATGTGCTGGCACCTCCTTTATGGTTAAGTGGAAACACCTCAACCTTGATCAGGCTGTTCCAACAAAGCCTCTATATCTATAGGTTATGGAAACTGCAGAGGTTTACAACGTAGGGCCTGTCAACACTACCTAAGATTGGGAAAAAACACTCAAGCATTTCAAGATGACACCACAGTACGGCAGGGGAACAAGAAAAAAGTAATTGATAAGAGAAAACATCAAAGTAGCAGAAAGGAGACAACAGAAATGTGAGTGAAGGTTCTATGGCCTGATACAGTACGTCTGCAGAGGAACTTTCTGATTTAAACCTTCACTGACATGTGAGGTGTCAATAAACCCCAAGGATAAACCCTGCTAGCTTAACTTCTACAGTAAGCCTTGCCTGTGGTACCAATCATATTTTAGAGATGAGTTAAATCAAGAACACAGCAAGATGGTGACATAATAGCCATGTGCTATGCATGTGCAGCATGTTTACTGTGCGCGTGTGTTTACCTCCTCTTCAGGCCACAGGGTCATTTTCTGTCTGTTAAACAATTCCTCTAAAAGAAGAAATCTGGTACAGTTAGCAAACTTGTGAAATTCACAGATGACACTGAAATCGGAGAGACGCAAGACACTGAGGAGACAGTAAAAAGAATTCAAAAAGACCTGGACAAGCTTCTGAGTTTACTGTTGTCAAGGCTAGGGGGTGTCACAGTGCCCCAAAGCCCAATCACAAACACTCAAGCACAGTCCCAGGTTGAAATAATTAAACCCCGTGTTTCTTCTTCTCTTTCTCTCTGTCTATCTCTCCACCACACTGCAGCTACTCCTCCAGTCGAGTGTTGCCCGTCTCCACTCCCAGCTCCAACTCACTATGTCAAGGCAGCACCTTGGGATGACCTGGGAGCACTTCTGGTAACGTGGCACTTCCAAGTTATGAGAAAGCCAGGGAGGTCGTCCCCCAGCAGCGCCTTTTAACATCCTCCAAAGACACCTATAGGGCTGCTCCTTCCCATGCAGCCTTGTGGGTGTCCAAACTGGGACTCCATATGAGGTACACTGCCACCTATTAAAGAGGGGGATGAACTACACCCAGTTACACTCTATTACCAGTTCTTGTAATCTTTGGACATCTCACCCAGGACGAGGATCATAAGGTGTCTCGACCAGGTATTTACCCCATTTAGTCCATCCTTCCATTATGACATACCAGTTGGGTAAGTCATCCCACCCCCACCGTCCTGGGTGGGATGACCAACTGTCCTCTGGGGCATCTACAATGTAGATAAGTGAAGAGTGCTACACACAGACTAAATGAACATCAGTTATCAATACAAGATAGGAGACTTTGCCTTATAAGAAGCTGCCTCTGAAAAGGATTTAAGGGTTTATCTTGACACAATGTCCTTACTGACTAAGAAATTCACAGCAGTTATTGAAAGGGCAAATAAAAACTTTCAGTTTAAATCAAGCGATGTTCTGCTCAAACTATATAATGCATACGTAAGACTTCATCTTGGGTATTATGGTACAAGAAAGACAGAGCAGCACTTAAAAGTTGTTCAGAGAAGAGCAACCAAGTGCATCATGGGACTTATGGACATGTCCTACTCTGACATACTCAGAGAATTAAACCTGTTTAGTCTCGAGCAGAGGAGACTGTGTGGGGACCTAATTCACGTATCTGAAATCCTCAAAGGCCTTGATAAAGGACATTCAGCAACATGCTTTCAGCTTAAGGGTGAATCACATACTCAAAGACATCAGTGGAAATTAAGGGGAAATGCATTTACAACTGAAGCCAGGAAGCATTACTTTATGTAAAGAGTTGAGGGACTCTGGAACAAACTACTGTGACATGGAGTTGAAGTAGAAACCTTGACAACGTTTAAGAAGAATCAGGATGAGATATGGGGACAGCTTAGCTACTAGCTAAAGAAACGGGCTTGATGGGTTGAATGGTCTCCTCTTGTTTGACAAATGTTTTAGGCTTCCTAAGAAAGCTGACATAAAAAAGAAAATGAAATTAATATTACCAAAATTTTGTAAAATTATTACCTCTGACTCCTCAGAAAAACAGCAGAAAGGAGATGACTAATAAACCAAAGAGTCCAGTTAAAAACTAATTTCATGGCAAGGGTCTGCGACCTGACTCCTCTCAGATCTGACAGTGACAATGACAAGTGTCTGTCTGCAGCTCGTGTCCATGACGTCACTCTCTGATTTCAGTCGCAACACACCTGATGAGGTTAGTTAATTGTTGTTAATTAGTTTAATTAATCAGTGTTTACCTCTGTCGTAAGTTGCTTTAGATAAAAGCATCTGCCAATCACACAAATGTAAATGTAAATCTACTTTGGATTAAGACACTGGCAGGAATAAAACTGACTAGTTTAATGTCCCAAGGAGAAAGCTTTGGGGACTCTAAGTGTAGTGTTTGAGTGGGTTGGTCTGTCCAGTAATAGTTACTTGGAGCTTTGTCACTCAGGAAGATAATTTGGTGTAACTAAGAAGACATTGTTCGGTTTTTGTGAAATGTTCTGCTTCAGGCAGTCACATCTGTAAATGATTTAGCAGGGGATGCCTAATTACTGTCGGCCATAACAGGCTGTTATCGTCCCTCAGTGCTGTATGGTGCCCGCCGTGTTTGCTGAAATTCCAAACCACAAAGTGCACTTAAATGACACTAAAGCAGCAAACTGCTAGAAGCACAGGGCACTGCTTTACAAGAAATGACTTGAGTGCTCCTCCTCGCAGTACCAACACATAAAGCCATCGGCCTCCAGGAATGAGTCCTTATGAAGCTTTTACAGCGCCCCTTATCTTGATGTGTATTCCAAAGCACCTAAGATTGTTTCGACTTTCAGCTTACAATTTGTATAGCAGGCTGCACACTATTTTAGAGCACTTTGTCAAGCACTGTACATAACATTTCACTTACTTGGTCATGGTGATAGATAGGCACCCTGCCAAAGATTAAAAATAATAAAAAAAAATAAAAATAATCAAGGTTAAAAATAATCGTTACACCTTTATTTCACATAGTTGCTTTGACACTGGGTAATGTGTCTGTGTTTTATATAAATTTACTAACAGCTATCAAAGTGCGTTATGAATCTATAAGCAAACTGCATAGTCGTCCAAGCCAATATATGCAGAGCAGAGCCCAAGTAAAATGGTACTCAGCTAATTGGATTTTAGAAAGGCAAAGTAGACTATTAGGACAAGTGCACACTGAGTGGATTCAGTGCAAAATCAGACCCTTCACTTTTTCACATCTTGTTATGTTGCTGTCGTGTAGCAGAACCATTTCAATTCAGTTTTTCCTTCATCAAGCCACACTCAGCACCCCAGAATGACAAAGCAACAACAGGATTTCAGGAATTTTTGCGCTTTTATTAAAAACTGAAATATCCCATTGGCACAAGTGCAGTATTCTGACCCTGCACTCGGCACTTAGTCAGCGATTCCAGCCTGGGTCTGACGTGACAAGCATACCACACCTGGACTTGTAGATGTTCTGCCATTCTTCTCTGTAGATGCTCTCAAACTCTGTCAGGTTGGATGGAGACCATCGGTAGACAGCTGTGTTCAGGTCTCTTCAGGGATGTTAACTTTGGATTAAGCCCAGGCTCTGGTCGGACCACTCAAGAACAGTCCCAGAGTTGACCCTAAACCACTGCTGTGTTTTCTTTGCTTTGTCCTCTTGGATGGTGGTCCATTCTGAGGTTCAGTGCGCTCTAAGCAGGTTTTCATTCGGGGCATCTTTTTGATTCGTTCCATTCAGCTTTCCCACATTGCTGTAGTCTCCTGGTCCCCAATGCCGCCGCCACCACCATGTCTCACCATTGTGCAGGTGATGAGCGATGCCTTGTTTTCCTCCAGAAGTGACATGATGCTTGGTTTAAAAAGAGACAGAGAAACTTGTTTCTCACAGCGCTTTAGGTGCCTTTTGGCAAATGTCAAGTGGGCTTCCATTTGTCTTTTAGTGAGGAGAGACTTCTGTCTGGCCACTCTGTCATAAAGCGGATGTAATAAGTTATTTTCTTTTATTTTTCACTGCCTCTCAAATTTTTCAAGTATGATGGGGTTTTGAACCTGAGGAATGTGAATTTCACATTGATTTTGAAAGACTCATAATGGTTATTAAGTTGAAGTTTTATAACGTCTTATTGGGAAACCATTTTGTTTGTTTAAAAAACACCATCTTCTGAAAAGTCAATGCCATGGTGATCCATCCAACAGTCTCCAGGTGTGCGCTGTGCAGGATGTCATCTGGAGTACCAGCATAAAGATCGGCTCAAAGATTCCGTGAGGATCCGATATTAGGATTCTCTATTTGATTTCACATAGCTGCATTCTACTGTATTTTTCCAGCTTTAGACTTTAATTTTAGGGTCAGCATTCAGCTTTTTTTGACGATCGCTCGGCAGTCCCTGTGGTACTGATCTCTGCCTGTTTTCTGACCACGTCTTTTCTCCCGATCCCACTTTCAAATTTTCACCGTCTCGCCTTGAGTCAGTACAGAGGCCTAGATGAATAGAGTATGTGTTGCAGTGATGATTGCCCTTTTGGTAGTTTCCTCCATCTCCACACAGGTTCTCTAGGCCTACACAAGAGTAATACCGAGTTCTTGGTCTTACCAAGACCCACAGTTTCTCATTTTGACCAGGCGGTCAGTTCTTGGAAGAGACATGGCTTTTGCCAGCTTCTTGCATTAAGAATTATGAAGGGTTAACTATGCTCTTGGGAACCATCAGTGCTGAATGAACTGTTTTGTAGCCTTCTCCACATCTGGGACTTGACACAATCCTGTCTATAAGTTCTACATGCTGTTCCTTCAACCTCATGGCTTTCTTTCTGTTCATATGGTGGACCTTCTACAGGCAGGTGTGTGCTTTTATCTTTTCCAGTCAATTGAATTGGCCACAGGTGGAATCCAAACATGGTGTAGAATGATGATAAATAGATTGGGATGGGATGCACCCAAGCCAAAGCAAAGGCTCTGAATACTTGTGACAATGAGATATCTCAGTTTTTTATATTTAATAAATTTGCAAAACTTTCTAAAGTCATGTTTTCACTTTGTCACTCTGGGATATTGAGTGTCATTTGTCGAACTGAAATGATTTTAGCATATGGCTGAAATAAAGCAAAATGTGACAAAAGTGAAGGGTTTGAAGACCTTCTGAATCGATTACCATTTCTAAATGTTACTCTATTTCATTGTTATCTTTTGTCCTTTTCATTTTCCTATCATCCTAACATTGACGTCATCCGACGTCATTTTGTGCCAGTTTTCTGCTTTGTGTGTGGCAGCGATTCAGCTTATAGTAAAAGTGTCATTTCATTTCAGACTCTACTAACTTTGCTCTCTCTGGTATTTGGACTTTTAGTCTACTTTTTGACCATAATTTTTGTGTTATGCTTTGGCTTTTGATACACTGGTTTTAAACCTTTTTCTGGCTTTTGATCATCTCCTGGTTCATTCTCAAACCTTGTCTGTTCATAGACAAAACAGGTTCTAGCTTTTCTACAGTTATCAGTAGTACCAAGTAAAAGTCGGTTCTGAACTTGTGCATGATTGCAAGTAGACAAAATTCTTCGAAAGGCACAATAATATGTAAGAAATATGTAATTTAAAAAGTACATATAAAAAATGGATCACAAAAGTGATGATACACTACCACGTCAACACTTGTCGAAAAGAAAACCAGCCAAAATCATGTCTCAAATGGCTTTGTGTTTGAGGAATGAGAATTTCAGCGCACGATTCGAGGAATTGTGCTTATCCATAAAAACAAACAAAAAGCACGCTAAAACACCCACGCACATAGGCTTTCATTATGGAGTCTGTGCAAAAATAGATCTGTGTGTGCTTCAAGAGCACAATGATATGACTGATAAGATGCAAGATGTGGCTGTTAAGTAGGGTCACAAATTTGTAAGAGAAGATGAAGTGATGGCAAGATGAATCACTTTTTAATACAGGGTCCTAAAGGAACAGGAGCTTTCCATTCATTTTCTGACTGCAATGAGCAAGCCAACAAATGTCTGCCCAAGTAGTCATTCGTTTCTAACCAATTTTTAACAGTTCAGGGTCACAAGGGGAACCTCTCAAGAATTTAGGAACAGCTGCACTGTGTAAGAGTCGAGGCAAATCTCCACTAAAGTGGCAGTCTGGCTTGTTTACACTGGCGATGAAATGAGCTGCTACATTTGTTCACACAAAAATTAATATCATTTAATGTTTCAATCCCTCGAAGCACAAAGCACATCTCCTTATACAGGGTGAGTCAAAATTATGTTAACATTTGAATGGCGGAAACAATTTATTCACAAAACATACTTCATACAGTATGTGCAAGATGATTTACAGGAATATCTCAGCCTGTTTGCCATCATGTTCAACACATGAACCATATGTGTTACATAAATTGTCCACAAAAAATATATATAAGGATATACATAGCAGTACCATTAGTGAAAACATAATTTTGACTCACCCTGTAATAAGACATGTACTGTGTTAAGAGTAACGCTGAATTGCTGAAATGGAAAATTCACTGATGAATAAGAATCTGCAAATGCTAAATGTCTGTCATTCATTTGCTTTTATGAAGGCAAACTAATGTTCATGAGAATATCCCCTAAAATGCGAGGAACGTAGTAAAAGCACTTGCGTCTTATGTTTGAATTGTTAAGATTAATTGACTATTGTAAACACTAGTCCAGTTATTATTCTAATTCTGGAGTTGCACACATACTAGACAAGTGCACAGGAAGCCGTAAAAGTTGGACAGATGTAAATAAAAAGCAGGGACAAATGTGGACAATTAGAGCTCTGGGAGCTTGTGACATTTGAAATTTGACTCGTTAGTTAAATATTACTCTTTGATAAGTTTTTTGACCAGCTAATGATGCAAATATAAATCTTACAATATAATTGTACTGACTCACGATGAGGCAGTAAAAGATTTAATAAAAAAGGATTGGGAGATGAGAACTGGTCGAGACATGAGGCATGAGTCAAAACCAGAAAAGATAGCTGACCAGTCGTCAAAGTTTAAAATGCTAAACCAAAAATCAAAGTCTTTTAACCAGCAAAATTTTAGTTCATATCCAGTTATGGGCAAATCGGAAGAATGCAATGCACACCAAAACAGAATCCTAATATTGGATAGTCTGGAGTAGAAAACGCCAGCACTCCAAATGATGTCCCACATCGCATACTCCCAGGTATCCTGGGAAAGATCAATGGTCAATGCGCTACCATACATAACATGGCTTTGTGATAAGACGTCATAAAAATTAAACATTATATATATTGCAAAATAAAAGAAATGAATGTAAAAATTATAATCCTTGGCATCCAAAACCACATATTACATGTAAGACATGTACTCAGACCTCAAAAAGGCAACAAAAACTAAACAAGAATGTCCTGCATGCTTACAGAGAGGTCAGCCCTATAGCACTTTGCAAGGAGCCCTTACACATCTCCAGGATGTGGTGGGATTCTGGAAAGGGCATCTGGCACAATGTTGCTGCAGCCTTTTCTATATAGCAGCTTCAAAGTAAACGTCTGAATGCCTGAAACTCAATAAGGCGGTTGACATCTTTGGGCAGTTTCAAGTCCATGAAAGGGTACTATGGTCTGTATATGCAATGGTCTTGACCCCCTACAGGTAATGGTACCATTTTTCTATTGCCTAAACTACTGTGAGATACTTCACCTTGGAGGTTAATTAATTCCATTCAACCCCATGCAAGCTTCCTGAGGCACAGCCCATGACCTTTTCCTTGTCATCCACCTTCTCAAGTTCAAAGTTTATTGTCATGTGCACAGTAAGGAAACACATTTCCCTGTACAATTAAATTCTTTCTTTGCTTTCCACACCAAATGACAAAACCAACATATAAAGATAAACATAAATAAGTAGCAGATAGATAATAAGTAACAGATATAAAGCATAAAGTATAAAAACAGAATAAAAGTATAAAGTGTAATTGTGCAGGTAGGTGTGTGATGGACAAGTCAAATACAGTTGTGTGAGGTAGATAGAATGAGGTGAACCACGGTTATAAACTCCAGTCAGTTATTTAGGAGTCTAATGGCCTTGGGAAAGAAAGAGTTCTTTAGCCTGGAGGTCCTGCATTTCATACTTCTATGCCTCCTGCCTGAGAATATAAGTGTGAACAGTTTGTGTTGGGGGTGGGTGGGGGGGTGGGTGGGGTCCCTGAGGATCGAAGCAGTTCTCCTGCGGACTCTGCGGTTGTAGATGCTTTGCAGAGAAGGCAATGGGGTCCTGGTGATCTTCTCAGCAGTCTTTACCACTCTCTGCAGGCATTTGCGGTCCATAGCAGTAGTGTTGCTGTACCACGTGGTGATGCAGCTGGTCAAGATGCTCTCAACAATGCAGCTGTAAAAGTTGCCAAGGATCTTAGTCGACATACCAAACTTCCTCAGCCTCCTCAGAAAGTACAGCCGCTGTTGAGCCCTCTTGACCAGCTGTGTGGTGTCAAGTGTCCAAGTGAGTTCCTCACTGATGTAGATGCCCAGGTATTTAATGCTGCTCACCCTCTCCACTTCAAGCCCTCGGATGAACAGTGGCCGGTGAGGTCTCCTCTCCTTCCTCATGTCCACTATCATCTCCTTCGTTTTGTCTATGTTGAGGGTGAGGTTGTTGTCCTCACACCATGACGCCAGACTGTCCCCCTCCCTCCTGCAGGCCGCCTCATCCCCACCAGTGATGCGTCCAATCACTGCGGTGTCGTCTGCAAATTTTAGGATGATGTTATCTTTGTGGGAGGCGACACAGTCAT
Organism: Erpetoichthys calabaricus; assembly: GCF_900747795.2. NCBI lineage: Eukaryota > Metazoa > Chordata > Cladistia > Polypteriformes > Polypteridae > Erpetoichthys > Erpetoichthys calabaricus. The sequence goes on from NC_041409.2 coordinate 54,267,829, forward strand.
GGGTGAACAGGGTGTAGAGGATGGGGCTGAGGACGCATCCTTGTGAGGTGACTGTGTTTCTGATAATGGTGGCTGAAATCCTATTACCAATCCTGACAGACTGGGGCCTGCCAGTCAGAAAGTCTAGGAGCCAGTCACAGAGGGTGGGGTGCAGGCCAAGTGCAGACAGTTTATGGGTGAGTTTATGGGGGATAACCGTGCTAAAGGCGGAGCTTTAGTCAACAAAGAGCATCATGATGTAGGAGTCTTTGTTCTCCAGACGGGAGAGGGAAGAATGTAGTGCGGCCGCGATGGCATCTGACATGGACCTGTTGGGCCAGTAGGCATACTGCAAGGGGTCCAGAGTGTCCGGTATGCTGCTCTGAATGTGGGCCAGCACCACTTTCTCAAAACACTTCATGATGATTGGAGTGAGTGCTAACGGCCTGTAGTCATTCAGGCAGGAGGGTGGGCTTTTTTAGTAAGGGGGACGATGATCGTAGTCTTAAAGCAGGACGGAACGATGCGCTGACTGAGGGAAAGGTTGAAGATGGAGCAGAGATAAGTTCTGGATAAGAACTTCCCTGAGTCCTATTCTGCAAGCATTAGAATGTACATGGAACATGAGCAGTGGATTTGGTTGTGCCAGTATATGAGGCGCTCGCAAAACATTCTTAAGATGATCCATAGCTTCCTGGCAGTCCATGATCAGAGAAAATTCTTCCTCTTGAGTTAGTTAAATGAAGCTGTGATGTCTGGAGACCTGGCGATGAATCTGTGGTACCAGCTCGCCAACCCCAGAAACCATCGTAGCAACTTTAGGTCAGAGGGAGGTGGATAACTGACAAGAACCTACACCTTAGCTGGATCAGACACCAAGAAAGGTGATTCAGATTTGCAGGAATTCGCAGAGTCATTCGAGCCAGCTGGAGTTTGTGGAACACAGCATCCAGGTTCTCTAGGTGTTGCTCTACTGACATTAAAAAAAGATGACATCATCTATATAAACAAAACATATTTCCCCGAGTTGCTCTCTTAAGACTTGCTCGAGGAATTGCTGAAATGTGACCCCTGAATTTGTCAGGCCAAAAGACATTACTTTAAAATGGAAAAGTCCATCAGGAGTAATTACTGTGGTCTTCCTCTTGCTGTTCTCTCCATCATAACCTTCCAGTATCTGCTCTGAAGGTCAAGAGACCTGAACACCTGAGCTCCTTACAAAAACTCCAACACCTCATGAACCAGGGGCACAGGGTAAGCAAGCAATCTGGTCTTGGCTTTTACTCCCTAATAGTCCACACAGAAAGGATCTGAGTTTGGCACAAAAACCACAGGAGAGTCCCAGGGAAAACCTGATGGCACATTATAACAACAATACCAAATGTTATGAACCTAACAGATTTGAAAGGCATCCTGTTAGAATATTATCTTTAAAGGCTTTGTTTAACTGGAAATATCCTGAACAATCTTAGAGGTCACTATTTCAGCAGTACATATTTAATAATAATGTTTGAATTTGTATTATTAGTATGGATTTAAAGTAGTAGTTTTCAGTTACTGGAGAGAAAATGTCAAAGAGACTAAATTTAGAATGTGCACATCAGGTGGCTCATGGTGATGTCATTCTTAATAACCCAAACACTTACTGTTATGCTGCGGGAATCCCCAGGTCTTAACACACATTAAAGTTCAAGCTCTGAATTGTATTTTGATATTTATGAATTCCAGTACCTGTTTCCTTAAATGATAGTTGGCTAACTACCTAACTATGGAGCGGCTGCTGCTTCACCACCTGAGGCCACAGGTCCGCCACACCCTCGACCCTCTGCAGTTCGCATACCAGGAGAAGGTGGGAGCGGAGGATGCCATCATCTATATGCTACACCAATCCCTCTCCCATTTGGACAGAGGCAGTGGTGCTGTAAGAATTATGTTTCTGCACTTCTCTAGCACCTTCAACACTATCCAACCTCTGCTCCTTAGGGACAAGCTGACAGAGATGGGAGTAGATTCATACCTGGTGGCATGGATCGTGAACTATCTTACAGACAGATCTCAGTATGTGCATCTCGGGAACTGCAAGTCTGACATTGTGGTCAGCAACACAGGAGCGCCGCAGGGGACTGTACTTTCTCCGGTCCTGTTCAGCCTATATACATCGGACTTCCAATACAACTCAGTGTCCTGCCACGTGCAAAAGTTCGCTGACTATCGTGGGCTGCATCAGGAGTGTGCAGGAGGAGGAGTATAGGAACCTAATCAAGGACTTTGTTAAGTGGTGCGACTCAAACCACCTACAACTGAACACCAGCAAAACCAAGGAGCTGGTGGTGCATTTTAGGAGGACCAGGTCCCTCATGGACCACGTGATCATCAGAGGTGACTGTGTGCAGACCTATAAATACCTGGGAGTGCAGCTGGATGATAAATAGGACTGGACTGCCAATAGTGATGCTCTGCGTAAGAGAGGACAGAGCCAACTATACTTCCTTAGAAGGTTGTCGTCTTTCAACATCTGCAATAAGATGCTGCAGATGTTCTATCAGACGGTTGTGGCGAGTGCTTTCTTCTACGCGGTGGTGTGCTGGGGAGGCAGCATAAAGGGACGTCTCACGCCTGGACAAACTGGCGAGGAAGGCAGGCTCTATTGTAGGCACGGAGCTTGACAGTTTGACATCTGTGGCAGAGCGACGGGTGCTGAGCAGGCTCCTGTCAATCATGGAGAATCCACTGCATCCACTAAACAGTTACATCTCCAGACAGAGGAGCAGCTTCAGAGATAGACTGCTGTCACTGTCCTTCTCCACTGACAGACTGTGGTGAATCATTCCCCCCCACACTATGCGACTGTTCAGTTCCACCCGGGGGGGTGGGGTGGGGGGTTATGTGTAAACATTAACATTATACAAAGTTATTGTCTGTTATACCTGCATTTTCATCACTCCTCAATTTAATATTGTTTTTTATCAGTATGGTGCTGCTGGAGCATGTGAATTTCCCCTTGGGATTTATAAAGTATCTATCTATCTATCTATCTATCTATCTATCTATCTATCTATCTATCTATCTATCTATCTATCTATCTATCTATCTATCTATCTATCTATCTGATAGGTAAAGCAGAACTTTAAAGTTGTTGTTATGGTTAGCATTTAGATTTTTTTATATTTTACTACAGGAAAAAAAAAAACCCACAATATTGTTTGCTTGAATAATGGAGGTACTTTTAATGAGAAGCCATTGAATTGCATTTCTGCTTTTGCTGTGGTAATGAATAGGTATCAAGTATCGTGAAATTTCGTTAACAGAAATCCTGGTATGGTGACATCCCTAATAGAAGCAGTACCCTGTTCTGAGCTTCTCCCTGTCAAAGACTTCCTCCCCTCGTCTATGTCTGTGAACAGATGTCTGGTCTCCACTGAGCTGCTTTTGATGTTTTTAACGGGATGGGGGGGGGGGGGGGTCTCATCCCAGTAAACCGGTGGAAAAGCATTCACTTCTGCGAGCCAGGTGGAATGCAATCGCCCGAGAGAGACAACCTAACAATGATGGGTGGGGGGTGGGGAATATGCATGATGGTGACATCAGCTTCTACCAAAAGTCCTCTTCTTCACCGAGGTGTGAAGATGAACCTTTGTTTCGAATGAGCTCATCTGCCAAAATTAGAGCAATGACATCACCAGCAAACATCTTTCTGTGGTGAAACAAATTAAACGGGCCGCTTCAGAGTCGTTCATGTGGCCTCCTGTCTCGCTTTGTTGAGACAATCTGCTTTCCTAACCACATCAGCCCATGTGAGCCCTTTGACAAAGCGGCATCTGCATCTTTCGAAAAGTGTAATCATATTGTTCTGACACGATTGAAGTTGTGTGCAGAGGTTTTTGTTGAGGTCTAATTAATATTCTTGGGTTCTAAGGTTTTCTTTTTGTGTGGATTATCAGAAGTTAACTACCTGATCACTACCTGATCAGTGTTGACTTTAGAAATCCACCAATTTATCACTAAGTCTGTTAAGTCCAGTTAAGGATATTATGTATGTGGTGTTCGCTTGGGCAGAACCACCTTGGCAAGATTGGGGCACAAAATATAAATCATCCCTGTCCAGGGCAGTAGTCCATCACATGCACTCCCGCACTCACATCATATGGTGTGGAGCCAGTCGAGAGTAGCATAACAGGGGTTCTCAAACACTTGGTCTGCTGCTGGTGGGTCGTGGTGGGTTGCTGCTCCAACAATCACGCTTGATCAATGCCCACGCTGTGATGATTGCACTTGATTCACCAAGGGGAGCCCTTGAGAAAAATTGTCATAACATGTTTAGGATTAGGGAAGACAATCAGACTACTTACACGGACCAAGAGGAAACCCAGGAATCACGAGCTGTGAGGCAGTAGCACTCATGAACAAAATGCAAGAGCCTTTTGTAAATACAGGTGGGCTCCAACATCTTGTTAATGATTAGCTGTAATACCACCGGCATAGAGACAGTGGAAAATTAGAACTAATTTTATATGGTCAGTTATTCAGTCCATTTCACTATTTTGTAGCATCTATCGACATGAACAACATTTAAAAGTGAGTCATGCCCAAAGTGGGAGCAGACAGTGTTACACACTAGTCAAATAGGAGTACATCATGTATAGCTGATTTTTCTATTAATTAAACTGAAGTTCTGTATTTTATTTTATTTATTTATTTTTTTAAATTTTATTGATTTTATTGTAATCATTCCATACAAATAGATCAATTTTTACAAAAAAAAAATAGGATTGAAAACAAATCCAACCCCACCCCTCAAGTTATGTATTTTAATACATTCTTCTTATCATGCTGCAAGAGAATGCTGTATTGTTACACTTTGATCACACATGACATGCAAGAAAGAATTGCACTAAACTCCACATTAGACAATACAGTTACTACTAAGGAAACTGGACCCATTAGGACCAACCTTTAGGATTCCTGTTCTTAAGTTCAAAATATAACAGATATATACTGTAGTTCATTGTAATGCTAAAGTGAACAATTCAAGTAAAGAGGACCTGACAGCCCCAGCCATGTAGCTGGAAGTTTTTCCTTTCTCTGATTTAGAGCTGTGCCCTGGCAACAGGACTCCAGGAATCAGCAGCTAGACACTGGCACCTCTTAATAATTCAACAGGTCGTCGGCAGCCTGTAGTGTCTCACCCTCTTGTTTTTAAGCGATCATGCATAGCGTAATGGAGAGCACACAGGAAAACATAGCCGAGACAAAATGGGCAATTAATTAAACAAATGCTTAGCACTGCCAGCATGGATGGGCATGACATGAGGCACCAATCTGCTAGCCTGCTTGTGTGTTGAAGAGAGAAATACAAATCCAGTAAACGAAATGGCACTAAAAACAGAGTGGAATCATCGGATTGCCCACCACAGCACAAACACATTCTTTTGATGAAAGGAAAAGCCATGACTAAAGACTTCATTCTTGTCATACATTTCTCAAGAGAGTCTAAATGCTATCTGGTGGGACCAAACCCTTTCCACAGCTCCTCATGTGTAATTCACTGGAGTTTCTGAAATGCACTCAAACTTCGAGATCCATGAAGAATTTGAATGAGAGGAAGTCCCGTTTCGCGTCCTCGTTGCAGTTTATTTTGTGTTTTTTGCTGTCTTAGTACACAATATAGAGCAATCATACAAACTGACATAGCACCTACACTTTATGAAGCATCTGTCCATCTAGTCCTTGACCTGCTTACTCTAAGGGACTCAGAAGAGCGCCAGAAGCAATAAGTGCATGTACAGCTCTGAAACTGTCTGAGCTATGCTGTGTCGTCAAAGTAATCTACCGTGTTCAGCTGAACCCTTTGGAAAGACAATCACTTTTAAAGGTGCTACAAACAATAACAGCAGATTCATTGTATTGTGTGATTTAACCGGAGATACTTAACTGCGCTGCCTGGTGTCTTTCCTCCTGTTTCTGTTGTTTTCTGCTAATATTCTGCTCTTTCATCGCTGAATAAACCTGCAATGGAATTCTCAGGCCAGTCCATTGTCTCCACCTAGTGAGCACATGATGTTAAGCTGTTTCATGTAAAAGAGTTTTTGTCACGTTTCTCGAGTTTTTGGTGGAAGTTGTAGACTTATAGCAATTTCAAGCACTAGCATCCCTGAGCAGAGCGCAACATTCACAAAGCATGACTGGAATCAGATTAGTACAGCCGAGTGTGGTCTGTGATGAACGGATACCCCATTCAGTGTCGTTTCCTGACTTAAGCTCCGGATTAGCTCTGCCTTCTCATACACTGAATTTAGGAAAGATGACACAGAAAATGGATTCTCTTTCAAATGGCCATTACAAGTGACTACTAACTGTTTTGTTGCAAGCACTTAGTTGAAGTTTAACAGGGGTGTGCTGATAAGTTAAGCCATAGTATGGGTCCTAATGTGAAGAGACAACGGGCCAAAAGACAACAAGCCAGTCACGACTGTTGTGTTCCATATTGTCGCAGCCACACGTTTCATTTACAATAGGATGTCTCGTGTCTAAGCAGCACTTTTCTGTGACACCAGTACTGTTGTGACGGGCGGCAACAGCTATTACCCTACCGGGATGAAAGGACCGGGATAGAGAGCATCTGTGAGGCACTGCAACCCACCGGACACTAGAGGGCTGTGGCACCACGGAATTCCGCAGGGCATGAAGGGAGTTGGAGTTTGGTGCTGCCCTGTTGGGTTCCGTGGGGGCCGCCAGGGGGAGCTGCAGAGCCTTACCTGTGATTGATTCCAGGTAACGCTAATGGGCGACCTGGAGCACTCCCAGGAGCAACATAAAAGGGGCCACCTCACTCTATTCAAGGAGCCAGAGTCGGGAGGAGGTGGACGAAGCTTTCCAGGAAAAGAGTGGAAGCAGAGAAAGACAGAGACGAAGACAAGAAAAGGACTATGCTTTGGTTCTTATTTGTACCGTGCTGTGCTCTTGGGGAGTGAGGAAAAAGTGCTTTCCAGCACTGAAATAAAAATGTGTGTGCTGCACTTGTGTCTGCCTGTCAGTGTCGAGTTAGGGCGGCTGTATGCACCCTGGTGGTCCACACTGTAGAAACTTTGATTTCTTGTGTTTTAATCCTGGGCTATTGCACTGATGATTTTTGTCTCATCTTCATACAGAAGACATCTGCAAAACATTTACTCACTAGACAGAAATTGTAGGCCATAGGGCATTCTGCGGACAAGTTATGGTGACCCACCTTTTCATACCAGACATTAAATAAACCAGGGCTGTTTAGTTTACCTTGTTCTACCAGTCTAAGAGAATACACACCCATTGTTGGGCCGATCCAAGTCTCTTTGAGGCTCATCAGACTAATGGCCACGTCTGCAGGCTCTCCCATGTGACTAAAGTGCAGTGTAAAGTATCACATTAAATAACTGCCGTGAATTGCAGTGGCCCAAACTAAACCCTGGGCTAGAGAGACAAAGGGTCATGGGAAATGAAAATAAAGGTGTCAAAAGTTACTTATATGACAAATGGGTTCTGAGACACTTCAGGTTAGGAAGACAAAAGGTTTGAGATCAGATAGTTAAAGTCACTGATATAGGTGCCAGAGAGTGGCATGTAAAAAGTGGTCTGTGGCGCTGTGCTGATTTTCAATAAACAATCACACCCTGCAAAGTGCTGGCTCTTTTTGAGTGTGAGTGGGTGCGCAACTGCGCTTCACTCCAGGGAGAGTAGGGATGAGAAAAAGGAAAGGAAGAAAGAAAGGAGGTTAAAGGAAGGAAAGAGAAAGACAGGAAAGTGCAGAGATGCCATGTGGACTGTATCGGGAGGAGAGTCAGGATGAGCCATTCTGCTTGTGTGTGAAAGGCAGCGTGGTTGAAGGTCCCGCGGCAGAGCAAAGGATCAGCGTTCTAGAGGTGGATCGAGGAGTGAGTGCGATCGAGGTGGCAACCTCTCTAAGGATCCATGGTAAGCTGGAGTGAGCGAGAAGGAAGACAAGAGGACAGCTGACCCAGAGTCGTCTGGCCGACGCCACTCAAGACGGGGGTTGTGATTGTGAGGGCCACGGCTTATATAAACTTATCTACTGTAAGTTATATTATAAACTACAATAATATTATTGTCTTTATTACATAATAATACAAGTGTGCTTAACAGTGATAAGGTTTGGCAATAGAAGCAAAGCTGTGTGCCTCCAAGTGGGAATGATGCCGGGCTGTTTATGTTCCTTTTCTTTGTCTTTTTTTGTTCATTTTTCAGTTTGAATTATTTAGTTTGGTTAATTCTGTTAATGTTGTTGTGTTCATTTATCATTTATTTGAATGTTAAATGTTCTACTGTTTTTGTTAGGTTTAACAATATTTATGCACTCTCTCCTTATACAGTAGAACTTCTGGTCACGAACGTTTCCGAACACGTACAAATCGGGTTACGATCAAAAAGTTTGCCAAAATTTTGCATCTGTTCATGACCACATGCTCTGGTGGTGAACAAAAACACTGGCGGCCAATTTCCCTACGCACCAATGATTTCCCATTTTCTTTTGTTTGTGTATACAGGGCCTAACAAATCAGCTGATGTTGCAAAAGGAGTTACAATGTTAACCAAGCAGAGGCCTCAAGTGCTGGAAGAGGTGGAAAACCTGTTGCTAGTGTGGTTGAACGAGAAGCAACTTGCAGGGGATAGCGTAAGTGAGGCGAACATATGCGAGAAAGCCAGGAAGATTCATGGCGATTTGCTAAAAAAATAATCCTTCTTCGAGTGGCAAAGGTAAGGAATTTAAAGCCAGTAGAGGGTGGTTTGAAAAGTTTCGCAAGAGAAGTGGCATTTAATTTTTTTTTCCCTGTACTTAAAACTCATAAAAAAAGTGTTTACAGCGAGAGGTTTGTAAGGGTCTAGTGCAAACTCTTACAATGTTAGTTTTCTCTGTTGTTCAAGGTTTTCTCAGTGTTATTCAATGTTTTTACATTTAGTTTACTATTACACTGTGCATTCTATGGTATAATTAACTATTTTTGTGCTTAAATAATAGATATATTTACATACAGTTTGTACGGTCTGGAATGGATTAATTGTATTTACATGCAATCTTATGGGGACATTATGTTTGGGTCGCGTCCAGAGCTTTGGAACGAATTACGGTCGTGACCAAAGGTACTACTGTATATCTTTCTGTTCCCAGTATTTTGTGGGTGGTTCCCCTAGAGGTGGAGCCACCTGTCCATTACAGCTGCCTGCCCTATAAAGGCTCATGGGATATGCAGTCCCTCATGGTTCACTGAGTTTTGTTAGCCACGCTATTTTGTTATTCTTTACCAGTTATTTTGATCTTCTTACTTCTGTTTATTAGGTTACTCTGTTGGAATATAATTTGGAAATTGTTTAATAATAAATAATAATTCATTACATTTATATAGCGCTTTTCTCAATACTCAAAGTGCTATCCACACAGGGAGGAACCGGGAAGCGAACCCACAATCTTCCACAGTCTCCTTACTGCAAAGCAGTAGCACTACCACTGCGCCACCTGTGTCTGTTCAAGCTGGAGTTTCATGTTACTCCCTCTTGTGAAACATATTTTAAGATATTTGTGACTGCTTTTTGCATATTTGAGGCCTAGACAGGTATTTTCCTGGGTCATTTTTTCCTTGGGTGAGATTTGTTCTGTGGGCTTTTTGGAGACCTCACCCCTTTGCTATTTTACGGAGCCAGATTCACAACAAAAGGCTCCCTTTACTAGGTCCACCACTGATTTGTGTGATTCTGTGCAGCCCACGTCACCAGCTAAGATGCACATTATAGAAACAAGAAAACCGTCCCTGTACCATTCAATGAAAACAATAAAGACAGAGTGATGGAGTGCAGTGCGGTGGTGCAGTGTTGACCACTGCTTTCTTACCAGTCACATTTTGATTCTCTTTTTTCTGTCCATATGTTTTTTTTTCTCCAGGCATTCCAATTTCCTCCTACATTCCAAAGTCCTGTGTGATAGGTAAACTAACAACTCAACTGTCTAAGAAATATGAAGTGTGAGCCCTTTGATGTATGGGTTTCAGTGATAGAACAGAGCCCAGCTGTCCAAGAACCTGTATTGGACCAAGTGGATCATGAAACTATATTGATGGATGGATGGAATCACCAATCAGATGAGTGAGAGATGGACTGTGGTATTACTGCTCGATAAAGAGACAATCCATATTAAGTACCCTAAGTTCTTGTCAATAAGCCGCGGCTTATCTAAGGAAAAAAGTTGTGAAAATGAAAAAATAGAATATCGGCTTATACATAAGTCCGGCTTATACATCCATCGCGGGGGTTGCGTTCCAGAGCCACCCGCGAAATAAGAATATCCGCGAAGTAGAAACCATATGTTTATATGGTTATTTTTATATTGTCATGCTTGGGTCACAGATTTGCGCAGAAACACAGGAGGTTGTAGAGAGACAGGAACGTTATTCAAACACTGCAAACAAACATTTGTCTCTTTTTCAAAAGTTTAAACTGTGCTTCATGACAAGACAGAGATGACAGTTCTGTCTCACAATTAAAAGAATGCAAACATATCTTCCTTTTCAAAGGAGTGCAAAGCAAGCAGTCAAAAAAAAAATCAATAGGGTTTTTTGGCTTTTAAGTATGCGAAGCACCGCCGGTACAAAGCTGTTGAAGGCGGCAGCTCACACCCCCTCTGTCAGGAGCAGGAAGAGAGAGGAAGAGAGAGAGAGAGAGAGAGATAGAAAGAGACAGATAAAAAAAATCAATACGTGCCCTTTGAGCTTTTAAGTATGCGAAGCTCCGTGCAGCATTTCTTTCAGGAAGCAGCTGCACACAGCCCCCCTGCTCACACCCCCCTACGTCAGCGCAAGAGAGAGAGAGAGAGAGAGAGAGAGAGAGAGAAAGTAAGCTGGCTAGCTTCTCAGCCATCTGCCAATAGCGTCCCTTGTATGAAATCAACTGGGCAAACCAACTGAGGAAGCATGTACCAGAAATTAAAAGACCCATTGTCCGCAGAAATCCGCGATATATATTTAAATATGCTTACATATAAAATCACAATTTAAATGACCGCTACGCGCTCGTGTTGACTCGGCGACGCCCAGAGCAGAAAGAACGCGCTCCGGCCGCTCCAACCGCGCCATGCGGGGAGTGAGAGAGACGGCAATATCTCACACTCTCTCCCCCCTTAAAGAAATTAAATGGGCGCGAGTGAGACCACTGACCTCCCTCCCTTCTATTAGGTATAGGTTATAGTACGTTCGGCTTATCCATGAGTCCGGCTTATAGACAAGAACTTAGGGTAAATGGTGAGTGCTGCTTTTAAAAGACAAGATGATAGCCTGCCATTGTCATGACAGTATGAAAGGAGAGGTACACCTTGAACATCTGCACATACTTGGATCTAACAGCAGGGAGGTGTGATGGTGTCGAGTTAGCGTGTGCCTTTCTTCTTTCCTGGTGGGGCTCTCAGAAGACTTCACAGCTCTACTTAATCACAGTAACAGGGTGATATGGCTGCACGTGGTCCTGGCCTTTAACAAGCCAGAAGTATGATGCTGCATGTAGAGTTTCTGTCCTGAAGAAACACAAAACTTTATTGCTCCAATTATTTTATGAATTGTTTACTTGAGTGCTGCCTGTGTTTAAGGCTGATGTCAAATATATTTTATTGTAAGGATATAACAGCTAATTAGTTTCATCAATAATGGCAATGATTTTTGTATCGACTAGTTGCCTTGTTACAAATTATTCACATCAAGTCACTCAAAAATGACATTAACCACATTTTGAGATAAGCCAGACATAGAGGATGTAACTACTGCTGCCAGTCGAAAAGCAAAGAACTGAAAAACATGCAATTATTTTAATTTAAGAAATCCCATCTTTTTCAAATTCTGTACAAAGGAGCTCACTCGTTTGTATAGCTTAGGAGCTCCTGAAAAGGAAGCAGTGTGATAGCGCTCTCCGCGTCACTCATGGGGATAATCCAGTAGCCTCTCAGTGTCACTTACTGTGGGTTCTTATGGCAATTTCAAATGCCCCATCTAACAGTGTAGAAACTGAGTCATCAACAAGATGCAAACCATCCTTTTGCAGAGGATTTCTATTGAGGACAGTGATGGTCACTCAGTTCCTCTTGCAATCTTTGCTGCCATCTAGTGGATAAAATCAAGCAATACACTCTAGGCAACAATGGTATCAGACTTCTACCCTCTACCCCTTGACGTCCACAACAGACTGTGAAGTGTTAAGCTTGCCTTTAAAGTTAGTCACAAACTTTGTTGTTATACACTTTTCTGGCCAATGTAATGTCAGCACACATGTGTGCACTTTTGCACAAACATTGCATTTAAAAAAACATTTAAATTATACAACTGATTAAGTAGAAGATATTGCATTAATATACCGTGTTTCCTCGAAAATAAGACAGGGTCTTATATTAATTTTTGCTCCAAAAGATGCACTAGGGCTTGTTTTCGGGGGATATCTTATGTTTATTCATGTACAACAATATACATTTATTCAAATAGAGTCATGTCATCTTGTTCTGGAATATCGTCATAACTCTCCACGTTCAAACCCTGAATTTCTTGCTACTCCAGCCGCTTTTAGGATCCTCCAGGGTCGAGATGCGAGCTTCGATGTTTGATGAATGGTTCGATGTGGTGAAGCAAAATGCCAACATAGAAATGCATTCGTGGTGCTTTGATATTCAAGCGTCGCACATTCCCCAAAGTAATGACACAATACATTTTAAAAGTCTCATATACCATCTTCTGTATCATCTCTTTTTTTTTTTTTGCACCTTTACAATACCATCAAAATGAACGGCAGCACGCTACAGAGAAAAAAAAATAAAGACATAATAAAAATGTCTATTTTGTGATTAAAGTGGAAATTTCGACTTTAACCTCATAGTTTACTTTATCGTTAAAGCAGACTGTCTTAAATGTCATTGTAAAACCGACCCAGTTGTTAAATCGCTACATGCTTCTGGGGTTTCCTCCTGACCTGACAGCAGCATCGCCACACAGAACACATTAAATTTATAATATTCCAGCTCTCTGCACATTTAGAATTCTTAGATTTATACTTGATATCACTTTCATGATGAAATGCATTAAAAATATGTATGTTACATTTTACAGATAAATTGTTAACTTTGTTTAAATAATGAATACTGCTAATAGTTACACATATGGAGTGGCACGGTGGCAGAGCAGTAGCGCTACTGTCTCACAGGGAGTCACGTCCCTTTTGATCCCTGCCTGGAGTTTACATGTTTTCCTAGTGGGTTTCCACAGTGTGCTCAGTTTTCCATTCAAAAAGACATGAAGGTTTGGGGATTTGGTGAAGCTACAATGATGCCAGTGTATGTGTGTGTTTGTGTTCACCTTGTGATGAGCTGATGCCCCGTCCAGATGTTTAGTTTCTGTCTTGTGCCGAAGCTGCTGAAACGGGCGCATCCCCGAATTGATGGATGTAATGATTAAACATCCTTTTCAGAGATATTGTGGCAAGGTGTCCTCGGAATTTAATGGATGTTTCAGGCACACGTGTCTGACGATCTTGACTAGGGCTTATTTTTGGGGTAGGGCTTATATTACAGAGCAGCCTGAAAATCATACTAGGGCTTATTTTCAGAATAGGTCCTATTTTCGGGGAAACACAGTAGCACTTTCATGTAACACAAAGCACTTTACATATAGAGGGGGGAGGCACATTCAAACACCTCCACTGTGCATAACCCACCTGGATGATGTCATGGTAGCCATTTGCGTGCTAGTACACACACCACATATTAATTATTAGGAGGTGAAGGGGTGGGGCAGATAGTTACCCAATTAGAAGAAGGGAAGGATTAGGGTCTGGAATGGATGAGGTTGTGACAGGAAATTTAGCCAGGACATCAGAAAAGACCCTACTTTTTTGGAAAGATGCCCAGGGATATATTTTTGACCACAAAGAGTCAGGACATTGGCTTATATCTCATCCAAAGGATCACGCTATTTCTGCAGCACAGTGACGGGGATCCACACACAGACCACAGGTTAAGCACCACCTTTTGGCTTCACTAACATCTGCTGCAAACCAAACTTTTCCTAGGTGGTTTCCCATCAAAGTACTGACCAAGCCCAAACATGCTTAGCTTCAGGTAGATAACCTGTTCTGAAGGGCATGTGGTATGGCTACTAGCATAACTCAACAGCTATTAGTGACAACCTCATATTACTGCTGGGACAAACAAACTTCTCTTTTGAATTCACTGTGTGGGTAGAATTTGAGGACAGATCAAGATAGATAGAGAGAAATAAAGATCTTTATTGTCACAAATATTGAATGAGCATAGTGAAATTCTTGTGCCACAGTTGCAGTGACATATAAATAAATACAGTAAACAAGTAAGAGTAACAGAAGATACAATAAATAATTTCAATAAATAAAAAATACTGTACAGTACAATTACACATAAACCAGCAGGTGGGTACAGGACACAGTGCAGGGTAGGTAGGATCAGGTTACTGAGCATTCAGTGACCTTGTGGCGTGGGGAAGAAACTTTTCTTGAAGTGTGTAGAGAGACTCTGGTAGTGTTTACCAGAAAGTAGAAATGAAAACAAGGGAAGAGCTGTCATTAGATAGCATCAGCCTGTGGAAGGTTTCCCTCAATGATTTTAGAAGCAGTATGAACAGTCCCTTGGTGGAGTATGCAATCCTGGCAAGTCAAGTTACCAAAGCACACCGTGATGCATCCAGCCTGGATACTTTCAATAGTACAGTGGCAAAAGTTCACTAATGTTTTGATTTCTACCCCAAAGCTCTTTAGCCTCCTTGGAGAAAACAGCCTTTACTGAACCTTTTTGACTATTCAGGTGATGTTGACTGATCATGAAATGCAGTCTGTGATGTGGACACCCAAGAACCTGATGCTGCTAAGTGTATAGTCAGGGGAGCCATTGATGTGGAGTGGAGCGTGACTGCCTTTGTGTTTTCTGAAGTCAATATGATATCCTTTATTAGGACGACATTCAGGGAGAGGTTGTCGTTATTGCACCTCCCTTGTGTAGGCAGCCTTGTCACTGTGGAGGCCAATCAGAGTGGTGTCATCCAAAAACAGTAAAAGAGAGGTTTAATGACCCATCTGTATTTTTTTGATTGCCCCTCTCTGTCTCCCACCTCTAACAGAAGAGTAACCACTTGGCAGTGCTTCAGAATGATGGAACCCTTGAACGTGTGGGTGTGTAGACTTTGTTTAACTCACAGAGGCATTGCTACATTTACTAATGTTTCTGGGGCTACTGAAATTGTACTCTTAATTCCAGAAAAAGAAATAAGCAAACACTATATTCAAATAATTTCTTGTTGTATGTATGTGCGTGTTTTTTTAAAATATTTTTTAGTTTAAAGATAACAAAAATTTGATTAAAAAACATAGGATGTATGTTTGAATATGAGGGAACCAAATGCAATGTCATCCATATTTGTGACTAATGTCTGCACTTACAGTCAGTCCAATTTAGTGACTAACTTGGCATTAACACTCAGGCATGAGCAACAGCAACGTCTGATCAGTTATATGAGGTAGCAATGGCTGTTTTATACAAATTCTGAAATATAAATCTTAAACTCAAAAGTCTGGTTTCACAAAGGTAGCCTTAAAATTGTGGCAAATTTATATAAGTGAGGGAAAGATTTGGTGAATTAAAGTGTCATGTGTGTGATATTTGTAATTTGAATGAACCTGAATTGTCTTTTAAATATCACTCTTCATAAGTGCTGGTAACCAGCTAATGTCACCTCCTTATACTGATGTAAACATGAATGTCACAACAGCAAATGTCACAAACCTGATGAGCCTGGTATGAAAAGTGTATTGTTGCAAAAGAATTCATGTAAATGAAAACACCTTGCATTGCCATGGAATTCAGCAATTCATTAGACCAGTGGTTCCCAGACTCAGTCCTGGGGACCCACTGTGGCTGCAGGTTTTTGTTCAAACCAGATTCACAATCGGTGATGATAATCGATAACAACTGATCTCATTTAATTACCTGGTCTTTTTTACTCTTCTCTTATTCTGCATTCAGAAAAACACAACAGTATGGTTTTTACATTTATAAGACATTTAGAAATATTTGTATTTTTTTCTAAAGCTATAAATGCTTAACTTTCTTTTGATGCTTTTCTATTATTTTCCCCTTTAACTGTGTAGTTTAGTCCCTTCATTTAACCTTAATAGTGACAATTACCAACCAGCATAGAAAACACCCAGGATGATGAAAGCTGCATCGACTTCAGTGTCAGACCTGCTAATTAGTAAATAATCAATTAAATAACCAGAACACCTGGAAAAGCAGAATGAAAATTAGGTTGAAAATACTGTTAACGACTTAAAAAATACATTTTCCCCATATAACTGCTTATTACATTTTAATAAAAATCTACCAACCTTAGTTTGTAATTTCTACATGGACTCCAAAACACAGAAACTGGAAAATAACGACTCACTTAATCAGGCTTGTGTCAGGTTTGGGGAGCTGGACTGCTCCCTGCAGGCCACATAGTACTTATTTTTCAGTTAATGGAAACAAAATGTCAATGAATAAATTTAGTATGATGATCATATTATTCTTTATGAATTCTAAACTGAACTCCCCCCAACCCAAATCCAGTGAATTACTAACTACATTGGCTTGAAATCCCCTCCTTATCACAAATGAAATTCAAGCCCTGTGCAACAGTTACATATATGGCTTGGAAGCATTACTGCAAATGTTATTGATGGAAAAATGTAGTTTGTGCCAACTCTACAATCATCTGTTTCATGGACGTGACAAGACAGTTATACTGTATATAAATCCTTTGAAAAGACATTAAAACTATTATGTCAGCGCACTAGCCCGGAAGATTTTTAAATGAGATTGGGAGAAAAGAAGTGGTTAAAGCAAGAAAAAGGTGTCAAAACTGAGAAGCCAACCACACTATTACCAAAGCCAAAAATGAATCAAAAATCTTGATCAAAAATTCAGATACAAGTCGAGGTCAATAAAACAGTTTAGGAAAAGGTTTGCTTTTAAATGAAAAACCAGTTGTCAAAAAGGCTTTCGGAATCCACAAACTCAGGCGAGGTGGAAGGCTGCCGAAATGGTGACCTTTTAACTTATTGCTTCATTACCGCCAGTTCCTGACCACTGAAGATACACCTGATGAAAACATGGAGCTCAGACTCGGATTCTAAGGTTCCAGAATACCCCAAAACAAGTAGTGATCTTTGTAAGTTGATAAAGAAAAATACAAAAATTATTAATGAACAAATTCACAACAAAAACAGCATATAGTATAGCATATTGGGAGCAATACATCAGATTTACCAGCTCCATGAATAAGGAAGTCTGCTGTTTTAGTTGCCTCGCAAACTATGCATCTCTGTGACTATGCAGTTTTATTTACGCATTACATATTATGTCATGAGACATTTGTCAGACAACTGAAAAATTAGGTAATGAACAGTGGTGTTAAAACAAATATGCATAGTAATGTAAATTCTAACCCAAAGTTTAAGTGCAAAGCAAAAATGAGTAAAGAATTAAAAATAGCAGGCCTTAATGCTAGAAGTATCAAAAATAAAACAAGTGTGTTGGAGTTGAATGTAGGAGAGCATAATTACGATATTGTAGCAACAACAAGAACCTGGCTAAGATGGGGATGAGCAGAACATAGAGGGACTCACAGAACAGAAGGGGTGGGGTTGCTGCTTATGTCAAACAATTTAAAAGCAAATCCTCTTTGGTTGGACGATGAGCACCATCTTAGTGAGGATGTTTGGCTTCTTCTGGAAAGCATTAGGGAAAGTGGCCTTATTTAAGGAGTGTGTTATAGACTGCCCAATCCAGACGTTAATTTCAGCACACATCTTTTTAGTAATATAAAAAAGGCAAGTTTACAAAGTGATATTATAGTCATTAGGGACTTTTAACTATCTGAATATTAACTGGGATAACCTTTCAAATAGCAAAGCACAAGGGTAGGACTTTTTAGAAGTAATCTGTGACTGTTTTTTAACACAGTATGCTAAAACACCACTGCAGGGTGAAGCCTGATTTAGTATTTTGTAATAATCAGGATAGAATTGAGAGTGTAAAGGTGATTGAACCACTAGGGTCAAGTGACCATAAAATAATACAATTCTCAGTATTTTGTAAAAGTGCAGATGCAAAGACAAAAACTGTTCAAGTTTTCCTTTAGCAGGGCAAATTTTGAGCACATGCAGCAAAGTCTAAAGAGGGTGGACTGGATTAAGATTTTAAGTGTGGAGGCAGTCAAGGAGCAGTGGAACAGATTTAAAAATGTTTTACATGTAATGCAGGACAGGTACATACCTAAATTTGGAATTAATAGGAGATCTGCAGTGGGTTAATAAAGAGTTTAAAAAGAAGCTGCAAAGAAGAAAATAGACAAATAAGGCATATATATAACTCCATAGTGAACATGAGGGCAACCAAGAAGGATATTAGAGAGGTTAAAAGACAGTTAAGGTGATGCTAGAATTCTATGAGGAAGCAACAAAAGAATATGATCAAAGTGGAGCATATGATATTATTTATCTGGTCTTTCAGAAAGCATTTGCTAAGGTGCCACATGAGAGGTTGGGAATCAAACTAAAAGAAGTGAATGTTCAGGATGATATTTTTAGATGGGTGCAGAATTGGCTCAGACACAGGAAGCAGAGGGTGATGGTGAGAGGAACCTTCTCAGAATTGGCTGATGTTAAGAGTGGTGTTCCACAGGGTTCAGTGCTAGAGTCGCTGCTATTTTTAATCTATATAAATGATTAGGATAGGAATATAAGTAACAAGCTGGTTAAGTTTGCAGATGATACCAAGACAGGTGAACTGGCAGATAATCTGGAATTTGTTAAATTACTACAGAGGGACTTGGACATCATACAAACTCAAAATTTGATGACAGTAAATGTAAAGCATTACATGTAGGAAGTAAAAATATTAGGTCTGAATACACAATGGGAGAAGGATTTAGGAGTCGTAGTGGACTTGGCACAATCAACTGCCAGTGTTCAGAAGCCATTAAGAAAGCTAACAGAATGTTTGGTTATATAGCACCTTGATTTGTGGAGTACAAGTAATAGGAGGTTTTTTTCAGGCTGTAAAACACACTGGTGAGGCTTCATCTGGAGTACTGGGTGCAGTTTTTGTCTCCAGGCTACAAAAAGGACATAGCAGCACTAGAAAAGGTCCACAGAAAAGTGACTAGGCTGATTCCGGGGCTACAGGGGATGAATTATGAGGAAAGATTAGAAGAGCTGAGCCTATACAGTTTAAGGAAAAGAAGATTAAGAAGTGACATGATTTAAGTGTTTAAAATTATAAAGGGAATTAGTCCAGTGGATTGAGACTGTGACTTTAAAATGAGTTCATCAAGAACAGGGGGGCACAGTTGGAAACTTGTTAAGGATAAATTTCACACAAACATTAGGAAGTTTTTCTTCACACAGAAAACCATAGACATTTGAAATAAGTTTACACGTAGAACTTTAGGGACTTTCAAAACTAGACTTAATGTTATTTTGGAAGAATTAAGTAGATAGGACCAGCACACAATGTTGGGTTTAATGGCCTGTTCTCGTCTAAATCTTTCTTATGTTCTAATGTTAAGTTAACTTAAAGACTAACAGACCTATAATACACTGGATATGAATTGCTTTATGAACTTGGGGTCCACTCCTGCATTCAGTAAACTATTCTTCCACATATTTGCTTGACAAAGACACATTGCGAAATAATAAACACATTATTAAATTAACATATATTAAAATATATGTTAACATTATTTCTCAATAAATATCTGAACCAAGTTTATTATTACGACAATGTTCTTGAATTCTGTGCCTGTTCTGAAATGGTCAATAATGGTCTTCCACATATTCTTTAAAACAATAATTGAGGCTGGAAGCCACTGTGGACAAATCACTCATGAGTGCTGGGCCTACGTGTCTTGGCTGACATACTTTTGTGCGAGACCTTAAAAAAGGCTAATAAAACTTGACCGGGATAGTATACCACTTGCTGACCTTGTAAAAGAAAACCGATGAAAAATTAATGCTGGAAATATGACCTTGCAGCTTTTTTTAAAGGTTCTGGAGGGTCACAGATTTGTATTTATTTTGACTTAGTAGCATTAAGTAGCTGTAATTGCAGTAGGGAATGCTGAGGCTCTGGATGGACAGCTGTGGCGTTTAGCTGAACACAAGTGATTTATATGATGGCCACAAGACAGATGAACTGAGCATTAACATTCCTGTGGGAATTGTACTCCTGACTTGATGAATGTGCTTCCATACAGCTTTCTGTTTACATACAAAAGCACCCCGACTCTGGTCTCCTTGTTAAAAGCTTGATTGTCAATACTTTACATGACTGTTGTCGCAATTAAACTATATACGGATCAAGTCTAGTCTATGATATACTGTGTTCTTAGTGCAGGTGACTTTGGACCAAGAAAGGTGTTATATACAGTTACATGAATAAGAAAAAAACAAAAACAGTCTTTAAATAGGGCCATTATGAGTGAAGATGACAGACTGGCATCTCAACCAAAAGTCTTCATCTGCTTCTGTTAGGACAGCTTCTTACTTTCCATGATACTATAATAGAATAAATACATTAGAAGATAAATTATAAAATGATTATATATATATATATATATATATATATATATATATATATATATATATATATATATATATATATATATATATAAATTGTAGCAGATAGAGGCTTTGTCCACCTCTTGAACCCTCAGGTACCACTCTGAACACCAGGTAAAAGTATAAATAGTATTTATTTTACTATTATATCGTGCACAAAGCACTCTCCACACCACACTCATAAACACAATAACTCTCTCAATAAACCAATCCTCCTCACCCAGACACTTCGCCACCCTACCTCCCAGCTCAGCTCAGTGTCTGGGCTTTCCCATAGTCCTTTTATATCCCCTGACCCAGAAGTGGTTCCTGGCCAAACCCACAAGTCCATTTCCTTCCGGGTCAGGGTAAACAGTCCTTTTCTTCACCCCGGGAGCACGTCGTTCCTTCCGGTCACGTGATGATGACGCACTCCCGGGTTATAGGGCACATAAGAGCCCACTAGTCCCCCTACAGCGACTCCCGGTGGCCCCCAAGGTATCTAGCAGGGCTGTGTGTACAAACTACAAAGTCCATGAGGCCCTGCTGGAACTCGGGGCACCATCATGCTGTCCGGAGGGCTCCTCCTAGCGGCCTGGGGGTGGCGACCGGAGTCTGTAGCCGGTCATCCATCACAATATATATATATATACAGTAATCCCTCCTCCATCGCGGGGGTTGCGTTCCAGAGCCACCCGCGAAATAAGAAAATCCGCGAAGTAGAAACCATATGTTTATATGGTTATTTTTATATTGTCTTGCTTGGGTTACAGATTTGCGCAGAAACACAGGAGGTTGTAGAGAGACAGGAACGTTATTCAAACACTGCAAACAAACATTTGTCTCTTTTTCAAAAGTTTAAACTGTGCTCCATGACAAGACAGAGATGACAGTTCAGTCTCACAATTAAAAGAATGCAAACATATGTTCCTCTTCAAAGGAGCAAACAAATCAATAGGGCTGTTTGGCTTTTAAGTATGCGAAGCACCGCGGCACAAAGCTGTTGAAGGTGGCAGCTCACACCCCCTCCGTCAGGAGCAGGGAGAGGGAGAGAGAGAGAGAGAGAGAGAGAGAGAGAGAGAGAGAGATAAAAAAAATCAATACGTGCCCTTCGTGCTTTTAAGTATGCAAAGCACCGTGCTGCATGTTGCTTCACGAAGCAGCTGCACAGAAGGTAGCCAACGTGAAGATAATCTTTCAGCATTTTTAGACGAGCGTCCGTATCGTCTAGGTGTGCGAACAGCCCCCCTGCTCAATCCCCCTACGTCAGGATCAGAAAAAGTCAGCGCGAGAGAGAGAGAGAGAGAGAAAAGTAAGCTGGGTAGCTTCTCAGCCATTTGCCAATAACGTCCCTTGTATGAAATCAACTGGGCAAACCAACTGAGGAAGCATGTACCAGAAATTAAAAGACCCATTGTCCGCAGAAATCCGCGAACCAGCAAAAAATCTGCGATATATATTTAAATATGCTTACATATAAAATCCGCGATAGAGTGAAGCCGCGAAAGGCGAAGCGAGATATAGCGAGGGATCACTGTATATATATATATATATATATATATATATATATATATATACACATACACTATACATGTACACACACATAGTATGTCTGGACACTTGAGTGTGCTTGTGAGTGGAAATAGTAGAAGAAATGAGCAATACTTTAGAGATTGGTTATTTGTGCTTAATTTATGTTTAGAAAGTATGTTGTAACAGTTACTCCGGCCTAAACAGAAGGCAGTGTTCCCATGTACCACAATTTAAATTGACTATGGACATGTCTTTGCATTCAGTAAAAGAATTCCATTAAAAGGACAGAGAAAAGCCAAGCAAAATGACACCTTTTATTGGCTAACTAAAAAGATTACAATATGCAAGCTTTCGAGGCAACTCAGGCCCCTTCTTCAGGCAAGATGTAATTAAAAGGACATAAATTGACAGTATAAGAGGCCAAGGGTCTTGAGTATAAAAAACCAAAGCACTTATGAGTCACAGTATGACCCTGAACAAGTCATTTCATCCTAGTGAGTGCACACTATATAGTACAGGAAGCTGCAGGTTTACCAGCTCATTCTTCAGGTCTGATGCATTTGATGACCTAGTTCTGGTCACACTGAAATTCTACAGTGTTTGCAGAAGTAGTATCACTGTAAAATAATCGGGTAAAAAAATATGGAAGGGCTGGCCTCTACTGCAGGTGCAGTGGTGACCCCGTTGGCCAGACTGAAACCGTATGTAGTCTGAGTGATGGTGTGGAAACCACGGTGAGTTTTAAAGGGGAAAGTGAACAGGGATGGTATGGTGGAGTTATGACTTGGGGCCAAGCACCATGCAGAAGACAATAAGTAGAAGAATGAGCTACAAATCCAATAGAATATTCTAGAGAGTGGTACAGTAGCTAGAGTATCCCTCCCACTCTAAACAGTTAGGTGTGTATATAATTTCCTGCTCAGCTCCTTTAATTATTGCGTCCTACTGTTTTATTTTGCAATTGTTAAATAAAACTCTTTCTGCAACCATGTTCCAAATCCATGTATTGGGCCAGTAAAGAATGTTACATAGGGCACAACGTGACTGTTAGTTTTCTTAAGGACCCCCTGTAATGTTTGTTTCATGTAGACAATAGCTACAGTACTAATCAGCATATAGGGTGGGATTAGGCTGCTCGCAATGACCCAGCACGAAAAGGTGAAAAGAAGGTGACACACCCCGCTGCCATGAAGAGTTTTAGAATCATGCCACAGATGTGATAGTCTCAGGTTCAAGATGGTGGTCCACATGTGGCACTGCTACCATTTTGCTCACCTTTCAAAACTGCACAGGTGCCAGGGCTGGCTGTCCTTCCATGACTTGCCTGACTGCTGCCACTGCTGTACACTACACTTTTTTCTCTTCTGCTGACCTATTTTATTGTATTTAGCGTACAAGATGTTGTTGTCACTGATAGAAACATTCCAGTGCTAAAGACAGAGGATAACAAAGTAGTTGCTGTAATTAAGTGATGATAAAATGTCTGCAGCAACACATTCTGCATTTTAAAAACTACATTAGTTTTTTTTTCAGATGTACACAATTTTATGCATAATTAGAAAATTATTATTTAAACCAAGTTAAGCAATGAGGAGCTTTTGTTGTTATTAAAAATATCTGCAGTGACAAATTCTGCAGGTTGGTAATTATTGGTTATTACTTGCCCAACTTGACAAAGGCTTTTTTTTAAATAGCTTTTTAAATTGTACATTATGTTTTAAAAACAGAAGCAGTGTAATAGCTCTAACATCAAATATGGTTGTGTTAACAGATGTAACTTCAAAAACAATCTCTTTGTCAAGACTGGAGCAAAAGTATCATGTCAAGGTGGCCCTCAAAAATTCACATGCTACACTGGGGACCTTGGAGGAATGAGGGTTGAGAACCGGTTTAATCCCTAATAGCACTGGGGTGCTCCAGTCACAGGTGGAGAGCACAGTCCACACTGGCAATTTGAACAAAATGGGGTACCCTCGGTAAACATTCATTCTGGAGTATCAATAAGGAGTAAGAGATTTTGGCAACCTTGAAGGAAGTTCCGAATAGGATTTTATTCGGTAAGGAAGGAAGATCCGAATAGGATTTTATTCGGTAAGAGGAATTCATCAGTCGCTCTTCTCTTGATTTATTCAATTTATCTTCATTTTATATAATGCACAGTACAGAGCACACAATTACAAGGTCCTCGTCCAGCCCTACTCTAACTCCTACACAGCAGATTCAGGAAGTATTCACTCCCCTTTACATTCTACTCAGCTGATTTTGTTGTAGATTTCATTTTAATAGATACATTTGCAATTTCTGTCCATCAATCTACACTCAATACCCCATAAGTACAAAGTGAAAACATATTTTCAGAAAAGTTTGCAAATTTACTAAACGCCAAAAACTGAAATCTCTCATTACTAGAAGTGTTCAGATCCTTAATTTGTAACTTTGTTGAAGCCACATTTATAGCAATTCCAGCTTCTTCCATCTCAGCAAAGGACTTCTAAAGCTCTGTTAGGGTGACCACTGAGGTCTTGGTCATCTCCCTGTAAAAGGCTCTTCTTGCCCGGTTACTCAGTTTAGTCAGATGGCCTACATTAAAGAGACCCCTGGTGGTTCCAAATTTCTTCCATTTCACAATTCTTGAGGTCACTGTGCTCCTGGGAACACTCAAAGCGTTAGAAATGGTGTGATCCCCTTGCCCTGATCAATGCCTCATCATAATTTGATGGCGGAGGGCTACAGAGTGGTGCTTGAACTTGATGGCTTGTTTTTTATCCTGACGTGCAGTGTGAATTATGGGACCTTCTATATAAAGGTAAATGTGTGCCTTTCTAAATGATGTCCAATCCATTCAATTCACACACAGGTAGACTCCAATCAACAAAAACTAGAGGCAACTGAGCACAATTCGAAGTGGCCACAGCCAAGGGTTTCAATACCTCTAGGGATGAGGAATTTCAGTTCTGATTTTTAATAAATTTGCAGACCTTCCTGAAAACATGTTTCATTTTGTCATTATGGAATATTGAGCGTAGACTCCTGGGTAAGAATGGCAAATTTGTGCATTTCAAATTAAATATAAAACACAATAAAGTGTGCAGAAGATGAAGGGGTCAGAGGATTTTATGAATTTATTGTTTATTTGGTATATACTATATGTGTTGTGGGATATGGCCAGCCATTCATCCTGGCCAATACCCCCAGGCCGCTAGATGGAGCCCTCCTTGCAACGTGGAGATGCCCCGAATTCCAGCAGGGCATCATGGACTATGGAATTTTAATACACAGCCCTGCTGGCCACCAGGGGACGCTGCAGGGAGACACAGACAAGTTTTTTTTCCACACAGCCTGGAAGTAAATCCTAGTCACATGGTTGAAAGAAATAAAGTGCTTCCGGGCTGATGAAGAAAAGAAGTTTTTACCTAACCCAGAAGTGATAGAAAGTCACATGGACTGAGGGACAGAAACACTTCCGGGTCACGGACTATAAAGGACTCTGGGAAATCCCAGACGGACGAGCTGAGCTGGGTGGAAGGGTGGCAACGCGTCTGGGAGTGGAGGATTGTACTGATTCTTTATTTGATTATTGATTTATTGGAGTTTAGTGGAGTGGAGGGTGCTTTGTGCACATTTATTATAATAAATAACATTTTGGATTTTATCTGGTGTCTGACGTTTGGTCTGAGGTTTCAAGGGGTCAAGGGGACCCTTAAAACTGTCACAGTGTGTAAACATGATTGAGGGAAAAGGGAGGCAAAAAGAAGAACAAAATATGAAACCCAAGTAATGGTTATTTTACAATTAAAAAAGAATAAAACAACAGACTGTAGTACCCAAGCAGCCAAGCCAGGTGAAGTATGTTGCCACTACTTTTTTCTTCCTTTCTTCTAGATGTTTGTCGCTTCTTCCTGCCAGGCATTAGACTCCTCAACAGGTATATTCACTCATGATGCCTTGGATTTTAAGTGCTGATTACATTTTATGAAGTTAAAGTTCTTCTCATCTCCCAAAATGACATGTCCTTTGGCCCTTATTTCTGAGATCTTTTTAAAGGTCTTGGTGCAAGAATACAAAAACCACTCAGAGGGCAGGGTTTACTCCCTGACTTATGTGTATGTTCTCGTTTATTGTTTGGGTTAACTTTTAATTATTTTTCATCTCATCTCATATCATATTATTTTTGTTATATTTTTCTATCATGTATTATTTATGTTCTGTATCTTTAAATGTGTAGCCATTTTTTGTTTATTGTGGGTGGAGCTACCAAGAGGCGGGGTTACCCTGACATCACTGCTGCTGGGCCCTTCCACTGCCTTCAAATTGAAGTATGAAGGAGGATTCAGCAGCAGTTCATTGACTGTCTGAGTGCGTTAGTGAGTACTGAATTTCTGGTTTTCTTTGATTTTTCCTTCTCTTTTTGTGAATTTTGTTTATTAGTGTGTATTGGGACTTAGATGCTCTGGATTAGCATTGGTGCCATATTTTTTGTTCTTTTCTTATAAAATATAAAATAAATTACTCATTTATAAAGATCGCTTGATGGACTGGTCTCTCTAACCAAAAGGTTTTCGATTTTCTTTCACTAGAGAACAACTTTTGCTGTGCTTTTGCCATTTTGGGATCCTAATGATATGATTTTAACTTCTGAATCCAAAAACCCTTGTGTGGTTTGGGGTCAGACTGCCTCAGTTGAGACCTTTTCTGGGAAGGTTACAGAGGACCCTGGCCTGTTTTATGGGTCTTTTAGAGGCCTTATGCTATTCCAGGTGCCCTCAAAATAATAAATAATGATCCAGGGCACTGTCCAAGTTTTAGTTATTTTACCATTCATTCTTATATATTTTTGCCCTTTATGAGTGGTGGCTCTGAGGCTAGGGATCTGTGCTAGCAATCGGATGTTTGCAGGTTCAAATCCCATAAATGTCACAACTGACTCCACTTAGTTGGGCCCTTGAACAAGACACTTAACCTGCAATTGCTTCATCCAGGCTATGTCATTAATCTGCATCCAGTCCTGCAAGCAGGTCCTCCAACTTACTGGGAAAAACTTGGGGGTTGGTGGCAGGATTGGCACTCCAGCCACCGTAAAAAAACCTCCCACTGTTCAGTGTGGTGCTGAGGTGTCACCAGCTGCACTTGAGTCCCAATCCAGGTGTTTTGTCATGTGGTGGGAGCGGCAACATGCTATCAGCACGTGCTCCCAACCTCCCTGTCTCTCTATGAATTGTTTTGTGTTTTATGAGCTTAAATGTTTTTCTTATTTTTTTTTTTTGTTTTTTTATGTAATGATTCTTTAGTTGGTATTGACTCATCTATTAATCATTTTGTACATTGTGCTCATTTAATTTAATTAGTTATTGTCTGTTATATGTTGAGCCCAAAGGGACAAGCTCCCTTCATGTAGCAGCTATGCATATCACTATAGACCTTAAGAAAGACTGTTAAGACATTAGTTCTTGCTTATGTAATATCAACCTTGAAATTTTTGATACTGTTAGCCTTTGTGAATCTCCGGTTTATTGACTTCTGCTCTACTTTCTGGACACTGATTACTGGTTTATGAATTAAGATTTTGTTTATTTTGAGTTGCCTCTTTGCGACTTTTTATTTATTTATTTTTTTTATGAACCCAATTATTGTAACAAGAAGTGGTTTGCTGGATAAGGTAAAGCAGAAGTATACAGCATGTGACATCACTGGGTTTTAGGTACAAAGGTCATGTGTTTCCTGGTTGATCAAAGTTTGTGAATTCAATCGAAAAAACTAGTATTACTACTGTTTGTTAAAAAGGCTCTCTGGTTAAAAATTCTGTTTGTTTTGACTATGATTTTTGTTTTATGATCTGCTTTAGGTTACATGAACTTCAGGTTGTTGACCTTCTTATTCCACTTCTTTACTACAATCTGTGTTCCATGTCCTGGGTGTTTGTTAATTTGTTCCTTTGTCTTTCGGTTATTACAATGGCTAGTTTAACCTTGACCACAATCTGCCTCCCAATTCCAATTTCATTTATTAATTGCTGCTTTCCAATTCAGTTCAATACTGTAAAAACTAGCAGCAAGAAATTAAGGTATCAGAATAAGAAACTGAACAACTTATTTATAAGTCTAGACATCATTACTATGAACACGGAGAAAAAGCTAATAAGCTTTTAGCTCAACAAATTCACAAACAAGAAGTTCGCAATGCAATACCAGTAATCACCAACAAGAATGGAGAAGAAATTATTGACCATACAAATATAATGCACACATTTAGAGATTATTATGTCTTTATATTCTACTGAGCCCAAAGAAGACAACACACAATCTAATGCATTTCTGGATACATCACAGATACCACAAATAGATGCTTTAAGTGCTGAGGAACTGGATAAACCTCTAACGCTAACAGAATTACTAGACGCTATAAAGTCACTACAAAGCGGGAAATCAGCAGGCCCTGATGGTTACCCTGTAGAATTTTATAAGAAATTCTCCACTCAGCTCGCTCCCCTCTTATTGGCAACATTTACAGAAGCTACAGACAACCAAATACTACCTCAAACATTTCGACAAGCATTAATCACCGTCTTTCCTAAACAAAATAAGGACTTGTTACAATGTGCATCATACAGTCCAATTTCACTCCTGAATAATGACGTTAAGATACTCTCAAAAATCCTAGCTAGAAGGATGGAGAAAGTGCTACCCTCGGTAATATCACAGGATCAAACTGGATTTATCAAAGGCCGACACCTATCTTCCAATCTCCGACGCTTGTTTAATGTTATATATTCACCAGCAAAATCAAATACCCCAGAGATATTACTATCATTAGACGCAGAAAAAGCATTTGATATGATTGAATGGAACTACCTTTTCACTGCATTGGAGAAATTTGGGTTTGGCCCGAATATTTGTGCATGGATCAAACTACTGTGTACCAATCCAGAAGCTTCAGTTTGTATTAATAACATTTGCTCAGACTATTTTAAACTAGAACGTGGTACCAGACAAGGATGTCCCTTGTCGCCACTGTTGTTTGCAATCGCTATTGAACCACTGGCAGTTCACTGCCGAAATTCTGATCAGATAAAGGGGATTGTCAGAGAAGGACTGGAACAGAAAATTTCTCTATATGCAGATGACATGGTCTTATATATATCAGACCCAGAAAACACTGTCCCTGCTGTTTTAACAGCACTAACAGAATTTCAAAAGATATCTGGTCTTAGAATTAATCTGAATAAAAGTACTCTTTCCAGTGAATTCACAAGCATAAAATATTAGATTAGACACCCTACCTTTTACCATAGCAGATCAGTTTAAATACCTAGGGGTAAATATCACAAGTAAACATAAAGCTCTTTATCAACAAAATTTTGCCGTCTGTATGGAAAAAATTAAGCAAGACTTGCATAGATGGTCAACCCTTCATCTCACTCTAGCCGGAAGAATTAACATTGTTAAGATGAATATCCTTCCTAAACTTCTCTTTTTATTTCAAAATATTCCAATATATATCAATAAATCATTTTTTAAACAGTTAGATTCAACAATAACCTCATTCATTTGGAACTCAAAACACCCACGTATCCGAAGAGCGACCCTACAAAGACCTCAGGCAGAAGGTGGCATGGCTTTACCTAATTTTCAGTTTTATTACTGGGCAGCAAACATACAAGCCATAAAAACCTGGACACAAATAAATGAACATACACAGGCTTGGTCCGCAATAGAAGTAAAATCCTGTAGTACTTCTTTATACTCCTTGCTCTGCTCTCCAATAAATGCAAGTTATCGCAAATATACTAATAACCCAATTGTGCTTTACTCACTCAGAATATGGAACCAAATTAGAAAGCATTTTAAGATGGAAAATCTTTTATCAGTGGCACCTCTGCAAGAGAACCACCTCTTTCAACCTTCGCAAGTATATAAAGTTTTGGGATTAAAATGCTCAGAGATCTTTATATAGACAACATATTTACATCTTTTGAACAATTACGTTCAAAATTCAACCTCCCAGCTACACATTTCTTTCACTATCTTCAAATTAGAAATTTTGTTAAACAGAAATTGCCCGATTTCCCCCACCTCGCACCCTCCACAATGCTAGAAAAAATACTGCTCAATTTCGAGGAATTAAACACCATTTCCGCATTATATAAAATCTTATTAGAGTCCCTACCTTTCACAGATCCAAGAGGACATTGGGAAGAAGATCTCTTAATATATCAGAAAAGGAGTGGAAGGTAGCAAAGCAGAGAATTCACTCGAGTTCTATATGCGCAAAGCATAGAATTATTCAACTAAAAATTATATATCGAGCTCATCTGTCTCGCTTAAAACTGTCCAAAATGTTTCCAGGGCAAGATCCAACCTGCGAACGCTGCAACCAAGCTCCTGCCTCACTGGGTCACATGTTCTGGGCCTGCACCAAACTAACATCATTTTGGACAAAAATTTTTAAGTGCCTTTCAGACAGCCTTGGGGTCACAATCCCTCCTAACCCATTAACAGCTGTGTTCAGTGTTCTTCCAGATGGACTTGAAGTGGAGAAGGACAAGCAAACAGTGATTGCATTCATTACACTTTTGGCACGCATACTTATTTTGTTAAATTGGAAGAATCCTAATTCTCCTCTGATAAGTCAGTGGGAAACCGATGTTTTATATTATTTGAAACTGGAAAAAATCAAATTCTCAGTTAGAGGATCTGTACAAAATTTTTTCAAAACCTGGCAGGATTTAATCAATATTATTTTAGAATAAGAGAAATAACTATTACCACATTTAATTCCCTTCTCCATCTCTTATTTACATATATATTTACTTCTCCCTTTCTTTTGTTTAATGTTGCCTTATTAAAAAGCCCTAAGCAATTTTACTTTAGCTAAGCTCTCCTTCTCAGGGGTGGGGTTTGATTTGTCTTCAATTTTGTTGGGTTATAAATTGATCTATTTGTATGGAATGATTACAATGAAAATTAATAAAATAATAAAAAAAAAAAAAAAAAAAAAGAATAAGGGATCCAGTCATGAGTAGGGTTGCACAACATACCACTAGCAAGAAATTCAGACGTGAGCATCAGTAGGCATTGTGCCCTACAAACCACCTCAATAACATTTCAGTAATTATTTACTGCTTTGGTGCTGATCTTTCTATTCATAAAATATGTCATTACGATAGCAATTTACAAGAATAATTCATAATTAATTGCAGGATTATGGTATTTGAGGGTTCCTCTAGAATGCCTCTTTCTCTTGCATGATTAGGATTAAAAACTAATCAGCACTTCGTCATCTCATAACAGGCTTAAGTTTCGAGTTATTTTTACATCCAGCCTTTTTAGCTCTAGCCCATCCTCAAGAAACTGTGACACACACACACCCATCATAGAGATAGATGTTTTTGGTATCAGGGGACCCTAAAATGTCGAGATCCATCAAAAACCAGAGATCTAAATTTCTAGCGGATCTAAAGCTATTGCTCCTCCCCCATGGATGATAGGTCATGGTGGGGGAAGGCACAAAGCAAAAAGTACTGAAAAACCTTATTTTTAAAACAGTATGGTAACAGCATTTTGTTAATTTTGGTACCAGAATTAAATGTAAATTTTCATGCTCCTGGCGCTCAGTCATTTATTAATGCAACCTTAACTGCCAAAAAACCCGCTATTCAATGAAAGCCTCATATTACAGTACATTTAGCTGATTCCATGAGGAAGGATACTCTTTGAATGTAAAAATGAATATAAATGAACCAGAGACTAGAAGGGGGGAGAAACTCCCCACCATGCTCCTTGTATTGATTTGTGGTGTGCAGCAAGGCAGGGAGGCTGCTACGGAGGAAGTGGTGAGCAGTTATCCATCATTTGCTTTACTACTCTTTTGGTAACAGTATTGAGGACAGCTATTAAAGTCAAAATTTTAGTACCAACTCAACACTAACTGGGAAATTACTATAAGAGTGTCAAAACCTTTAAATGTGAGAAGACAAAAGGATAAGCGAAAAATCCATCTCCTGGATTTTAGATAAGGAAAGGAAACCTTATTCTGTTTCTCCTATAACAGTGTTTCTCAACCTTTTTGGTGTTGCAACCACCCACTTCTTTTTCTAATGGAATTCTATTCACAAGCCAGCATTGCTTCTTGGTGAATCAAGCTCGATCATCAGAGCAGGAGGTATCTCCTCCTCATACAACAGCAACTCATGACCTACTGGAACAGTCTGTGACCCACTTATGGGCGAGGAACTTTGCCCTACTTACATCATGTGCCCATGAATACTGGGACATGTTCAAGGCCATGAACAAACAATCGGCAGTGCCCATGAATAACAATGAAATCAATTCATTTTAAACAGAAAATACCATACTTGCACACTTATTTATATATATATCCATTCATACATCCATTTTCCAACCCGCTGAATCCGAACACAGGGTCACGGGGGTCTGCTGGAGCCAATCCCAGCCAACACAGGGCACAAGGCAGGAACCAATCCTGGGCAGGGTGCCAACCCACCGCAGTTATATATATATATATATATATATATATATATATATATATATATATAAATTTGCCAAAAATAAATAATAAACAACAATACAAGTACATCTGGCCTATTTGGACTTAAAGCTCTTTTTTTTGGAGTTCTCAGGCCTATTCTTTGAAATTGATGAATGTTTATTTGGAGTTTTGTGAACATGAATATCAGAAGATTATTATTCAGTTCCTAACTTTGACTCACCAAGTGATCCTGTGCAAGTTAGTTAACCTCTCTGCTGTGTACATTTTAAAGAATTCATGTGAACAGCTGCACTATGGATCTGTGCTTGTAATTAGCCTCCAAATTTTATCAGCTACAAAACAGCATTATGTAAAATAAATATTGGTCATTTTTCCATTTGGATTGTTTGGCCCACAAATAAATACAGTCTGTGCTTCTGAATGATTTCAATCAAAGCAGAAAAAATAGTGCTTAAAGCTATTTTTCATGAGTGCAAAACAAAAAAGGAAAAAGAAGTACAAGTTGTCTGCATTGGAACAAGAGCATATTGTTTGTCAGTGGAGGATGACGGTTAGACTAATGGCCTTATTACTTATAAGACAGAACTGATACAGTCTGAAACGGTGTCCACTACTAATGGTGCTCCATGGTCGTGTGCAGGACAGCAAGGTGTGGCTTGGCCGTGTGAAATATGGGGTTAAGGGCAGACAGCAACCTGCTATCATCAGTGAGGTAAGTGGTATGAGGCTCTGCCAGACACTCTGGTTTCTCTTGAACCACTTTGCTTCATTTAACTGTCATGCAGTTCCCCCATCCTGCTAATCTCCTAAAGAATTATGTTTTATTGTATACAAACATGTCCAACCCTCCATGGGATTTATAAACTGAACTCCCAAGTATTGTTTGGGTGAACCATAAAGACTGGGATGCATGGTACCCAACAAATGGGCAGTGGAAGATTATCCCTGTTTACCTGCAGCGCGCTACTGACCTCTCAGTTTCCTGTGTCCAACATTAGCCGGGGTCTGTTTATCTTGTCTGGCTGAAACTTGATTCCAGTGAGTGACCGCTTTGATGGCAACACAATAGCAGGGCTGGTTATTGTGATACTGATATGGTCTGAGATCAGCCCATGGCGGGTAATTATTTGCTAATCTGTGTTCTGTTTCTCCCCCGTTTGTTGGCTCTGCTTACTTCTGTCACACCCCAAGAAGATTTGGAAAATTACTGCCAATCTGGTGGGCTATGCATAGATGATGCGGCATCAATTCATGTTTTCAGAATGCATAGCCTCTGTTTGGTTAATGTTTTATTAAAAGCAGCTCTGCTGAGAGTCAACTATGTACATTACACACAATATCCATAACCATACAAATACAACTTATTTAAAATAAAAAAAAAACATATTGATTTGATAAGCTTCTGTAGCTCTGTTTCTTGGAGAGATTACTCTGAAGTCTGAACAGACTTGAAAAGAAATTCACAATTCACATCCTGGGATGACTCATCAAGACCTTGAACCTGCATTAACCTCCTTGGGGTTAACCCGCACCTAACTCAGGTTTGACATTCTATGTAAATATGGGTAAACCCAAGTCAGGCTTGGGGCGATATGTAATGATTCGCTTTACAGTGTTAAGCCTGAATAACTCTAGAGACAGCATTCTGATGCAATCTAGTGGACGTTATAACATCATGCTACAAAAAATCATGAATATTTCTCTGCATTCTTCCATTTTATGTTAACTCTATGGTAACTCTTCAATATTCATGACTGGGACAAAGGCTTCAAACCAGAAATACAATGGCATATAAACAAAAAGCAGTGAAGCCAGTTTTAAAACAAACTGAAACTGAACCATTGTTTGAACTGAGTGATAGTGATGATGATGTGAATTGGTCATCTGAAGCTGACATGGCCAGTGAAACTGACACCTGTTTGGCAGATTCCGACCTGCACAATTTGAGTGAACAAAGTTTTTTGTACTATTATATTGTATTTCTGAGGTGGCAATAATAGATTGGACATCAAGCTCTGTGAACAGGATTACTTGTGTTCTGTTTCATGTATTGAACTTATCCCATTTTATACCCATTGCACACCCAACCTGAATTGACTTTCCCAAGATTTCTTCTATTATTTTTTTCCGTACAATGGTCTTCTTAGGGAGTCAAGGCTGGGGGCTGTCAAAATACAGGGCCTGTTGAGGTGTTCCATGAGTGATTTTGGATTATACAAGAAACATATTTTTGTGTTTTGTGTTGGCTTCATACTAGGGTTGACAATCCTGCACCTACTCATTGTCCATAACGCTGGTCTAAAGATGTCGGTTAATTATTCTTATCTAGACTACAGTGGAACCTCGGGTCACGACCGTAATTCGTTCCAAAACTCTGGTCGTAACCCGATTTGGTCATGACCCGAAGTAATTTCCCCCATGGGATTGTATGTAAATACAATTAATCTGTTCCAGATCGTACGAACTGTATTTAAAGATTTTTAAGCACAAAAATAGTTAATCATACCATAGAATGCACAGCCTAATATTAAACTAAATGTAAAAACATTGAATAAAACTGAGAAAACCTTGAACAGAGAAAAGTAACATTGCAAGAATTCACGCTATATAGCCTTATGAACCGCTCGCTGTAAACACTTTTTTTTTAATGAGTTTTAAGCACAGGGAAAAACATGAACATTTGAAAAATCCGTAACTTAATAAACAACCAAGAAAAGTAACATTGCAACAACGCACGCTACAAACCAATCGCTGTAAACACTTTTTTTAATGAGTTTTAAGCACAGGGAAAACATGAACATTTGAAAAATCCGTAATTTAATAAACAACCAAGAAAAGTAACATTGCAACAATGCACGCTACGAACCGATCGCTGTAAACTGAAGTGAAGTGGTGGTTAAAATCCAATAGAAAAAAGACTTCATTAAATACAACGAGGTTAAAACAATGCTCCAATCAGTCTCTTTAAAAACAAGCCCGTTGCATTCTTTAACTGCCTTCTCGGCCTTACGTGGCCAGCCCTCTCTCTCTTTCTCTCTCGCTCACTTGAATGCACAGGGAGAGACTGAACACGTGTGGAAATCATCGGCGTGTACAGACTGGAAGGGAAACTGGCTTGTTCGTCACCCAAGTGTGTGGTCGTGAACAGATGCAAAAGTTTGGCAAACTTTTTGGTCGTAACCCGATTTGTATGTGGTCCAAGACATTCATGACCCGAGGTTCCACTGTAAATACAATTTGTCAGTGGCAGTATGATAGAAAAAACAGTTGTTGAAACAAACCACTCTGATGAACAATGTAGGAAAAGTTTCAATAAACTGCTTGTTTGTTTTAGTGGCTGGCAGCCTGTCGCTGCCAATAAACTTTTCATGTATTGTCAGACTCCTGATAATGCAGAGCATTGTGGGTAAACCAGTCCAGATATAGTACTGATCCAAAAACTGTTTTTTCTGTGAAGTTTAACAGTGAGTGCCATTTTTTACTTATTATGAAATACCTTAATTTCACTAATAACAATGACTATGATGAAACTATTTACCCAGAGCCAAATCTTTACAAAATGTGGGATATGTATCAGGAGATCATCAATAATATGCAGAAGGAGTATGTTCCCAATCGTGACATAAGTATTGACCAATATCTCATGTGTTAGAAAGAGAAGGATTGGGAGCATGTGCTGATTACAGCACGTTGCTGCACCCACCGCATGGCAAACCACCCAGATTGAGATTCAAGTGTAGCTGTGGAATGGGTGACACACCACAGCACCATACTGAACAGTGTGAGTTTTTTTTTACAGTGGCTGAAGTGCTAATCCTGCCACCAACTCCCCAGTTTCCCTTGCAAGTTGGAGGACCTTCTTACTGGGTTGGATGAAGTTTAACGTCATACCCAGTTGTTAGAAGGAAAGGTTTTTGTGAATATAGTACATTGCGTCCAAATGGGCGCAATTTGGTATCATGTTCTACATGCTGTGTGAAGCAAGCTCAGGATACGTCTGGAAATGCACACTTTATACTGGTAGAGGGACCAAGTGGTGTGGCAAGTACAGTCAATACAATTGTGCAGGTCAGAAATTCTAACCAGTCATGTGTAAGCAACAGAAAAAATATTACAAAAAATTTTCTGATTTCTGCTCAAACAGTGCCTATGCGTGTTGGTGACTGTTTCAAAACATATGACACAAAGGACATGTAGTAAATCTGCAACAGTATGGCAAAAGACAATAGATGTACCTTTCCTACTGTGATTGAGTTGATGTTTTCATATTTACATGATACTGTTACACATTTTTTTTTGTTGAAAAATCTCAACGCTTTTGGCTCATTTCTCAGGATGTAAGCCGGCCGAGGGAAACAATAGATGGAGGTAATGGATCACTTTAACTTATCCAGACTCATGGTTTTAGTTACAAATGATATCTTGTAAACCAAATGAAAAGGTCAAAAAAGGCAAAGTTACAGAAAAAAACAACCTAGGGTCAAAACCAGAATTTGTAAATAAATTTAGGGAAATGTGATTATCAGTGGGCAATATTGTAAACAATCCATATTGTGATTTAATTTTTATTATTATTATTATGAATTTTAAAAAAATCTGATGATTTCCTTGTAATGAATTTGTATATATGTTTCAGACTGAAACATGTTTTTTAATAAATTACAAATGTATTTCTGATTAAGTCCTCACACAGCTGTGCCTTTTATCCATCAAAACGTTTGCTAACACTGCTACTCAAATAGATTTGAATGCAGGTATTCACCTCTTTTGAAATGGACAGCTTCATTCTCACCTACTTAATCAGCAGCGTGTGTGATACAGGTTCTTCCTGTTTGCATCAACTCACAAATCAGGTTGAACTGCACCTGATTTGTGCTATCAAAGCAGTCGGCTCACTTTCCACACACAATTCACCTACAAGTCCATACACAAAACAGAACCTTAAAGACAATACATATGTGCCATTTGGCATGGGATTCATAAAAACTGTGCTAATGCTTGTGGTGTTCCATCTGTTGTAGAGACAAAGACAACTGGACAGACACACAGATACAGACACTTATTGTTTTATTAAGGTGGATAGTGACCCAAGTTCAGCATAGATTTATGACTCAAATGAACACAAATGACTTAATTGAAACAAATTTTTTTCACAAATGTTTACCAGCTGGCTTAGTCTCAGGACAAATGGAAACAAAGAATGCCTTAACTTTAACAAACTGCACACTTGTCTGGATAGTGCCCTTCAAGATGATTAATTAAACTTGTATTTCGTATTCTTTAGCTATTTCTAGTTAAAACAGAGAAAGCATTGCTTACCGTTATGTTGTTTTTATTGACTTTCATGGTGAAAAACAACCACATACCGAACATTTAACACAGTAAAATGCATGGCATCCAGTGAGCAGTCTTGCATCAGTGGTATGTACTTAATGTGTCAACATCTTCATAGCACAACATAATCTTGACATCAGAAACAATTTTTTATTCCATCACACACTAATACAATGCTCAATTTATTGTATAATTCTAGTAAATATATTAGAAATTGATGATTTTAGAGACAGTGTGTCCAGAAATTATTGTGGGGTGCATGGAGACCAGATGATATCACATCAGGCAGACTCATAATGAGGGACAAGTAAATGTCAGAACCAAAAGGATCAAAAATAATCAGAAAAAATCAACACGAGGGCAAATTCAAAAAACAAGTCAGGAAAAGAAGGAAGTTGAAAACCGAAACGAAACCTAGTGCTTGTCCCACTTGATAAATAAGCTAACTGGTCTAGAAAGGTAGATTGAAGTTATTCGCCAAGGGATCAAGCTGTGTTGCAGAGCCGCTGAATTTACAGTGGAACTGATGCGTATGCACGTAACCACATGTTGCATAAACAAAAGACAGTAACGGCAAACAAAAAATAAAACTTTGTCTAAATAAATAAAAAGTAGCTAAACATCTTACAAAATTGAACCTCCACAATAATAATATAACATCAAGCACATAACACAAAAGAAATAATGTTTATTTATGACAATTCAGTGAAATTTTATTAAGTGCGTGTACACCTATGAGCCCAGGCCAAATCACCATCGGCATCTGTATGGGAGATACTTCAAACTTTTCAGCTGACAAATCACATGCAATAGGACTTAAGGCAGAAAGTTTGTCATGCTGAGCCTAAGTGCCGTGTATTCTGAGAAAGCTGAAAGGCACAGCCGGATTCATGGTATTTTCCTTAGTTAGGAAGTGTGCGACAAAATAACCTTGACTTTAGTGATAATGATTTACTAGTAATCTGTGTCTTTTGAGAAACCGTAAGCTCTGCTAACAAAGTCAAGAACAAATAAGCCCAGAATTTTGTGAGAAGAGAGGAGAGTGACTGCCTTTTTTTTAGTTAACGTGTTGCTTTTCTGACTCTTTTATACAGAGCTTTTGTGCAGCTTTTCTTTGAGGTTTAAGGTTTCTTTATTTAATCATGTTTACACAAGAAAACATGAAATTTGCCTTCTCAGTTGCATCTAATAACAGACAGAATGAAATAAAACAGACAAATAGAAACAAGAAAGGTTAAGGTAAGGCAGTTAGATAATACATATTTACGCCAAAAAAAAAACATTACAGGATATATATATCAAAAACCTTAATCATTATCTCTGATATTTCTTATTGAAAAGTCGTATGGCACTAGGAAGAAAGGAGTTTCTGGAGCGATTTGTGTGGGTTTTCAAAGCGATCATCCTTCCTGATTTACTGAACTTTAGTTCTCCATGTAATGGATGTCTGTCATCAGTTGAGATGATTTCCAGTTTCTTTAGCATTGCCCTCTGACACACATTAGTCACATCATCTACATCAGCCCCAATAACTTTAGCTGCATACTTCGTAATCTGCTGGAGCTTTTTTGAGTTTTGCTTTGTCAGACTGTTAAACCAGGCAACAAAACTGAAAGTGATCACAGACTGGATCATACTGCAATAGAAGGACAACATGAGGTCCTTGTCTACTTTAAATAGTTTGAGTTTATGGAGGAGAAATAAGTGCTGGTTGCATTTAGAAAATAATTTTTTTGTATTTCTATTCCAGTTAAGATTGTTATTTAGGTAAGTTCCTAAGTATTTATATTCAGTCACTATTTCTTTATCTCTAATGTTATGGATACATTTCAAAAGGCTCCTTCTCTTCAGCAAGCAGCCTTTCTTTTCATTTATTGATTGAGGATATATAATTAGTAAAGAGGAGAACTAGACCATCTGCAAAAGTGACACCTGGAACTGCATGAAGACTGGTTGTAGTTTTCTTTGTGTTGCTTATATTTGATGCTATTGGTTATAATATAAATACATATATTTTATTCAAAGTTTAAAAGCCAGTGTCTCTTTGTTGAGTGCTACTAGCAAGATTAGAGCTAGATTGTCATTTCTTGTCTAGTTGCAGTCCCAAATTGGCAAAGGAGGATGCTCCTGTGAAGTTCTCTAGTCATGTTAAAACTGAGTTGAAGGAAAACAGTAAAAATAAAAGACAGTCCCAGTTAGCAAGCAGCCTGCTGTTAGAGATCCCCAAGGTACTGTAGTTACACTATGGACAGTGTGACAGGTAAGAGGGTACAGATAACATTTACTTAGTTGAATTTAACATTTCTTCCTATTCTTTCATTAGAAAAGAACCTAAGGGCCTAGCTGGTACCTTTCTCAGTATATTCATGTTACAGATGATCTGATAACATAATAAAACAGTAGTTATTTTCATTACTTACTACAAATGAATCAAACACACATACCATGACATCAGAACCCAACAAGGGTTCAGTGGGAAAAAACTAAAAGCACCTCTACAACTGCAGCTTACAACCCTACTCCTTGATAAATGAGTAAAGTGAACAAGACCCACTGACAGGCCAACTACTGAATCTAATATATAAAGCAGAGTCTATGTATGTTTGTTTGTCCGCCATACAAATCTGCACCAGGCGTCCGATAGCCACCAAACTGGGCATGGGGCTGCTTTGTTACCAGGAGGAGGTCATGGGGTATGTTTGGTTGGGAAAAATGTCTTTGGTCAAGCACAGGACACCTTTTGACTAGCACAATGTTCGCAAAAATCCCAGTACTTATCATCAACAAGATGTCCGCACGTTGCAAAAGAAGTTAACGGCGGCGCCATCTAGCGGCACGTTTGGTCTCTGTGCATCCCTCTTTACCAATGTTTCTTTAAATTGCCAAGACATTGCGGAAGTGTCCAAGTATGAGAACGCCGACTGCTTTCATTGTGTGAAGGGGAACTGCCGTATGGATGTAAAACGTGAACGACCCAGTGCGCGTGACTGGCTTTGCGTATTTGTGGTACTATTTGCTCGCTTTCTGACTCACAGTAAGATTTCAGTCTTGGTCTTTCTGACTGACTGATGCTATTTGTTCACTTTTTGATGTATTGTAAATAACGTACATTCATCTCACTCTGGTGCTTATTCCGTACGTAACACCATGTGACACATTATAACTGTCCTGCTTTTCACTAATATACCCATGCCACCAAAAAAAACACATGGCATTAGAAAGTCCACTTCCGATGCCACAAAAAAGTCTATTTCAAGGTCGTCTCAAACATTGCGCAAGACGTCAAGATGTTGCCATACCAAGAATTCCGCTAATTCTGAATGATTTACCCTTTGATTTCAAAAGCCTAGAATTTCCTATTCGTTTGAATTTTGCTATGTGAATTACTAAGGCTGAAGGGCAATCACTCCAAGTTAAAGGCATCAATTTGGAAAATCCATGCTTTTCACACAGACAACTCTACATAACATGTTCCAGTGGGCAATCCTCACAATTTATTCATTTTCGGAACCCCAGGAGAACACAAAAAATATACTGTATCCAAAGCCTCTAAAATGACCACTTATATTACCTATTACAATAAAATGTCAATCAGAAAAATCACTTTGTTCGATTTATATGCTCTGTTTCTTTCATTTGGGAAATTCACCAGTTATAGATTCCCAGGCAACGCCGGGTACTCCTGCTAGTAATTTAATAAATGGCAATTACACCAAGCATAGTTGTAACTAAAAGAGAAATGAATCATGAGATATTTTACTTCTTCTTCTTCCTGTTAGGGATTACCACAGCAGATTATCTTTTACCATATCTTCCTGTCCTCTGCATCTTGCTTTGTCACCCCCATCACCTGCATGTCCTCTCTCACCACATCCATAAACCTCCTCTTAGGGCTTCCTCTTTTCCTCTTGCCTGGCAGCTCTCTTTAACATCCTTTTCCCAATATACCCAGCATCTCTCCTCTGCACATGTCCAAACCAGCGCAATCTCGCCTCTCTGAGTTTGTCTCCTAACCGTCCAACCCGAGCCGACCCTCTAATGTCTTCACTTCTAATCCTGTCTATCCTCGTCACACCCAATGCAAATCTTAACGTCTTTAACTCTGCCAACTCCAGCTCTGTCTCCTGCTTTCTGGTCAGTGCCACCGTCTCCAACCCATATATCATAACTGGTCTCACTACAGTCCTGTAGATCTTCCCTTTCACTCTTGCTGATAACCGTCTGTCACAAATTATTCCTGACACTCTTCTCCACCCATTCCACCCTGCCTGCACTCTCTTTTTCACCTCTCTTCCACAATCCCCGTTACTCTGTACTGTTGATCCCAAGTATTTAAACTCATCCACCTTCACCAACTCTACTCCCTGCATCATCACCATTCCATTGACCTCCCTCTCATTCACACACATGTATTCTGTCTTGTTCCTGCTGACTTTCATTCCTCTCCTCTCCACAGCATATCTCTGCCTCTCCAGGGTCTCCTCAACCTGTTTCCTACTCTCGCTACAAATCACAATGTTATCAGCAAACTTCATAGTCCAAGGGGACTCCTGTCTAATCTCGTCTGTCAACCTGTCCATCACCATTGCAAATAAGAAAGGGCTCAGAGCTGGTCCCTGATGTAATCCCGCCTCCACATTGAATGTATTCCATCACTCCTACCGCACACCTCACCACTGTTACACTTCCTCGTACAAATCCAGTACAACTCTTACATACTTCTCTGCCACTCCCGACTTCCTCATACAATACCACAACTTCTCTCGAGGCACCCTGTCATATGCTTTCTTCAGGCCCAAAAAGACACAATGCAAGTCCTTCTGTCATTCTCTATACTTCTCCATCAACACCCTCAGAGCAAACATCGCATCTGTGGTGCTCCTTCTTGGCATGAAACTATACAGTTGCTCACTAATGACATTGTGGTCAGCAACACAGGAGCACCGCAGGGGACTGTACTTTCTCCTGTCCTATTCAGCCTATATACATCGGACTTCCAATATAACTTGGAGTCCTGCCACATGCAAATGTTCGCTGACAACACTGCTATCGTGGGCTGCATCAAGTGTGGGCAGGAAGAGGAGTATAGGGACCTAATCAAGGACTTTGTTAAATGGTGCGACTCAAACCACCTACACCTGAACACCAGCAAAACCAAGGAGCTGGTGGTGGATTTTAGGAGACCCAGGCCCCTCCTGGACCCCGTGATCATCAGAGGTGACTGTGTGCAGAGGGTGCAGCCCTATAAATACCTGGGAGTGCAGCTGGATGATAAATTGGACTGGACTGCCAATACTGATGCTCTGTGCAAGAGAGGACAGAGCCGAATATACTTCCTTAGAAGGCTGGCATCCTTCAACATGTGCAATAAGATGCTGCAGATATTCTATCAGACGGTTGTGGCGAGTGCCCATTTCTACGCGGTGGTGTGCTGGGGAGGCAGCATAAAAAAGAAGGACGCCTCACACCTGGACAAACTGGTAAGGAAGGCAGGCTCTATTGCAGGCATGGAGCTGGACAGTTTGACATCTGTGGTAGAGCGACAGGCACTGAGCAGGCTCCTGTCAATCATGGAGAATCCACTGCATCCACTAAACAGTGTCATCTCCAGACAGAGGAGCAGCTTCAGCGATAGACTGCTATCAATGTCCTGCTCCACTGACAGACTGAGGAGATCGTTCCTCCCCCACACGATGCGACTCGTCAATTCCACCCGGGGGGGTAAACGTTAACATTATACAAAGTTATTGTCTGTTTTACCTTATCACTCTTTAATTTAATATTGTTTCTTTATCAGTATGCTGCTGCTGGAGTGTGTGAATTTCCCCTTGGGATTAATAAAGTATCTATCTATCTATCTATCTATCTATCTATCTATCTATCTATCTATCTATCTATCTATCTATCTATCTATCTATCTATCTATCTATCTATCTATCTATCTATCTATCTATCTATCTAATCATCACCTCACTTCTTAACCTAGCTTTCACTACTCTTTCCCATAACTTCATGCTGTAGCTCATCAATTTTATCCCCCTGTAGTTACCACAGCTCTGGACTCCCCCCTTATTCTTAAATATCAGTACCAGTACACTTCTTCTCCACTCCTCAGGCATCCTCCCACTTTCCAAGATTGCATTAAACAATCTGGTTAAACACTCCACTGCCATCTCTCCTAAACACCTCCATGCTTCCACAAGTATGTCACCAATGGCCTTTCCAGTATTCATCCTCTTCATAGCTTTCCTTACTTCCTCCTTGCTAATCCATTCTCTTCATTCATCAGCCTCTCGAAGTACTCATTCCATCTTCTCAACACAGCCTCCTCGCTTGTGAGTACGTTTACATCTTTATCCTTTATCACCCTAACCTGCTGCACATCTGTTTAGCCAATTGGTACAGGTCCTTTTCTCCCTCAGTGTCCTACCTCTCCTATATTTTACTTATAAATATTAATTAGAGCAAAACTTAATTGATAAGAGAAGACATTCCACAAAGTGAAGAGGAAAAAT
Organism: Erpetoichthys calabaricus; assembly: GCF_900747795.2. Taxonomy (NCBI): domain Eukaryota; kingdom Metazoa; phylum Chordata; class Cladistia; order Polypteriformes; family Polypteridae; genus Erpetoichthys; species Erpetoichthys calabaricus. Next base: position 54,312,372 of record NC_041409.2, read on the forward strand.
TCAGAAAATAATCAAAATGCAGTACATGAAACAGATACACTTCAGAATTGTGTAATTTCCAAATAATGGGTGTTGTATCATTAAGGTTTATTTACAACTCTACTCGTAATTTACATCATACTATGTGCTTTACATGGAGAGCACCTAAAAAGGACATGAGCTGGGAACACGTACTAAGTGGGTTCACTAAATGGAGGCATGAAAACAGCATCCTGGCATCAACTCAATCAAGGGTAGTGATGGCACAAAAAAACTTGAGTACATGTTGGAGAGTTAAAGTGGAAAAAACAGGAGTGAAGTCACAGAATTTAAGGGTTGTGAAAGGTGTGCCCATAAAATGAAAAAATGGTGCGAGACCTTCACAAAGCAGGCCAGGACCTTCACAGACCTTCCCTTTATAGGCCTCACACAAGGCAAATTGACCCCAAACTTTACTGGCAAGCTCTAGGGGTTTTTGGCTTCAAATGTTCAAAATGTAAAGAGCCGTCTCAAAAAATAGGTGTCTTTCAAGGGAAAGGAGAAAACTGTAAAATCCCTCTGGCTTGAAAAACAGGTCACAAAAAAAATCTTTAATATAAGAAAAAGGCAAAAAGGATGTGTCTAGAAAGGCAATCCAAGGTAAAAAAATCCAATCCACAATCTGAAAGCAGTAACCCAAGAATAACAGCAAAAACCACTAAGTAATATGAAATGGCAATACTTACAAACTCCAATTAAGTTCACTCAACAAACCACATGGGACACGTTTCCCAGCCTGCATTTCATGGGCTGGGGCAGACCCTAGTAGTGATGCATGGTGTGGCCACACGTCTTGAGGGTATGCCCACAAAACACAAGCAACATGATGACATTTAAGGAGACATTACAAATACATTTTTAAACATAACAAAAACAATAAATTAAACACAATTGCCCAATACTAAATTACCTGAATTATATTAACAAAATGAATGAAAAAGACGAAAGAAATTAAAACTTAAGCCAGGGAAGGAACTTAGAATCAGGAAAAACAACCAAACCAAGCACTATCAAAAGATAAAAAGTAGATAATTTCATGGGTTGAGGGTAAAAGACAGAAAGGTATGAATTGCCTAGGGTCACAAAATGAGTACGGCCTATTTTGAAGTGGTGTCACGTTTCAATATCTACTCTCATTATCATTCACTGTATTATTAATGCCCTGGCAACATAAAACTTGTCTTACAATTAAAGATATCAGAAATATGAAGACTGGTATGTGCATCTGTCTGTCTGTATATTGTCCCTACAGAACTGTACTGTACTGCACTCCAATGCCAACAGCTGCCTCTTCTACATATTTTGTCACTTTTAGTCTATTTTTAACTAACATCTACAATAGTATCAGACAAAAAAAACAAATGAGAAGTAAAACACACATGGGCAAATGCCAAAGTAGTCAGCGTAATAAGATTCTGTAAATGATCAGTATGGTCTTCTATTCATCTCTGGCAGGCACTATACACCGTAATATAGCCTAGTTTTATATAAGGAATGTTCACATTGTACTCAACACATTCATGATAATTTATTACAGAATTTTAAAATGTGAGCCTTACCAAGTGAAGTACCTCCCTCAGGGTCAGACAATGTACAGGAGCTAAGACTGTCAAACAACAAATAACTTGTGCCAAGATTTATATTCTTAACCCATTTGAGGGTCCTAGAGAACTCGTGCCACTTTAAGCTCAAGACAGGACCCAAGACACAGGTACAAACAATACCCACATTGGGACTATTTAATCTAAATTGAGTCTGTGCCCTTTGGGAGAAAACCACAATACCAATGAAAAATTCCAAGAGACAAGGAGGAAATATACAAATTCCACACAGACAGCAGAGAAATGACACAGAATCTTTAATTTATAACCCAGAAAAAGAAAGTATCTAGAATGAAGGCTTTGTCTCTTTTAGAAATGTCTGCCACTGTCAGTGCACAGCTGAAGGTGATAAGATCTAGATAGACAGCTGAAAAAGAAACTGTGATAGAAAAAGCAGTGAAAATGGGGGGTGGGGGACACCATCGAAGAGAAAAATGATACTGCTTAAATATTTAATTGATAAAATCAAAAAAAGGTTCAATTAGACAGAAACTGGAAGCACCAGGATCTACAGATCCATTTTCTCATCTCTCCTTCCATCAACGAACTTGCTCAGTCTAATACATGGCCACCATTACTGGATACAGTCATGGCAGCATCAAACAAAAGGAGGGAAACAACCCTGGAAAGACACTCTGTTAGTTGCTAGGCTCATGCCAGGCCAACTATCCTTGGTAGCATGTCTTTGGGATGTGGGTGGAAACCAGCGTGTCTGGAGAACGATAACATCCAGACAGTATCAAGATTCGAATCCAGGTCTCCAGAGATGTGAGAATTTAACTAAGGATTCTGTGGTGGTCATATCCATATAATTACAACCACCTACTCTGGGTAATAACGGTTTCTTCATTGTGTTCTTGTTTATGTTAATTTGATCTTACAATAGCGTGTGGTGGCATTAAAATTATGTTTATTTTCATGTATTTCTTAAAAATACCCATAGGCAGATTAAATTATTTGAATAGTGCAGTGATTAATGCTGTTGTCTGACAGCTCCACAGTCCTTGCTTTGACTTCCATGCCCGACTGTTGTCTGTATGGAGCTGGCATTTTCATTCTATTTACTTGCACGTTACACTAATTGGTAGCTCTACATTTCGCAGATAGGAAGGCATATGCATGTCCTGTGATGGACTGAAGACCCATCATGGACTAATTCCTGCTTGACGCCACCAAACTAGACTTCAGTCCACTTCATTTCTAAAATAGGATCAAGATGATGTAGAAAAAACACCAACATTGGACTAAGAAAGACGAGTATAAGCCTAATGGTTGTGAATTTAAAAACTGTCAAAAACATGTTTTCCTGAAGTAAAATATTCCAGTGTTTACAAATTAAGATATTGAAATCTAATGCCCATTTTCTACTTCTTTGAGCCTTTTTCCTTTTCTTAGAGAGTCAGCTGAACAAAGCCACTTATACTAAGGTGCACAACTGTCGGCTTCCAGCTGAAGTCGAGTTACAGCTGTTTAAGATTTACAGTGACAAACTGACCTACGCCTGACCTACACTTTTCTCCTTACAAATAAATCCCCTTTTAGGAGATACAGCTGTTTACTTTATGCCAGGGGTGCTACTCCTCCAGTCAGACTCAGACAGCTGTGCACACCTGTATGAAGACAAAAGAGTTATGCCCAAAACGCCAACATAAACATTTCGAGGGGAATGGATTAAATCAGCTTTACTTACATGTATCAGCATCTTGTAAAAATATGGGGATGCTCTTTCACAAGACATTTGGTATAGTCCAGAAGGGACAGATGGTACAAGACAAAGCAATAGACATGGTTTTTATTTCAGGTTTTTTTACAGAAAGGACTTAGGAGGAGGACTTAGGAAAGGCTTCTTGAAAGAAACAAACAAACCCCAGACATGGTTGAAAATGTACCACATTGATTAAATGGATCAAGTGCCATGCATTGCAAGGGGTAGCTAGAGAGAACTTTGTCAATTTTGGGGCATTGGACATGCACTCCACAGTTGTCCGGTTGAGATATACCTGGGTACTGCTTGACAGCACTCTGTTTTAAATTTTTTCCTGGTCCACCTGTATTCACAATGCAGTTGTTTCTGACTGACATAAAAAGTGTAATAGCCGTAGCTGTAAGAAATAGTCAAGAAAGGAGTCACATAACTTTACAGGTAAAAAAGGGTAAGCAGTGAGAACAAGAAATCGACAGTCAGTGCTTTCCAGCTTATCCACTAACAGATTTGTTCTTTATTCCCTGTCAGCAATGGACTGGAGATCTTCTGTCACTACTGGATTAGGCAGAGGCAATAGGAAGGGGTGGTTTGGTTGTGCTTTTGCAAGGACACCAAGAAAACACTGATAGAACTAATTCCTACAACAAGGTCCCTCATATTACTGCTCTTGTCTTACCATAATGCAACTCTTGCATCATATATGTTGCAAAACAACACAAACGCAGATATGTGCGGCTAGGAACAAACAGCTGACAAAATGGACGGCAAAGCAACAAGCCACTAAAGACACAACAGAAGAATTTTGTGCTTACTCTCCAAGTTGTGTCTGTCTGCCTGTCAGTCAGGTTAAGTGATGTTATCAGAGTCATCCTACCACACTGGCGTAGTCAGTAGGATATTTATCCGGCCAGATGGAAGACAAAGAAGGTGGTTGGCAACAAACCAAGCTCTACCCTCTGGCCAGGCAACACCTGTTGCAGTTCTACTGGGCATTCCAGCCTGTTTGGGGGAAAGATGTACCTGGTGGCCAACAAAGCAAAGGGCAAGAAAACAAATATGATAGCAAGAAGAAATATAAGCCACATGATTGTCTCTTGGATAAAAAAGGAGTGTGCCCCCCAAAAACAGCAAAGAAGATGGGATCGAAAAACTGGCTACTGGTTCAGTAATTTCTTCAGGAAATCCCTCAGATAGTTTCCAAACTGACTCCAATACTCAAAATGGCCTACCTGAGACTGAATTAACATTGCAAGCAGAGTCCACAGTACACAAAAAAAAGCTCAAAAATAAGAAGTCAGTGGATGAAGGAATAATACAAGGATGTCATATGATTGTTCTACTATACCAAAACATATAAAATAGACAGCGGAGTGGTGAAGGGAATGTGTAAAATCTTAAAGGGTATGAACCCTAAAATTGTCACAGCCATAAATGTGAGTACTCTTGCAAAAACTAGGAGATGGATTTTAAAGAACAAGAAGCTCACTAACATTGAGGTTGAGCAGATCTTGTCTGGATCCAGAGCAGTACTCCAACAATAATATCAGAGCCTCCCAAACCAGCTATTGACCTCTTGTCAGTATCTGAGAACAGATCAAGGAGAACACCAAAAGCAGAGCAGTTTATGATACGGGAACACAGACTACCACCAAATTGCTCGAAGTCTGCTCTGTCTGCTTCAAGGACCACGAGAGGCTGAACAAGGTGTACCTTAACCAGACAGTTCACCAAAGTATTAAGCCTGTGAATAATAAGAAAGTGTTTAAGACTAGGGATGCACCGATACCGATACCAGTATCTGGTATCGGCCTCGATACCACATTTTCTAAAGTACTCGTACTCGTTAAAAGTCCCCCGATTCCGGGGACCGATACCATGGTCTGAGAAATGTCTATGTTTGAGCGGCGTGTAAGGGGTTAATCACAGGCGCCGAGTGCCCGCCCCCAGGCCCCGGCTGCAGCTCAGAGCGGGGAGAACGCGAGGCGAGACATGTCAGCCGTGTGGAACTATTTCAAAGTGAATGAAGACGACAAAACAAAGGCGGACTGCAAATTGTGCTCAGCGAAATTGTCCAGAGGAGGCTCAAAAGGTAGTGCATTTAACACAAGTAATTTAATCAAGCACCTAAAATCCCAACACGACAACGAGTACAAAGAGTTTACCCACGCTTCTAAACCAACACAACCCACGCTGCAGCAAACTCTTGCAAGACGAGAGAAAATGTCCAGAGACAATCCACGTGCTGTGAAAATAACACATTGCATTGAGTGACCAGCCACTCTCGGAGGTAGAAAATGTGGGATTCCTGCGTCTCCTCCATGTTCTGGAGCCCAGATATGATGTCCCAAGCCGCCACTACATGACTGACACGGAGCTGCCTAAACTACACGACTCCGTGAAAAAACATATCCACACCCTTCTGCAAGCCTCCTCTGCGTTTAGTTTCACCACGGATATTTGGACAAGCAGTGTTAGCCCCGTGTCGCTAATTAGCCTAACCTCCCAGTGGATAGACGAGAGTTTCACGCCGCAACGAGCCATATTACATGCGAAACAATTCCGTGGCTCGCACACCCGCCAGGCTATAGCGCATGTGTTTGAGGAAATGCTCCAGACAGGTTGCCACCCGTCCTTTAAAATACGGAATCATCCCATATTTGAGAATGAAATTGCGCGTCCCGTTTTGAATCAATACGGGACGGGTTTTGTCCCGTATTTTTTTATCATTTTTTTTAAAGCAGCGTCTCATGCAAATCATCCCACACGCATTTTATGAAGATGCCTCCTTTCCTACTTTTGATTGGGTAATACGGGATGTGGCCCCCGCTGCATTATGCGTCCCTTATTTTTTTGTATTAAAAGTGGTAACCCTAATTCATGTTTTTATTAAGTACTCGGTATCGGCGAGTACTGAAATGCAAGTACTCGTATTCGTTTTCCAAAAAAAGTGGTATCGGTGCATCCCTATTTAAGACCCTTCACGAAGGTCGAGAAGGATATCAGCAGAATACCAATGTTATTTACCTGCACTTCAGGAAGTGGAAAGTGAAACATTTCTTCCACAAAATTGCATACTGACTCTGAACAAGCAGGCTGCCTCAGAGTGTAATCAAATGACTTTCTTCAGGTGACACACTCCTAGGCGAATTCAGATACTTTCAGACACGTAACCGAATAGAGGATTAATGTTCCAGGACAGCCATTCCTAAAATTACATTTCCTTTACTAGAGATCATGCCAGTCAGCTCATTTTCACTATCAGCCATTACTCAGATGTCCTCACATCTTGTCATAATCTCAAAATATAAAGGTTGATATTACTAAAGAGAATTTTTAGGGTGTAAGGCTATTGCATCACATTATGTTCACATTGCTTGTTTTAGTCTGCCCACGTTTATACCACAATGGCATGTACAGCACTGCCAGCTAACAGGCAAAGGTCCAGTGTGGAGTCTCTTCCATTCCGTTTCATTTTTCACCTGGTATTTAACTTTCATAGGAATTCTAGAAAGCCTAAGGCCACCCAGAATATGCCTTGTCTGTAATCTTGGCCCTTGTACAAGAGACTATCCAGATGCAAGGCTTTCCTGCTTTTATCACCAAGAACTGCTGATTAATATTGGTCTAATAATGAAAACATGAAAAAGACACAGCTGCATTCAAGTCAGGCAAATGCTGGCAAACATGAAAGCTCACAACAGCAGGCATACACAGCAACAATGAAGAAAGGCAATTTTTGGTATTTACTGTCATTTATTATTACCGTAGACACTCGCGTATTAGTCGATCTCGCAGATAAGTCGAGTGTATTGTTTAAGCCGAAAATTACGAAATTTGTTATGACCCGCGTATAAGTCGAGGGTAAAACTTGACAGCTATCAGAGATAGAGGGCGACAATCAGCTGTTAATGGCGACAAAACTCACTGTCACATCACAGGCATTCCCTCTGTGCTTGGAGAAATGCTAGACTCGTTGACTCGGCAACTAATCCTTGCGTGTGCGTGAGTTGCGAAATGTAAACAAAGGCAAGATGGCGTCGATATGTCACAAGGGAGTGAAGCGAGTGCAGAAAAGAAAACACTCGGCAGACGATGTTTTGCACATTATTGCTGAGTCGGACTCTGATTTTTCAGAATCGGATTTTATTGACAGTGATCAGGAATCGAGCAAGAGGGTGAAATCCTTGCGTGTGCGTGAGTTACGAAATGTAAACAAAGGCAAGATGGCGTCGATATGTCACATGGGAGCGAAGCGAGTGCAGAAAAGAAAACACTCGGCAGACGATGTTTTGCACATTATCGCTGAGTCAGACTCTGATTTTTCAGAATCGAATTTTATTGACAGTGATCAGGAATCGAGTGAGAAGCCGGCATCAGCTGATCGGACACCAGCCGATGCCGCGCCAGCTGATCGGCTGCCAGCTGAACGCATGTCTGGGAGGAATACCCAGACATTGATCCGTGGGAGCCGAACTGGCTACCGGAGTTCACAAGACAGCTTGGCTTGCTGTTGGACACGACAGATCACCCGCTGCTGGACTACTTCAGGCTGCTCTCTCCTGATGCTGCTTTTCAGCTACTGTCAGACGAGACAAACAGGTAGGCAGAGAAATTTTTTGAATCGCGGGCTGCGCTTGCATCGCATTGATAGCGTACGTTGCCTTGGTTCTTTTGATTCCAAATCTGGTTGCACGTGGCAGCTAATGGTATGTTTGTTATCCAAAACCTGCAAAAGCTAATGCTCAAATTCAAGTATTTCACAATTTAAAGAATTATTTAATGAAATTAGAAAAAACTAGCTAATTAGCAATAGTATTGCTGGCTTATAATTATTTCAAAGACCATGGAAAACAGCAGATGACCGGTGACTTAACACCGTGAAGCGTTGAGTGTACAATGTCATTACCCAAATTCTATGGACAATTGTGTTGCCCCGCGGATAAGTCGATTCTGTTTTTTTGAATGAATTTTAAGGCATAAATTTTTCGACTTATATGCGAGTATCTACGGTACCTTCCACCATCTCATCCAGGCAATGCTAAGTAAATCAGCAAGTAAACTTTTAAATGGCTTGGCCTTTAATTACCTTATAGAAATCATTCATTTCTCTATTCCAGGGTATTTATTGCAGTCTTAAGACAGATCCTCTAAACATTCCTAGGGTAAAAAAAAAACAAAAAACTATAGTGCCCCATAACACTGGAATGATCTGCATGCCAGTCCCTTAGTGTCAGCACTCAAGCACATGCTAAAGCCTCATTATTTGGCAAGGCTTAGACTTGTTGCACCTTCTGTTATGGTGGTCCATATTGCTTTGTTCTTTAAAGAATTGTAGTTGTTTTTGTTTCAGAGATATTAAATCATTATTTCTTTAAGCATACTATGCTGTTAACGGAATTAGCACTGGAGTAGAAATCTCACTGCCACGTTTTAAGAAAATGTATTAAGTATGATGAGGGACCAGTGCTTAAAGTAGGCACCTCTTCTAATTTTGACTTAGAATACCAGCACCACTTCAAGCAATGAGTAAACAGAATACCCATATTGATTCACATTTTCATGTGGACCCCTGTCCCCCAGTGTTCTTCGATCTAATATTATTGTATTATGCTGCTTGAACATTAACAGGGAACCTCACCCCTTACACTCAAAAGTTACTGTACTGAGTGACTTGAAGGGGAAACAAACTCTTCAATTGAATACTTGTATATCTCCATCAGCAAAGTACCACTAGCAATTTGGTTCCACTTCACGCACTATAAAAGACTAACTGCCTTTAGTTTTTATTTTTTCCTGGCCTTGAGTGCAGTACTGCCAGGATAGCTTTTGACACTCCAAGACTCTCTGATAGACTAAGCAAATTTCAAATACATTATCACATTAATTAATTACTAATGACAATATTATTATTGGAAATAAATGTTTACCCTTGGGTCAAATAATGTACTGTCTATATATTATATAGTGCCTTTCATACCTCGCTGTCTCGGGGATTGTTTAGGAACAGGTGTTACAGCAAAAGATTACAAAATGGACCATCACAAGTGCAGAAGTGTAAACCAAACAGAACAACACAAGACCTGATACACCTAGCTACAAAGAACCTCACAGAAACGCCATTATCAATTACCAAGATATTCACTGATCAAGAGAGCCTTCAAACACTACTTAAAACACAGTGGTTCAGATTGTGGTGGGCAGTTCATTCCAGCAGTCTGGATTGAGATCTGATGCCTGTCAAAGTGACATCACCAGATTCCATTCATTAGTAGACAGCATAGAACCTAACAAGTGTCTCCACGTATATATAGGTGGTGCTACTCCATCGACTACTTTATAGCCAAGCATCAAGGATTTGAACTTAATGTGTGCAGCTACGGGCAGGCGACATAGTGATCTGAACAGAGGAGTGGCATGTGCCCTCCTCGGCTTGTTGAACACAAGATGTGTTATTGAATTTTGACTCATCTGCGGTGCCCCTTCCAGTAAGGAGATGCAGTAATCAAGGCATGACAAGACCAATCTCCGAACCAGATATGGCCAGATGTTATACAGAGTAAATCTGCATAAATGAGACACAGTTGTCACTAGGAAAGACGGTAGATACTCCATGATTAGGTACTGGAAAAAGCAAGTTCAGGAAGTGAGCCTTCACAGGTACAAGCACATAAAAATAACATACAAACAAGGAACAAAAATTATCCCAATGATTGCATTTGTTACTGGTTTCCTTTAGGAGAGCCCCTTTTAATGTGAGAGCACCAAGCTGCAAATTAGGTTTGACATTACTCCTCCAAACATCTAATCTCTTGGTCAGGGGTGCCCCAATGCCTGGAGAGCCCTGGACCTCAGCACTTCTGCCACACTAGGAAGTGCTGGGGGGAAGAGGAGCAGGGACACCCGGAGTGCTTCCAGGGATACAGCTGACACTTCCGCCACACTGGGGCGTGTCGGTGGAAGATTGCCGGAGCACACCTGGAGCACTTCCAGGGGAACATAAAAGGGGCCGCCTCCCTTAGTGATGGACAGAGTGAAGCCTCACGAAGCATCAACACGTTTGAAGCAATTGTGTCGGAAATCGTATCGAAGCTTCGAAGCATTTGACACTCACCTCTCTAGGGACACCTCCTGGCCATTTTCATTAACGTTACACACACTTATGATCCACTTCAATGACGTCTGTTACAACTCTTATTGCTTTTATTTTTTCGCAGCTACAGACTGACAACGAAGAGAAGGGTTCGTCAGCAGCTTCTAGTGTCTGATGTCTAAAAAATATAAATATAACTAACGCCAACAGGCAGAATGCACTATACAATAGCAAGAGTTAAACAAAATAAGACGCCTCACTCATGGATTCCCGGCTCTTTCAATTAGTATTTACTTTTGCACTGTATCATTATAATTGCTCCTGTTATTAAGTATTATAATTAACCCTCATCTTTTCTTGAGATCACATTTAATAGCCTTAAATGTTTTCTTTGGTCTGACTTAATTAAAATGGAGTAGACACTAAATAAAGGTTTATCCCTGTACTTTGCCATGATATAGGTAAGCACATTTGAGAAAGAAAAAGTGAAATCCTTAAATCACAGATGTTATTATTCGATCAAGTATTAAAATATTTCATTTATTAATACTTTACAATATTTTTTGAAGCTCAGAAGTAACGAGTTCGCTATGAAGACAAGACGCCATCAGTGGCTCAATTAAGTAAGGTGGTTGCTTTTCAAATTCTGAGCATAGTGCTAGCCTGAGTTCAATCTGAGTTAAAGACTCATCATAATTAATAATAATTAAAAAAATAATCTCGAGTGAAATCGTTATAACCAATTTGAACTAAATAATTTTGAGAGATACTGTGGAAGGATCGTATAAGAGATCTGTTTGGGAATCATACCCACTTAGAATCGCCATCAAAATGCGATGACTAATTGCGTAAGGCAGCTCACGTATTTATATTAATTCATCTTCTATTCATCGCCATTTGACGTCCATGAACCCATCCATTGAATAAGGTGATAACAAACCCACTGTGGTAGATCAGGTTGAATTTGCTCTGCTGCACCAAACATTCCAAGGTGTCAATCCGGAGCACATCAGAGAGGCTGAGAGACACGGCGCAGATCAGTCACCGGCACACAGACACACACGGGACACTCCAAGGTGAGCAGTGCATGGATCAAGGTCGGCATTAAAGATCCTCTTGAGTGCTGAGGCAACAACAAAAAGCAGTAGGATAAACACATCTGGACCTGCTGCCGAAAAAGCATTTGCTTTTAACAGCAACATCCCTCCCTCGTGAACACATCTTCAAGGTCTGGACAGGCGATCAGTAAAAAGTTGTCTTAGTCACAGCACAGTGCAATAATAAAGCATTTCCTAAAAATACAGTTGTCCAGTCTGTATCATTCCTAAGCAATCTTCCAGTTATAGAGGCGCAATCCCAGTTACTAACACATTTACCGTGTAGCTCTCCCCCCCACCCCCAACACTCAAAGTAAGAACACATTCCACCTTATTAATTTAATATTTAAAAATTTAAACAGCTAAACCCGCCATCAACAACTACAATAACAGTTGAAATCGTCACTCAAATATTTTTTTTTGTTATAGACATAAAACAAGATGCCCATTTCCATTTGATATATCTTTACTAGTGTTCTCGCCTTGCTCGCTCTCGGCCCATGGTGGAATTTGCTGTTAAATGGAAAAAAAAAAGAAAAACAGACTCTTTTGGGTCACAATTCACAATGGGTGGACGTGGGACCCGAACCCACGCAAGCCTTATTATGGAGCGGCAACGCTACCGCTGCACCACTACTGTTTTCAGCAGGGTGGATGTATATAATGTATGTTTTTTATGTATATATGTAATGAAGACAAAAACAATTATATATAGATGTATTCTATATGACATACGTTCAGTGTTACATGAAAACGTTGCATGAGGCGAAGAATGGATATTTATGAGAGTATTATAGTGAGAGACATGTCGTCACCCGTATTACTAAAGCTCTTCTTTGCAGCACTATGCATTCTACAAGTCGGCATTTGTATGATGTATAATTTATAATTTTATTTTTTGCCGCAAAGTATTATCGGGCACAATCATTTAACATGTATGGATCATCCACAAACATTCATTTCAATGGGAATTCTGTCGAGTTTTTGAACTCTGTTGATGCCATATGTACTTCAAACGGGAGCTTGATGAATAATGATTCGAAGCACTAAGCAGACATGCACACTGGAATCGTCAAGCTTGGTTAGAAGCACTGAGCAGACATGCGTACTGAGATTGCATCATGATGGGGCTTCCAAGCCTCGAGCAGACATGCGTAGTACTGAGATTGCATCATGACAGGGCTTCGATGCCTTGAACATGTGCACTGGGTTAACAGAGGCTTCGAATCCTCGAGCAGATTCAAAGCCTTGGACATGCGCACTGGGTTAACTGAGGCTTCAAAGCCTCAAGCAGATTCGAAGCCTTTGACATGTGCACTGGGTTAACTGAGGCTTCAAAGCCTCAAGCAGATTTGAAGCCTCGAACATGCGCACTGGGTTAACTGAGGCTTTGAAGCCTCGAGCAGATTCGAAGCCTCGAACATGCGCACTGGGTTAACAGAGGCTTCCAAGCCTCAAGCAGACATGCATAGTACTGAGATTGCATCATGATGGGGCTTCAATGCCTCGAACATGCGCACTGGGTTAACAGAGGCTTCGAAGCCTCGAGCAGATTCGAAGCCTCGAACATGCGCACTGGGTTAACTAAGGCTTCGAAGCCTCAAGCAGATTCGAAGCCTCGAACATGTGCACTGGGACGGGGCTTCGAAGCCTCAGACATGCGTAGTACTGAGATCATGACTGGGCTCCGAAGCCTCAGACATGCGTAGTACTGAGATTGCATCATGATGGGGCTTCGATGCCTCGAACATGCGCACTGGGTTAACAGAGGCTTCGAAGCCTCGAGCAGATTCGAAGCCTTTGACATGTGCACTGGGTTAACTGAGGCTTCAAAGCCTCAAGCAGATTTGAAGCCTCGAACATGCGCACTGGGTTAACTGAGGCTTTGAAGCCTCGAGCAGATTCGAAGCCTCGAACATGCGCACTGGGTTAACAGAGGCTTCCAAGCCTCAAGCAGACATGCATAGTACTGAGATTGCATCATGATGGGGCTTCGATGCCTCGAACATGCGCACTGGGTTAACAGAGGCTTCGAAGCCTCGAGCAGATTCGAAGCCTCGAACATGCGCACTGGGTTAACTAAGGCTTCGAAGCCTCAAGCAGATTCGAAGCCTTGAACATGTGCACTGGGACGGGGCTTCAAAGCCTCAGACATGCGTAGTACTGAGATCGTGACGGGGCTCTGAAGCCTCAGACATGCGTAGTACTGAGATTGCATCATGACGGGCTTCAAACGGGGCTTCGAAGCCTCAGACATGCGTAGTACTGAGATCATGACTGGGCTCCGAAGCCTCAGACATGCGTAGTACTGAGATTGAATTATGACGGCTTCGAAGCCTCAAGCAGACATGGTCACTGGTTACTGAATCTTTGTGAAGCCTCAGCACACTCAAAGGCATTGACCTCTATATTTTGAGAGTGTATCTGACACTTAACTCTCTAGTTATATTTTGTAATTCGTATTGACATTACACACTTCAGTTGATATAGTTAAACTACAATTCAGGTAGTTGCTGAGAATAAATTATTGTTCTTGTGGATTGCTGTGATTTCCTTTGTCTGATACATAGTGTCAAAGATATATTGTCATATATTAACTTTACATATATAAAAAGATTAGGTAAATCGTGCAACCTTTTAATGGAACGCTTAATTTTGTTCAAAACCGTACGTCGTATAGTGTACATCTATAAATATAATTTTTTCGTGTTCATTAGGAGAATACAACAATGATACTCTCGTGTCAATTAAACCAATTTAACGTGTATATGTCAAACAACATATTTCTACATCCGCCGCAGTAAGAACAGTAGTAGTAGTTCAGTTGTGCGGAGCTCGTTAATTATCCTGATTAGGTGGCTCAATGGTATCGCAACTGTCTCTCAGTAACAACACCAGGGGTTCGCGTCGTTGATCCTCCTCTTTTGAAAGGTTTTTTTTTTCAATTCCTCCATTTAACAATATTTTCAGCTTGGACGGATAGCGAGCGAATCGAGCTATCGAGGGAAGGTTGGGCCGCCGTAGTTGGGCAGGGGACACGCGTCCCTAATTATATTGTGTATGTAAAGAGTTTCATTGTAAAACGTAATAAGCTTCATATTTGTGTGTTAGGAGACCCTGGTGTCGTATTGAATTTGTATTGTAGATAAACAAACTACTGTGCAGCATGCCTAAATGTGTCTTTTCGTTTCTGATCGGTATACGGCACTTTCAACTTGGGACAATTCAATATAAACAGTTTCAGCCAATCAGCACCTTCTAAACATGCAGAATGACAGTGTGAACCCTTATTGTAGCGGCGCAGCATCTTCGTTTCAGTCAGTCATTGTCCTGTTAGACTATTTACTGTTAAGTGCTGCTTGAGCTACCGTTTATAGTACAACGGGTGGCCTACCTAGTTCTTAAATCGATATTGAACTGCATATACACATCTCCTAAATTATTTATTGAAATGCCTGTGTTTACAGTGTCCGTTTTAGGAAGTTGTAGTTTTGACTTGTTCCCGTTATTAGGAATTATAATTTCTCAGTGTCACATATTATTCGTTACTACTCGCAAGTCCCACGTCATTGAGATTCTGTTTTATATTCTGTATAAGCAAACTTTTTAAAAGGAGCGTTAACTGAACTGACTATAGCAAACTTGTCCTCTTCTTAAAATGACTTTATTGATTTGATATTGACAATTAATCATAAGGTCACAAATCAATGAGGATATTAATTTGCATGGACTGTGCTGTTTCTGTGTTTTCGTGACATCGCGTCAGTAGAGAGTGTGTCACGTTAACAATGCATTCTGTCCTAAATGACAGCGCACACGCTTTTTTTATATTTCCTAAAGGCCAATGTATCTTAATTTGCTCATTAATATATTTTGACAGTGTATTTTAATGAGAATGATTATAAACATATTACCCATGTTCATTTCCCGTGTAGATATGTAATGTTTGGTGAGAATAAATAAAAAAGTAACACGTATAATAGTTGTGTTGCATGGCTTATGATTAACAAAACTCATCGTTTATCTGAACTGTTCTGCTTATACAGTCGATTTATTCCACTTCTGAAGGTGTACATTGTCGGTATTCTCCATTGCATTTGCCCCCAGTGTAATGTATGCCAGTGCAACTGAGGGGTGGCAGACGAGCTCACGTAATGGGTGACAAGGCACATCCTCATCCTGGTGCCCAGGCTCTTGTCATGAATATTCCCATCTTGTGCTTTTCTCGTTCCTGCCAGTTTACTATTATTATTGGACACGTATGTAGAGGAAATGTGTGTCTTATTTTAAGTCTATGAAAGGAAGGATGGTAAAGCCTTGAATGAAACTGAGTGTTGATGCTTTGGGTAACAAGACAGGTAAGGAGCAGGGAACGTTAAATGTGACAGTGACTGCGGGGGATTGTGTAACTGGAAGATGGTTTAAGAATACAGAAACGACAAAAGCTTAGTCTTTCAATAATTCTATTTACAGTGATCCCTCGCTATATCGCGCTTCGCCTTTCGTGGCTTCACTCCATTGCGGATTTTATATGTAAGCATATTTAAATATATATCGCGGATTTTTCGCTGCTTTGCAGGTTTCTGCGGACAATGGGTCTTTTAATTTCTGGTACATGCTTCCTCAGTTGGTTTGCCCAGTTGATTTCATACAAGGGACGCTATTGGCAGATGGCTGAGAAGCTACCCAACTTACTTTCTCTCTCTCTCTCTCTTGCGCTGATGTAGGGGGATGTGAGCAGGGGGGCTGTTCGCACACCTAGACGATAGGGACGTTGCTACCTTCTGTGTGCAGCTGCTTCCTGAAGGACATGCTGCACGGTGCTTCGCATACTTAAAAGCTCAAAGGGCACGTATTGATTTTTGACTTTGTTTGTCTCTGGCTCTCTCTCTCTCCCTGCTCCTGACGGAGGGGGTGTGAGCTGCCGCCTTCAACAGCTTTGTACCGGCGGTGCTTCGCATACTTAAAAGCCAAACAGCCCTATTGATTTTTTTTTTGACTGCTTGCTTTGTTCTCTCTCTCCTGACGCGCACTCCTTTGAAAAGGAACATATGTTTGCATTCTTTTAATTGTGAGACAGAACTGTCATCTCTGTCTTGTCATGGAGCACAGTTTAAACTTTTGAAAAAGAGACAAATGTTTGTTTGCAGTGTTTGAATAACATTCCTGTCTCTCTACAACCTCCTGTGTTTCTGCGCAAATCTGTGACCCAAGCATGACAATATAAACATAACCATATAAACATATGGTTTCTACTTCGCGGATTTTCTTATTTCGCGGGTGGCTCTGGAACGCAAACCCCCGCGATGGAGGAGGGATTACTGTACATCAAAGATTTACTCTGTTGTGTTGCAGTTCGGAAGATTACTTATTTACCCCCCCAGCGCAGCCTTTGATAAGATGCATTCAGAAGGAAAGGATGTTGCTGACAAAGTCAGGTGCTTTTTTGAAAATATGGCTCCAGATGTGCTTATCCAGCTGCTCCTTCTTGTCAGTACTTGAGTGATCTTTATGTTCACCTCTAGATGAATTCGCAAAGTCTCTTTACAACTTTTTGTCTCATTAACGCAGAAATCCCGAGGCTTTCCTAAAATTGCAGAAGACACTGTTGATGGTGCTGATTCTGTTTTAAAGACAGTTGTGATTAGTTATGCAGCACATGCTTTTACTCATATTGCTTTTTGGAAATCAATAATACAAATCAGCTACAGATCTGGGAATCACTGAATAGTAAAAACGTTTAATGAGGAGTGTCTTGCGCATATACTGTTGTAATGATAACGTTGGCTTTAGTGAAGCGTTTCTTAGCCTCTCTGATATGATCGACATGGGGAAGAATAGATTCTGGATTGTTATAATATGTGCTACCTTACGCAAAATATGCTCATTAATTTGTTACAGATTCTAGGTGGACACGATTCCACACAAAGGAAAAAGGTGCCCCATGTAAATCGTTCATAATGTCTCCAAAATATATTTGTTAACTTACAGACAAGTACTACTTAACTGTTATATACAAAATCCTCATTTCAACATATGCGAGCCCCAATTAGGATTTGAACTGGGGGTTATCGCACCTTATCTCTGTAGCACAGACAACTGCTTTTACGCTTTGAGCCAAAGCACTTTACCAGACTAGTGAGTGACCAAATCGACTGCTGACTGCGCAGATATCAATGACGTCATTACGCTAGTGTGCCTCAAAATCACGTGACGGGCGCATTTGAAACAAGCCTCGAAGCGGCGTTTCGAGCACCAGTGCTTCAAAAGTTCGGCACAGTGTCGACACCTCAGTATCAAGTGGCCCATCACTAGCCTCCCTTCATTCAGGGCTGGAATCGGGTGGAAGAGGACAAGGTCTGGGAGAGGAAAGAGACGGCCTGAAGAAAGGAAAGGCAAACTGTGGTTTTGGCCTGGACTTGTGGGGTGATTGGTGCTGCGGCACTGGGTTTGTGCACTTTCATACTTTGTAAATAAACATGTGTTGGGAGTTAAGACGATGTCCGTCTGTCTGTGTCCGGGCTATCTACTACAATATATATATATATATATATATATATATATATACAGGTGCTGGTCATAAAATTAGAATATCATGACAAAGTTGATTTATTTCAGTAATTCCATTCAAAAAGTGAAACTTGTATATTAGATTCATTCATTACACACAGACTGATGTATTTCAAATGTTTGTTTCTTTTAATGTTGATGATTATAACTGACAACTAATGAAAGTCCCAAATTCAGTATCTCGGAAAATTAGAATATCAATTAAGACCAATGCAAAAAAAGGATTTTTAGAAATGTTGGCCAACTGAAAGGTATGAACATGAAAAGTATGAACATGTACAGCACTCAATATTTAGTTGGGGCTCCTTTGGCCTGGATTACTGCAGCAATGCGGCGTGGCATGGAGTCGATCAGTCTGTGGCACTGCTCAGGTGTTATGAGAGCCCATGTTGCTCTGATAGTGGCCTTCAGCTCTTCTGAATTGTTGGGTCTGGCGTATTGCATCTTCCTCTTCACAATACCCCATAGATTGTCTATGGGGTTACGGTCAGGCCAGTTTGCTGGCCAATCAAGAACAGGGATACCATGGTCCTTAAACCAGGTACTGGTAGCTTTGGCACTGTGTGCAGGTGCCAGGTCCTGTTGGAAAATGAAATCTGCATCTCCATAAAGTTCGTCAGCAGCAAGAAGCATGAAGTGCTCTAAAACTTCCTGGTAGATGGCTGCGTTGACCGTGGACCTCAGAAAACACAATGGACCAACACCAGCAGATGACATGGAACTCCAAACCATCACTGACTGTGGAAACTTTACACTGGACCTCACGCAACGTGGATTCTGTGCCTCTCCTCTCTTCCTCCAGACTCTGGGACCTTGATTTCCAAAGGAAATGCAAAATTTACTTTCATCAGAGAACATAACTTTGGACCACTCAGCAGCAGTCCAAAGGCGAGACGCTTCTGACGCTGTCTTTCGTTCAAGAGTGGCTTGACACAAGGAATGCGACAGCTGAAACCCATGTCTTGCATACGTCTGTGCTTGGTGGTTCTTGAAGCACTGACTCCAGCTGCAGTCAACTCTTTGTGAATCTCCCCCACATTTTTGAATGGGTTTTGTTTCACAATCCTCTCCAGGGTGCGGTTATCCCTATTGCTTGTACACTTTTTTCTACCACATCTTGTCCTTCCCTTCGCCTCTCTATTAATGTGCTTGGACACAGAGCTCTGTGAACAGCCAGCCTCTTTAGCAATGACCTTTTGTGTCTTGCCCTCCTTGTGCAAGGTGTCAATGGTCGTCTTTCCCATGATTGTGTAGCCTACAGAACTAGACTGAGAGACCATTTAAACGCTTCTGCAGGTGTTTTGAGTTAATTAGCTGATTAGAGTGTGGCACCTGGTGTCTTCAATATTGAACCTTTTCACAATATTCTAAGTTTCCGAGATACTGAATTTGAGACTTTCATTAGTTGTCAGTTATAATCATCAAAATTAAAAGAAATAAACATTTGATTAAACATCAGTGTGTGTGTAATGAATGAATCTAATTTACAAGTTTCACTTTTTGGTGGAGGTTCCATCATGCTGTGGGGCTGTGTGGCTAGTTCAGGGACTCGGGCCCTTGTTAAAGTCGAGGGTCAGATGAATATTCCAAGACAATGACCCAAAACACAGTTCGAAATCTACAAAGGCATTCATGCAGAGGGAGAAGTACAATGTTCTGGAATGGCCGTTACAGTCCCCTTACTTGAATATCATCGAAAATCTATGGGATGATTTGAAGCAGGCTAATCATGCTCGGCAGCCATCAAATTTAACTGAACTGGAGAGATTTTGTATGGAAGAATGGTCAAAAATACCTCCATCCAGAATCCAGACACTCATCAAAGGCTATAGGAGGCGTCTAGAGGCTGTTATATTTGCAAAAGGAGGCTCAACTAAGTATTGATGTAATATGTCTGTTGGGGTGCCCAAATTTATGCACCTGTCTAATTTTGTTATGATGCATGTTCTGCCCCACATGTTGTTAGCTGTTAGCTATTATTTGTTGAACTGTGCTCCCCCTTCATCTTGTCATTTATTAACACACCAGTCAGTCACGTCCCCCACTCACAGTGGTGCTATAAAAGTCTATGAAACTCACGTAAAGCATGTAGGCCCATAATAAACATTTGGATACAATACACCCCATGTGTCTCACGTAGACACCCCTTTATCTCTTATCTCGTCCAAAGCGTATCTTTAAGGTATATAAACCCCTGGGTCTGGTTAGTTGTGGTACGCAGCAATTTGAACCTCTGTCTACACGCTTCTCTTTGTCTTGATCCAACGGTGGAAATCACTCGCCTTGTGTCTTTTAAAGCTTTATTGTTTAATGTATACTGCCTGCTATGTATTGCTTTGTAAATCATTATTTATTGTCTTTGATTCTACGCCTGTATATACCTGTATGTTTCTTTTGTATATGTTTTAGTTTACAACGAGGTACGTCCAGTAAAAGCCTTCAAGAAAGCTCACCCCCCGTTGTTTTTATGTGGATGTGCCGAGTTGTCTAAGCTCTCTGCGGCCACGTTGCACGGACAGCGTGGAGTGAGGCAGAAAAGATGGTCAAAAAAACTTCCATCCAGAATCCAGACACTCATCAAAGGCTGTAGGAGGCATCTAGAGGCTGTTATATTTGCAAAAGGAGGCTAAACTAAGTATTGATGTAATATCTCTGTTGGGGTGCCCAAATTTATGCACCTGTCTAATTTTGTTATGATGCATATTTTCTGTAAATCCAATAAACTTAATGTCACTGCTTAAAATACCACTGTTTCCATAAGGCATGTCATATATTAAAAGGAAGTTGCTACTTTGAAAGCTCAGCCAATGATAAACAAAAATCCAAAGAATTAAGAGGGGTTCCCAAACTTTTTCATACGACTCTATATACTGTGTATATATATATATATATATATATATATATATATATTGTCACACACGTGCGCATGGGAGGCAGCTAAAGGGCTTGAATGACGGCAGTTCTGAGACATGCCGGGAGGTGGCAGAGTACACTGACTCTTTTTCTCTCTTGCCTGCAGACCATTCCCGGGAGATTCCACCTGGCTCTTGTGACATCATTTCCGGGACCGAGCCAATGGAAGGAGACCTTACTGGCTCCGGCCCCTCTGACATCACGTCCTGGCTCGAACCAATGGAGAACGAACACGACCCTGATCCTTATGACCTCACTTCCTGTCTTCCTCTTTAAAACCCTGCCCTGTCTTGTCTTGGACTCACCTGTATGCACATCAGTGCTTTTTATTTCATGAAAACGACTTTGCAGCCAGGATACCAGATTATATGGGTGGCTGCCCCAAACCTTTATCTGAGTATGTCTCATGTGTGTGACAAATATATATATATATATATATATATATGTGTACACACACACACACACACACACACACACACACACACAGGGTGTCCCAAGAGGTGTCACTGTACACTTCCTTTTTTCTATTACGACCATCATTACAGGGAAAAATTACCTGGAGATGCTGCGGGAGTTTGCTGTGTCACGACTTCAGGCGAGGAGTGACCCTACTAATGTCTTTTTCAACAAGACGGAGCCCCTCCCCACTTTGTCAGGTTAGTCAGAGATTTCCTGAACATCAACTTTCCTGACCGATGGATCGGTCGAAGGGGTCTCCTTGAATGGGTTCCGCGCTCCCCTGACCTTACACCTTGTGACTTTTTTTTGTGGGGCTATATCAAAAGCAAGGTGTATGCCACTAAGCCCCGTAACCTGTCACAGCTTGAGGAAAGAATCCACACGGCCTGCAGCGAGGTCGGGGAAGAGATGCTACAAAACGTCAGGAGAGGTTTGCGTCCGAAGGTGGCTGAAAGTTTTTGAAATTAGGGTTGTGCTGTGGTCACAAGTTCCTGACGTTACAATGAATCAAGTTTACTTTCACTCCTTTTTGTATTGTAACTTTTAACAGTAATTCACGATTCTGAATTTGACACACATGAAAGATGCTATTTTTTTAAATAATTGAGCTTTGCTTGGCAATTTCATATACCAATTAACATTCTGGAACTTGTAGAAAAGACACTGCTTGGTTAAAAGAGTCAAGAGGTGAAGTTGCCTTTATTTATTTTACAATTAACAGATCAGCTCTAAAGACGTGTGTGACACAAGCCTAACAGGGTACCTCTAACCTTCACCTTTCAGGTGTAGTGTGGTGTGGTAATGTCCTGCTTCACAACCCACAGCAGAGACTTGTGGGTTGTTTAACTACTGTAGATAACAAAAGGGCCTTGGGCCAGGCCTATCCAGGCCAAGAGTAGATAAGACTCCTGCCACCTTTAAACGTTTGATTAGTGTTGTGGGCCTGATCTGTGGGGGTTTGTCTGAAAGTACTTGGTGCACACCGAGATGGTTAATGACATAAGAATAAAACTTTTGTGATTAAGGCATCAAATGAAAACAAAAATCTCAGAATACATGTGCCTCTTTGAATTCTTCAAGCATAATATGAGCAGTGAAAGTGAACAAGTGCAAAATAAACACAAATCAATCCATTTTCAAGCTAGTTTAAAATAGTTCACGATTTTTGGGTCTGAAGCCCTCAAGATACATCAATACAGGGCAAGAGGCAGGAAGCAATGCTTAGTGTGGGGAGGGTAAATCACATGGCCATTTAGAGTGGTCTAATGAAATGGGAGGGGGACACAAAGAAATCACAACTACTAGGCTGGGTTTTCAAATAGGACTTGGATACTTTGCAGAGACCATCAGAAGGATTTTAATATCAACATTGAAATCCAGCGATTACCAAAAATGCTTTATGTAGGACAGATCATGGGGGCCTGAGTCCACTCCAGTGACACCAGGACCATCTGCTGAACACTAACAAGTCTAACGGGCACAGTCAAACCCACACAGATATTGATGTAAGTGGCAATTCCAAAAAGAATCTTTAATCAATCAAAAAAAAGAGAGTGACTTGACCAGAATTTGAACTCCCATCTCCTGAAACTGTGAGCCTAGAGTCTGAACAACACTGCCAGCCAATGAACTGACGGAAAATGTATGTAATATGTGAGGACATCATGCAACTGTAGCTGAGCACACTTAAAACTTCACACTTTGTCTTCATGCAACAATGCTTTGTCTTTATGCAACAATGAGGACATTGCACACAAATTCGAACGTGGTGAACAGGTGTGATGCTTTTGTGTAATTCTCAAAGTGAGGACCACAACTGGTAAATTTTGTTAAGTAATTCATAAATATCATGTATACCTGGGTGTACCTGGTACACTAGAGGCCTGGTTATGCTTTTTTCTTTTATTCTCTTTTATTATCAAACATTGGAGCACGCACATTGATCCAGTAGTATCTGCAAAGTGGCTTGCTGTCACATGTTGATAGTAAACAGAGACTCTGATGTCACGCTCTGACTTGATCACACTGCACCCTGCAATTTTTTGCTGGTACTGCAACTTGTGCACACATCGTGTTAGTTTCTGAGAACTTGCTGAGAGGACACGTCAAATTAAGACTGGGAATGCATGTAAGCCATGATGTGTGCGTGTACATATTCTGAGTGTGAAGTATAAACCGGTCCGAATACTCAACACAGTCACAATTTCTATCCAAGAACACAGAATTCTTTAAGCCAATGTAGTCCAAAACATTTCATTTGGAGTTTGCGTTCAATAAGCAAAGTACTAAATAATACTGTACTTAAAAAAAAATAAATAAATAAAAATGGTACTCATGATAAAGGTGACAATAACTCCAATGCAGAGAGAAGTACGAGTTCACAAAGCCTTTAAATGTGTCACTAAAAATTCACACACTGGTCACTTAAAATAGCTCATCCTTGAGTGACTGATGGCTGAAATGAAAAGATGAGGCTACAAATGAAGACATGCAGAAAGGTATGGAAAAAACACTGTGGTCAGAGGGTCTTCCCATGTGACACAGAAACAGACTAGTAGCACCAGCCACAAAAATGTCTCAAGCTCAAAAATAAATGTTTCTAAATAAGATATTTACAGCTCATAAAAATTAGGGACAAAGGATTATGATGACTAAGTTTAGTTTGCTAACACACATTTTAGCAATATTTTAAAAAGCTGAGTAAGTTTACTACTTATTTAAATTTCTGCAAAACAGTGTCATCTTCTGGGAATGGGGAGCAGTGCCCTATGTTTCAAATGTTGAGATGCATCATAAAATACATTACCATACCCCAAATAAAGACCCCAAAGCTGCTGTCCTGTTCATCTCTGGACTTGTGAAGTGTGTCCCTCTACCATCAAAGTAGAGGGACACACTTCAAACTTGTGCACCCCATGACAGCCTGTGGAGAAATAAATGGCTAGAACACAGAGAACACCTCAGCAGACATCTGTGTTTCTCTCTGTCAGTTTTCCAATTGGGTTTCCTTGCACAGCCTCATGTGGATCATAGGCTGAAAAATGCTTTAAAAAAATCAGGTATAAAAGTGATTATTTATGCTTTGACTGGTTTGTATTCTTTTTGCAGTTATTTTGACATTGTCATGGCTTAAAGGTGATGCTGTAAGAGGAACTACCTTTCCGAACATTGAACTGGGTCCGTTCATTGAGCAAATACTGCCTGCTGGACATATTGAAGAAACACCAACACACACTGGGCGAATATGAAGACTAGCTGTGAGCTGAACTGGGATCCCCAAATTTGTCAAGCAGCAGCACTAACCCCTGCAGCACTCTTCCCTCAACTTAAAAATACAAAGTAGAATTTTTCAAGCAAACCAACTCTAACACTATCTGATAGAATATGGTAGAATGTAAAGATATATTAAATTATCAAAACATAGCATAAAATTACATAAAACTTACAGCAATATATTACATTAAGATTTTCACCAGAGTCATTTTGTCCTATCTAAACCTAGCAGTGAGATTCATGCAACAGTCATGCCATCTACTGGTCATATCCTTAAAACTGCAAAGCCTTTTGCACTTATCAATTGTGCTATAAAGTGCTATTGGTTCAAATCTGCAGCCTGTTCACCGAATATGAATCCATGAACACCTTAACCAGCTTATCTAGTTCAGATTTATGTAGACTCTCCATTTATCCCAAAAGTATTTGGTGCATAGTGGGTAACAGCTCCAGATGTGGTGCTAGTCCTTCAGTTATAGAAGGTTTCATTCGAACAGAAACTACCCTGGAAATACTTGAGTAATTAACTTGCATTTAGAATTGCCAAGAGCTTGTGTGCCTTGCATCTGTTCCCTGAATGCCTGACAACCTAATGACATTGCATCCAATACTCACCCTACACCTTGTGTCTAGTGAACACACATGCAAGCTCTATTGAGATTTTTCAGAGTACAGTAATCCCTCGCTACTTCGCAGTTCACTTTTCGCGGATTCACGACTTCGCGGGTTTTTAAATACAAGTGATTGCCCGCCTATCGCGGAAGTTATGTTCCAGACCCATCAGCAACAGGAGAAAATCCACGATATAGAAAGACCATATAAATAAACAATTTTATAGTTTAAGCCTTAAAATACCCATCCCACATGCTTTAAACACATGTAAACTTATAAAACACACTTTGTTAACACATATGATATGTGGATGTTGGGCTAAGGATATGAGTAACATCTCACTATTATAAAACATTTTAACTTCACGCAAGACAAGACAGTGAGACAGGAAAATACAACGCTTTAAAATTACTGACACGCAGAGCGACAAGCAGCACAAAGCCGGCACAAAGTCCACTTCTCCTTAGCATTCACTCAGCTCCCCACCCCCTTGACAATGCGAAGTGGCAGGAGCGTACTGCGCCTCCGGGGAGGGGGGGGTTTGAGCGAACGTGCGTTCAGCTCTCACACACCCCCACTCCTCCTCCTCCTTCTGAACGCGCAGAGCGACAAGCAGGCATTTTGGCAGAAGCAGCACAAAGTCCATTTCTGCTCAGCGTGAGTTCAGCTGCCCCCCTTCACAAAGCAAGTGCAGACACATCGAAGTTTGATAGCTGCGTGCAGTGTTGGTCTGCGGTGTTTAAGAATGTAGAAAGTGTTTAAGAGCATAGGAAGTGTTTATAAGAGTGTGGGAAAGGTTAACAAGAGAGTGAGAAAGGTTTATAAGAGTGTGGGAAGGGTTTATAAAGCCTTAAAATATGTATAAATAATAAAATAAATATAGGTCGCTACTTCGCGGATTTTCACCTATCGCGGGGGGCTCTGGAACGTAACCCCCGCGATAGGTGAGGGATGACTGTAAACTAGACTGGGTTATGTGGGTCACAAGGCTACCAGGCATTACCCACTGGGAGAAAGCCCAGGACACACTGGATTCTCTCTCTCGACTGGCCTCTGAGTTTGTTAGAACTGAAAAATTGGTAAAGGTGGCATGGTCAGTCCTACAAGGCATGCTGTCATTATGACTGATTCCAGGAACAGCAGTGTAAACATGAAGTAGTTTATTTTGTATTTTGACTGAAAATTTGCTCAAGGTCAATACAGCAGAGGAGCAATCTATATGCCTAGGTCTATAGGTGCACACCCGTTTTCCTGAACACGATATTAGATGATCAACTTGTCAGTTACTTCCTTTTAAAAATATAGGAATTTATAAAAATGTAAATGTATGAAGAAACACATGCCAGTAGTCAAAGGACTACAGTCAGCAGGACAGGCATACAAGTCAATATTCAGCGGTGTTATTAACAGTACATTTCAAAAAACCTAACAGACTTTACTTTTAAAACACTACACAAAGAACCCACTTTATTGTGTCTACCTGCTTTTCCACTCAGTCGTTTAGCTGTAATGCAAGATATAACAGAAATGATAAAGGGGTGTAGTTGCTGTTCAGTTAATTATTAAAAAAAAAAAAAAGATGTTTGATCAGGGCGACATTAACTGTGGTATGATTGTTGGTGTCAGACAGGGTGGTTTCCTTCCTTTGATGTTCATGTACTGTAGTCACTAGTATTTACAGAGAGAGTCTGTGAGATAGTTTCTTAACAAGAGGAAAACAACCACATCGATTCAGGCAAAAGTTAAGGCCACCAATTCTCAAAAAACAGCTCTTTACAACAATTATATTCAGAAGGGCATCTCTGGATCCACAACACGATGGACCTTGAAGTATATTGGCTACCACAGCAGACTACCACATTAGGCATGTGATCTCTAAAACAGACAAACCAAATGTGTGATAAACAAGTCAGCAAGCACAAAAAAAAATCTATAAGGAATGCTTGCAGCACCTCACTGCATCCTACCCAGCACTACATAAGCAGACCTAATAAAATAAATAAAAACTAAAAATGTATCTTTTCTCAGCTTGTCCATCAGAAATCTTATTGACCTCTCTAGTGGTCATAAGTTGTAGTACAAATATATGATTATTTACTGTAGATTTCAAACTATGAGTGGATGGAATCAATTAGTTTTTGATTTGAATTGTGTCAAAAAAAAAAACTCAACAAACCTTTCTTGCCTTAATTTCTGCATACTTTAAGTATTAAATACAATCTTGTCTTTGTTTTGCAAGAATGAAGTAATAAATCAATTTACAAAACTATAATTTGTAAACCGAGCTAATCCAGTTTAAAGTAGCAGGAAGCTAAATGCTTCAGACAAAACAGTGCTGACCTCTAAATAATGCAATATCATAAATGAATGGTAATATTAGCACGCCAAAAGTTTCATATTTTTCTAGGTTGTTTTTAAAGCAAACAGTACAGACACCTTTTTCTCCAATCCGCAAACGTCTACATACTAAATCATAGTCTTAGACAACTTTGTTGCTAAAATATATTTACAATACAAAATCTTGATCAGGATCTTGCAGAAGGTATTTCAAATAAACATTACGTTCAGACATTTGAAGTAATGACTGCTCACTTAGACAACAGCAGCAGAAATATATTACCTTTTCAAAAAATATTTTTATTAAGAGGAAGTCAAATCTTAACAAACAAGAAATTACAAAATTAACAAGAAAAATCAAATGTTTCAATTCCTGTGGTGTCTCATCTTGGTTTACACTTAATAAGCCAATGTTTTACAGTCTTTTTAATGTTGCAACTCCCTTTTATCACATTTAAGCGTCTTCTTGACCCATGGTTGTCCTCCTTGGTGAATCAATGGTGATCATCAAAGCAGGGGTTTGGGTGTTCTCCCTTGGTGAAATATATTATACCCTGCCATGATCCGCTAACATATTAAAGAACAGGAACTCATGAACACAAAAATGTGTTGCAACCAAGATGTTATTAAAAATATAAACATCTGAAGCTGATGAATTTAAATAGTTACTTAATGTCTGTACAAATATAAAATATGTAAAGGATTAAATACAGAGTAAAGTTTTATAAAGATTTACAACAACAACAACCTTCAGTCATAAACATACAAATTAGCAGAAAAGGAAAAGTGTTTGCAAAGTACAGTTTTTTGTTTGTGTGCTTTCAGATTATGAAACATTATATTACATTTCCAAGAGCTCTTTGGCTTTTTCAAGCTCTCTCTGCATACACTGCAAGTCTTTTTCAAAGGCTGCTTGCTCTTGAACACAGCGCTTTCGTTCTTCTTGTAGTAATCTGTGTTTAGACTCAAATTCCTGTATAGAGCAGAATGATGGATTAAAATGATAAACCATTATTATCCATCGTTATTGTGGATATTCAACGCAACATTTCTGAATATTAATTTTTACTTTGTGCCCTTTCATGATGCACTGTTTACTATTATCTAGTAAACAGCAACAAAAAAGCAATTCAATCTACAAAGCCTAAATAACCCAGCTACTCATAATGGAATAGGACTATAGTTGTATTTTATAGGTTTCTTGACATGTACCCCTGATTAAAAGGGACTACCAAGACATTTGTATTGCACTGTTAAAGGTGGAATTCTTGGAAAAGTACACAACATATGAGAGCAAAGGCAATTCCTAAAAATGTTTTCATTAATCAAGAACAAAATTCAGTGGTTCAAATATGGTTAGAAAGTGCTGGTACAAACATCATCAGCGTAGCAGTAAAAGAAATGCTTAATCATTTCACTAATTACTCTTCACAGAAAAACTTTACTTATTGTCTGCCATTAGTGATTTACACTTGCATATTTGCATAATTTAAAACACAGACTGAATTCCATCTCTTTAATATAATTTACAAACAATTTTATATAAATTTAGAGCATTTTTCACTTTCTTTACACAGAAAACAGGCTGTTCTAGATATTTGCAAAAACAGTTGAAACAAAATACAAAAACCCCAAAAAATCATAAAGTAAATGGTAAAATAACAAAGCAAATTGAGGTAATGTAATTAAGGTACTTACACCTCATAGAGGAGTAAAACCAAAAGTTAATAAATGGAAAACAAGTATAAAGTATAGGAAGTTATTCAGCTTGCTGTCCGCAAAACCTGTGAACAACTAGACCATAAGGGACAGGATGTACAACGCCCCCAACATTAAAAAACACCAACAAAAAGCTGTTTGGAACTTAACCACAGCTATTTTTGTCAAATACTCCCCCTGCCCCATGTAATATGAATAACAAAAAGACTGTTAACAAGTAAAAACAATGCACACTGAATCACAACTATTTTGTGCATGCTTGATCAATTAAAAAAAAAATCAAGTACTGATACATTAGTAATCTTAATGTTCACATGATACAAACATGCTACAGTCCTATTGATATTAGCAAAAACTAGATTTCACCTTTGAAAGTAGATTTGTTGAGTGATGCATTTAATAATGGAGAACACATTTTAAATATAAAGTTATACAGCATAAAGCCTAATGAGTAAGGGGTAGGGGGTCTAAAGACAGCTCTGCCATCACGTTGCCTACCTGTAGCTGTTTTCTATGTTCTACAGCACTCCTGATGAAATTCTCCAGCTCTTGTTTCAAGTCTTTAACTGTGCTCTAAAAACAAGAAAGAATTACACCTTTGAAAAATTCCAGGACGGCAGAAACTTTAAAACTCAAACAAAATGTTCTTTGCTGTGGATTACATACACAGTAAGAAGCATGATCTATGAAGGCCTCAAAATTTTGTTTTATTAATTTCTGAACTTAAAATCATAGTAGTAATACCCTCATTATTTTTACTTTGTTGTTAAACTGTGAGGCAATATAAAAGCTATTCAGGTGCTCAATATAAATGTTAACGACTTTGCATTTAATCTCGGAACATGGTAATTCTTTGGAATTGTAAAATAGTACATTTAGGTCAGGTAGCACAGTGGGTAGCGCTGCTGCCCCGCATTAAGGAGACCCGGGTTCGCTCCCCAGGTCCTCCCTGCGTGGAGTTTGCATGTACTCCTTGTGTCTGCGTGTGTTTCCTCCCACTGTCCAAAGACATGCAGGTTAGGTGCATTGGCGATTCTAAATTGTCCCTAGTGTGTGCTTGGTGTGTGTGTGTGTGTGTGTGCACCCTACCTGGGGTTTGCTTCCTGCCTTGCGTCCTGTGCTGGCTGGGATTGGCTCCAGCAGACACCCGTGACCCTGTGTTCGGATTCAGCGGGTTGGAAAATGGATGGATGGATGGATGTTATAAATGTATCAGTGTATTTATTTTCTTATTTGTTTAGCTTTTGTAAAAAGGCAAATTTCCTTTTGAATGGTTTTACACATGTTAATACTATAGCCTTTATACTTACAAATACGTACTGTAAATATAATAAGAATAAGCTGCAAATAAATTTCTTTCATACTTGCAATACTCAAGCGCTAGAACCTTGTACATTACTATAGCTATATAGCTATGAAGCTCACACATTTTAATCCACACACACACACAAAAAACTTCCAACTAGGTTAGCAAAATTCCACTTTCCATAAGTAGTGTCATTAAGCTTTCCTAATATGAAGGTGAATGTGACATAAGATAATTCAAATGATTTTACTAACTCTTATGGCTCATAAATAAAATACGGCAGTTGTATACAAATAAACCTATAAGTCATAATTAAATAATGATTAAACCAAACTTTACTTTCAACTAGGAAATAACTTTTACTGCAAGAGAAGATTAAGCAGACACACATAAATCGATACATTTGCTCCTGATGTTACAATTCACTAGGCTAAAATGATCCTAGTGGTCATTTGTATAGTCAAATTAAGTTAAATAAATGAAATCCAAGACTATGACTTATAGGTTTAAAGAGGCATTATTGTCTCATGTACAGAGTACATATGCACATTTGTAATTTGCTCAGTCTTAGGAAACATTGACATTTACTAAACATTTAATTTTAAATAAAAACTTCCACTTGTTTCTCTGTGTTCTTGTTGAAGAACTTATTTAAAAGTAACCACTGGCATCAAACTTAAATTACTCCTTTCGTAATATGTAATACTTATTCTTTGAGATTTCTTTTTTTTTTTTTAAACTAAAAACTATTCAACTCCATCAGCTGTTATTTATTCTAATAGTTCTTCTTCAGAGTTTCTCCAACACTGCTATGTCATTTTTATACTATGGGTACTAAAAATGCATTTCAAATAACTCATTGTCAGTGCATTATACGCATAAGCATAACCTCTCTTGTCTTATCCTGCACATAGCAGGTACCTGTTTTGTATGCTTATTAGAGACCGTGACAAGTCTACATGCACTCCATATCATTATAAGGAGCAGTACTACTTCGAGACACTATTTTTGAGATTTTATACTATTTAATTAATCAGATGTTAATAGGACTAGAAATTAGTCACTTTTGCCTCACTGATTCTGCCATTTTGGGTTGTCTCCAGCTTTATCAATGTGGAGCTTTTCACATTATGCAGTGTCAGTGAGGTTTCTCTAGGTACATCGATTTCAACCTCTATTCTGATAATATACATCTTATGGTCATAATCCACTCTAAAGTGGTCCAGTATTGCCATTGGTGAAGGGGCAGAAGTTATGAACTGTACCATTTGTTGTCAGGTGACAAATGTGTTTATAGAGACTGCTTAGATTTTCTTAAGTTGGAGGTTTTGAGTTAAGGTAGGTACGGATTGCATTGCTTTACAAATTTGAATGTATGGAGAAAATGTTTACACACAAAACTAGAAAGGATGTACCATATATAGATGGGGTGGGACAAAACCTTACTGTACATTTTTTTTCTTTCCAAAAGAACAGAATAGTGTGAAAACTAGAGTTTTGTTGTATTAAATTCCTTGCCAATATGCATTGCCTTTTTTTGGTATGCAGTTGCAATACTTTGGTAACATGTATTGCCATGATCATAATACTACATACAATAGACAGGAAACACAAAGGTTTCATTTAAAGAATGTGATTTAACATTAATTAATACAATAAAATCTCATTTTAAATAAAGAAGTACATAAGACATACAGGTTAGGTGCATTGGCGATTCTAAATTGGCCCTAGTGTGTGCTTGGTGTGTGGGTGTGTTTGTGTGTGTCCTGCGGTGGGTTGGCACCCTGCCCGGGATTGGTTCCTGCCTCGTGCCCTGTGTTGGCTGGGATTGGCTCCAGCAGACCCCCGTGACCCTGTGTTCGGATTCAGCGGGTTGGAAAATGGATGGATGGATGTTTCCCACAAGATACTACCCATTACAAATACAGGTTAAATCCTGTTATAGCAAATACAGAAGTAACAAAATTTTCAGAATAACAAATTCTTTTTGTAGGCCAGACAAATGTTCATAGAACCACATATTAAACTAATCTCATTTTTTAACGAAATGTAAATCTCAGTATAACGAGTGTTTTTTTGACCAAAAATGGCCGCCAAAGAAAATAATGCGATGCAAAAAATTTAATGGCGATCCTACACTTTCCGCATCTAATGTCTCATTTTCATTCTGTAGTCGTACCTATATTACTAATAAAAAAAGTTATACCTAATGTGTTTTCATTCTGAATTTTCATACCTGTATTTCTATGGAAAAAAAAGTTACATCTAACGTCTCCTTTTCAAATAAAATTCTTTTGCAGTTTAAGAAATGCTGTTTAGATAGATTAGATAGATAAACTTTATTAATCCCAATGGGAAATTCACATTCTTCAGCAGCAGCATACTGATACAATAAATAATATTAAATTAAAGAATGATAATAATGCAGGTGAAAAACAGACAATAACTATGTATAATGTTAAATGTTAATGTTTACCCCCCCGGATGGAATTAAAGAGTCGCATAGTTTGGGGGAGGAACGATCTCCTCAATCTGTCAGTGGAGCAGGACAGTGACAGCAGTCTGTCGCTGAAGCTGCTCTTCTGTCTGGAGATGATACTATTTAGTGGATGCAGTGGATTCTCCATAATTGATAGGAGCCTGCTGAGCGCCCTTCACTCTGCCACAGATGTTAAACTGTCCAGCTCCATGCCAACAATGGAGCTTGCCTTCCTCACCAGTTTGTCCAGACGTGAGGCGTCTTTCCTCTTAATGCTGCCTCCCCAGCACACCACTGCGTAGAAGAGGGCGCTCGCCACAACTGTCTGATAGAACATCTGCAGCATCTTATTGCAGATGTTGAAGGACGCCAGCCTTCTAAGGTAGTATAACCGGCTCTGTCCTTTCTTGCACAGCGCATCAGTATTGGCAGTCCAGTCTAATTTATCATCCAGCTGCACTCCCAGATATTTATAGGTCTGCACCATCTGCACACAGTCACCTTTGATGATCACTGGGTCTATGAGGGGTCTTTTATACAGGTATTGACAAGCTTGGGTCACAGAGTTGCACAAGAGACAGGAAGTGGAGCCCAGGTTTCCAAGCAAAATACAGGTACTTTATCACTGTATAGAGAAGAAAGGGATAGTTTCAAGGCTTCAATCAGAATAGGAGCCGTTGGAAGCCGCAGCACGGGCGATTGTCCTGCTTTTAGCTCCCATCTTCAGATTAGAAGAACACCAGTGGCTCGGAATCAACACTGTGGCAGACACGATCTGGAGAAGACAGATCAGGAGAGTGTGAGGAAGAGTAGATCAAAGTCTGGTATTAAATGTTAAAACATTGTGCCACAAGCACGGTACGTGGTGACCTTGATCCTGCAGAGGACAACCAATTGCTTTGCCCTTCCTTGGTTTACTGTTTACCAGATGCAGCACAGCAGCTACAGAGCTGTCCTTGCGCCGTTGCCGTTAGACATGGGGAATCACCGGCAGTATCGGTCACAATACTATATATATTTTCCCCTTATTCGTTATAACGAAATATTTTTGGTCCTGTGAGTATTGTTATAACGGGATTCCACCTGTATATACAATAACACAAAATAATTTAATTAACAGTAGCATGCATCACGTTTGTATGCACTAGAACACCATTAATTGTGACAAGCTTGCAATAAACTATACTTAAAAGAAATGACAGACTTTTTGAAAGTCAGAAATTTTGTCATATGTGTTTTCATAGCACACTAGGCCAGAGCTACAGTGAAGCTTATTTTTCTTGGCTAAACCTGTGGCTGTCTTTTGAGAACTTTATTACTACATGTAGCTAATAAAAATACACAAAAACAGGTATACTAAATTAGACAATGTGCTAAGCCTGCTCTATGTGAGCAAAATGCAGAAATTGTGCTTACCGTTTTACCAAATAATTATTGCATTGTCCATTTTGGTAACAGAAAAAAACGAGGCAATAAATTACAATTTAGATGCAGTGCAAATTTTAACACAAGTCATAACTATAATAAATTGCTACTGTGTCACTGCAGTCCAACATTTCAAATGGCACATTCCGACAAGTTCATTCTGAGGACTTCTATACCTTAAAGTACAATCCTTTGCATATTTGTTGTCCAAAATAATTAACAGATTTGGACCAACTTGTTTTCAACATCACTTATAATTTGCCCCCAACTCCCTGTGTCTCCATGGTGAGAGAAATATCCCATCATCATATATTCTGCCCACAACCAGTACCTCCCAATTTATATAATTAAATTTAAGTTACCGAAATATAAGTTACCTAAATTTAGGTAATTTAGCTAAATTATGTATTAAATAAATTAACAAACAATAAATAATACATCAACTTAATTATAATTTAATTATGCAAACTTTAAGTAGTTAGCCAATTTAATTTAAGTTACCCAAATGTCTTTGATACAATTGTTAAAACACCAGGTCTACTAACTATAAGCCATATAAGTACCTAGCAAAATCCTAATTGAATGAGCTGCTCTTTCATATGTAAGCTATGTTTTAAAATATGCTTTAAAATGCAAACTACTGATAGCTTCAAATGAATGACATTATAGACTGACATTTGCTAAACTCTGGAATTAACCAGTTAATTGTATTTTAACTTAGAAACCAATAACATAAGCTGGTATGGTTCTTAGTATTAAACCTTCTTTGAAAAAGAGGTCAACCTAAATTATTTTGAGCATAATAAATCAAAGCTATATTGTGATAGGGGAAAATTACACTTTTGAGTCATTGAAAGCAAATAACATACAGTTGAGAAATAGGAATAAAAAGTAGGACAAAATCATAACATGCGAATTAAAGGTACCATGAATATTAAATGTACAAGGAAAACAGAAAGGACGAGAGACAATCCCCATGGGGCATCAATAATGAGGAGTTAAATGTAACTTATGAAAAATGAGTGATGCTGTTATTTTGAGTTTCTGGAATAAAGCTTGTTGTTACAGCCTAACAAAATGTGTAGAAATCTCTAGCCTAGATTTTCCACAGACAGGAATGATGGGGAAACAGCAATGAAGAAAAACAGGACAGACAAGAATTTACTAATGAGAGTCAAAGATAAAAGTAATGAATTAAGATCATGAATAGGTAGCAGAGCTAATAAAGGCGGCACATGATAATTAAAATAAATAAATAATTAAATAAAAACACCATTCCTTTCACTCAGTAGCTGGAATTTATAAACACTAATAATTAATAAAATATTTGCTTACCATTGTCTTTTTTCTAGTTTCTTCATGGTCTTTTACAGATTCCAGAGTCTTTCCTGTAAAAACTAATTTTTAAGGGGGTATTAACTAGATTACTGTTTTCAGGTTTAAATATTGCTAAATTCACAAAATAGATTCAGTTGCCGACTACATGAAAATAAATAAACTGTTTTATATCTATTGTGAAACATACATCAAAGGCAATATACAGCAAATGAGGAAGGGGGTGGATGAGTAAAGTGCAGTTTAGAGGGTGTTAGTCTTGAAGTATTTTTTATTATTTGAATATATTGTTTTTGATTCATGTATGTCTAATCATTTTCCTCTGAAGATAATACCCAAATAGGTGTTGAAAACTCAGGAATAAAAGACTACTTTATAATATATGATACATTGGATTTCTACCTAGAAATATGCAAACCTTATCACAAACTTACAGTATATATTAGGCCTGGGAAAGGTAACAGGTTAATTTTTGTGATAAATATGGCCTGTTTAATTTGCTAAAATATTATATATATATATATATATATATATATATATATATATATATATATATATGTATATATATATATATATATATATATATATATATATATATATACACACACTGTATATTGTTGCATCCAGGGCTATCAACGAGGTAAGCGACTAAGACTTTTTTTTTTATATTACGAAATATTACAAATAAGTGTGCACTTAAAGAATTACATACACATCCAGTTCCATATTTATATACTATCTTTAAAAAATTTTATGAAATAAAATTTTCATTTAAAGGTTTAATATTTTGTATTATGCGGTTCACAACAATACGCCACATGTCAATACACAGCACTGGTGTTCGTTTTTTTTTTTTTTTATTTACTTATTCATACTGACATAGATGCAGGGGAGGGGGAGGAAAAGGGGTTTATGGCAGTCCTGATGCAATGCTAGAGAAAAGCTGCGAAGGTAAAAATTACACCCTCTTTTTTTCACTTCATATTTTAGTAAGAAGATCGAGTCAGTGTCATATCATATAAGTAATAAATAAGTTATCTGAGAGTGGCACTAAAACCAAAATAAAGCTCTAGTACCTCTGTATTTAACTTGCCAGTTTGCTAGCAAGTTTACAGTGGTGACTGCCCTAATATGACAAAATTCTATAAAATCGAACTGTAATGATTATCCCTACCCATCATTCAAGTTTGCAGTATCCTTGCTACTTTATGCAAACAAGGCAACTTAACCATCCAAGTAATGCACAGTGTTCGTTTTTAAGTGAGACAGCAGCATGCCAGGAGCAAAGGTGTAGGTAAAGGAGTGCTTACCAACCAGTTTTCAGAGGTGGCAGACTTTTTGAAACTCAAAAGATCCCAAGGCACACCATGATTTTACCAGCCACAAAAGCTGTAAAGCTATACATGTGCTAAACTGACTGACAGGGGCCGGGTGGGGATGGGGGGTCAAAAAAAAGCAGCTCGGAGAATGCAGTTTGCAGGCACAGTACTTTGTGAGTACTTTGGACACAATTTCCAGCTGCTTCCTTTGCCTGCTCATTAAGGAGGTCCTCTTTCTGCCTCACTCCACAGACCAGGGGTCAGAGGTAACTCATATGCCCACTGTCCCTCGGCTCAGTGAGAGTCACTTGCCAACAAGCACCCTGGCAGATGGACCCTGACACGTCTCCTGGTTGCTAAAGTGCTCTCTAAGTGCCGTGTCTGGAAAACAGCAGTCACAGAGCTGCTTTTATGTCACTTTCTCCTGTCCTCCTCACACAAGTCTTGACCACCTAAGGAGTGTGTCTCTCTCAAGTCTGACCCAGGGGCACTACATTGTTATTTCTATGGCATACCAGATCAAAAACAGTTGTGTAGAGTATAATCATCACATTTTTGATGGTAATGAACAATTGTTTTAATACAAGTTTTAATGTATTTGAATACACTGCTTAATTGAAAAAAATACAAAGTCAACCGTGGTTTGATCAATTGTTTTTTACCTTGACACGTCTGTGTCTCATATGCTATGCCAATTTGACAATTAATAAATTGGTCATGTTTTCTAATTGCCTTCTTTTCAACTTGCCTTTAGCAAGGCATTCAGTTTCCAGTTTAAGGTCATTGTTTAAGTTTAAACTATGCCATTATTTTTTTTAATTCCTTTGTGTTAATTGTACATTAAATTTGTGATTCAGTGGCCATAATGGAAAAACCAGGAGAATGGTCCTTCTCCCACACAGATGGTGGCAGTGTGCTTTGGGGCTAAACCCGATTAGGACACCTGCCGGGTTGCATGGCAAATGGAGTCCAGAAACGCAACCCTGTAGGGATCTTTGGGGACCACCAGAGGGCGCTGCTGTGGGAGAACTTCCCTGGTTTACTCACGGCCAGGAAGTGCTTTGGATGACTAAGGCAACAAAATAGAAGCAATTCCTATTGTTGGAGGAAGAAGAATTGTGCTTGATGTATTTTTTTTTTGGCATTATTCCTGTGAAGAAGATGTTGGGGCTAAATAAAAACGCTTTATTTAAGCAAAAGTGTTTTTGGGCAT
Source organism: Erpetoichthys calabaricus (assembly GCF_900747795.2). NCBI lineage: Eukaryota > Metazoa > Chordata > Cladistia > Polypteriformes > Polypteridae > Erpetoichthys > Erpetoichthys calabaricus. The sequence continues at coordinate 54,350,843 of NC_041409.2, forward strand.
TACTCTGTTTGGTAGGCTACAATGGTCACAATGTATAAACAGTCAATGAATTGTAATACAAATTCTACTGTACACGTACAAGAAAATTTGTCTTCAATTATAAAATTGTTCACCGATTTGCAGATTCAGTGCTTTGAATGTTTTAATATACAGGTTTATTAGGTCTAAGTATAAATATTTAACTGCCCATTTTTACAAAACACAGTTAAACTAAAATTACATTTATTGCTCTGCTTTGGAGTAATATCACCAATAAATTCAGCAAAACAAACAAAATTACAGAATGCTTTTATTTTTTAAAACACAAAAGTGATTGAAGAAAATGGCTTACCAAGAGATGTCATAAACTACACATATCACCAATTTGAAATAATGCTTACCTGGGTCTATATTACTTTTTCCCAAAAAGATCATGCTGGTTTCAAGATCCATCTGAAGCTTTTCAATATCACACACAAGATGGGAATTTCTGTCTGATAATTGACTAATATTTTCCTAGTGGGAAAAAAAAACACATACAGTAGTTGTATTAAATATAATAACTGGTAAAAATAATTTTGCTTTAACAACTTGCTTTACCTTTGCCTCAGAAAGATCATTATTTAGCTTTTGATTTTCTGCCTTGAGTCTTAGAAGCTCTACTTCAGCTATGGATCTGGGGAGAAAAAAACAAATTACCAGCTCTGTCTATAGAGAAAAGCCAAGCAAAATGACACTTTTTATTGGCTAACTAAAAAGATTACAATATGCAAGCTTTCGAGGCAACTCAGGTCCCTTCTTCAGGCAAGATGATCTTGCCTGAAGAAGGGACCTGAGTTGCCTCGAAAGCTTGCATATTGTAATCTTTTTAGTTAGCCAATAAATGGTGTCATTTTGCTTGGCTTTTCTCTACATTCATAATGGCTAACACGGTACAACACCCTAGTACTACAGCTCTGTCTAAAAAAAGTGTAACCATTCATCCATCCATCGAAATGTGTAACCAGAAGAAACAATGGGCATTATATCAGCATGGATTTTAAGTGGTTTAAATATTATTCAAAGAAAATATCGTAGACTCCATTTTTAGGAAGTCCATTGACATAAAAAAAAGCAATGAGGTTGACAGTAAACTTATCTTTATATATTTAATAAATAATACACTGCTTACTTTCTAAAGTAGCCTGTAAGTGAGATTTAAATAATTACAAGTTAAAAATGGAACTGTAGCAACACTGCAAATATTCTAACAATTGGCATGGAAAGCCAAATTTACATTTGGGGACAAATAAAGCTATCTAAGTGCTAAGCACTGCTGAATTGTGCAAAAGGAAGCGACTAGACTCTCAAGATGACAGAACTCTACTACACAGAATTTCACTTTTAATATGTTTGTGTTGCATATGTAACATAGTGCTACAGAACAGCTACCTGGGTTTAAGGGTGGTTTGTAAGAAAAGAAAAGAAAAAAGAATACAACACCTTGTACATGTACACAACTTTTGGTTAACAAGAAGGCAAGTGTCACCATGTTTAAGTGCAGAACAAGAGTTTAGTCTTGAAAATGTAAAAGGTCCAACATAGTTTACACTACAGATGCTCTGATCAGGGTTTTTTAGGGCCAATACAGATGACCAATTTCATATTACTGATTTAATAGCCAATTCCAATACATTTTTTCCTTTATCCCTTTAAAAAAAATTGTACAAGAAACTCCTGCATAACCAAACACATAGAAGCTTTATGTTCTACATTAAATTATTAAGTTGCTAATTAAACTATAGACTACACATTACCTTATTTTTATTAACAAATTGAAATTCTTTGGGCTTATTGATCAGTGACCATAATATACTAAATATCATTTCATTAAAATACACACTTTAATAAAAAATGCACAGTAAATATGCATCCCTAATACATATGGTATTAAACAAAATAAAATGCTTCTCATAATTACATACTGTCATATTGTTTCATTTCATCTGTAATGCACTTAGTGAAAACTACTTTTTTGAATTGTTTCAGATATTTCTCTAACAAATATATATATATTCTCACATATTTATTCAATTCATTAAGATAGGCAGTTAAACGCTGATTGAAATTAAATATACATGCACTTATAGGTTTTAATCATTTTTAAAAGTTAATTGTATATTTTAACATCAGGAAAAGCAGTGGTACATTTTCTATTTTTACAGTTTTATCAATATTTTTAAACAACAGTGTACCAGCTAGACATTCCTAACTCTTTAGATGTAATTATATCTGCAGTACTTAGTCCTTACCAAATAACATACTGTATGACACACGCAAGCAAATAATAAACACAGTACAAATCCACAAATTTTTCATACGTTAATTTTTATCAATAAGATAGGAAGACTGATTTACTTATAAACTTGTTAAGCACAACAGATAAATTTTGTTGTCAGGCTAACAAATATATTGTTTACTATGCAGCAACTTCAAATTCTTCTTTATCTCTACTTTTTCTAATTGAAAATATAAGCTGTTGTACTTAACACACGTTCACTCACTGCCCAAACTCAGACAGTGTTTGTTATAATTAAATGACAAAATAGAAAGGTTTCTTACTCCAGTTTCTTTCAAGTTCACAACAACAAAAAAAAGGACATGTAATATCTTGCGTAAAGGTGTGCTACAATTAAATTACCGCAAAGCTTAAAAAAAGGAGACGCTGAAAAAAATCCTTTTTTGTGATTGGCCGATCACCAATTGAGTTTTTTGTAGTGCAAAATCTGCTGATTTAGATCACTGGCCAATTGATTGGAGCATCAATAGTTTACGCTGACAGGAGGACCAAGGAATGAGCCTGACTGCACAAGGCAAATCTAAACATACAGTAATCCCTCGCTATATCGCGCTTCGCCTTTCGCGGCTTCACTCCATCGCGGATTTTATATGTAAACATATTTAAATATATATCGCAGATTTTTTGCTGGTTCGCGGATTTCTGCGGACAATGGGTCTTTTAATTTCTGGTACATGCTTCCTCAGTTGGTTTGCCCAGTTGATTTCATACAAGAGACGCTATTGGCAGATGGCTGAGAAGCTACCCAACTTACTTTTCTCTCTCTCTCTCTTGCGCTGACTTTCTCTGATCCTGACGTAGGGGGATTGAGCAGGGGGGCTGTTTGTACACCTAGACGATACGGACGCTCGTCTAAAAATGCTTAAAGATTATCTTCACGTTGCTACCTTCTGTGCAGCTGCTTCCTGAAGCGATATGCTGCACGGTGCTTCGCATACTTAAAAGCTCGAAGGGCACATATTGATTTTTGATTGAAAAACAAACTCTGTCTCTGTCTCTATCTATCTATCTCTCTCTCTCTCTTTCTCTGCTCCTGACGGAGGGGGTGTGAGCTGCCGCCTTCAACAGCTTTGTGCCGCGGTGCTTCGCATACTTAAAAGCCAAACAGCCCTATTGATTTGTTTGCTTTTCTCTATCTCTCTGACAGTCACTGCTCCTGACGCGCACTCCTTTGAAGAGGAAGATATGTTTGCATTCTTTTAATTGTGAGACGGAACTGTCATCTCTGTCTTGTCATGGAGCACAGTTTAAACTTTTAAAAAAGAGACAAATGTTTGTTTGCAGTATTTGAATAATGTTCCTGTCTCTCTACAACCTCCTGTGTTTCTGCGCAAATCTGTGACCCAAGCATGACAATATAAAAATAACCATATAAACATATGGTTTCTACTTCGCGGATTTTCTTATTTCGCGGGTGGATCTGGAACGCAACCCCCGCGATGGAGGAGGGATTACTGTATACTGATAAAGATGATGTGATGACTTAGGAAATATTCTCCTACACCATGATGAAGTCTCTGATACTGCAAGAACCATATTTGAAGGCGACAGAATACACGAAAACTGCTGCTAAGTAGTGGCACTTCTTTATAGTCATTCCTTAAACAACAGATCATAAACCAAAATTATCTGACAATGGTTCCAGTATTATCAGTGTGACTTTAGCCTAACAAACATCAGCCAAACTGCCCGTACAAACACATACCTAAACAGTGATCAAGGTACATAAATGACTTACTCTTTGATGGGATTTCCCAGTTTTCTCCTGCAAAAGAGCATACAATATTTGTTGTAAACAGAATGTTCAGAGTGCAATAATTTAATACGATAATAGAACCCTTTTGTTATTAAGTGTGTTATGGTCATAAATAAAAAATTGAAACTAAAAACACCTTTTCAATTACAAACTAGTTTATCTCCAATACTATATCACTTATGCTTGTAATTTTAAACCAAGAAAAAGTAAATGACAAGAACACAATTGATGTAGGGCAGCACGGTGGCACAGTGGTAGCACTGCTGCCTCGCAGTAAGGAAGCCTGGGTTTGCTTCCCGGGTCCCTCCCTGCGTGGAGTTTGCATGTTCTCCCCGTGTCTGCGTGGGTTTCCTCCCACAGTCCAAACACACACAGGTTAGGTGCACTGGCGATCGTAAATTGTCCCTAATGTGTGCTTGGTGTGTGTGTGTGTCCTGCGATGGACTGGCGGCCTGCCCGGGATTTGTTCCTGCCTTGCACCTTGTGTTGGCTGGGATTGGCTCCAGCAGACCCCCCGTGACCCTGTGTTAGGATATAGCGGGTTGGAAAGTGACTGACTGACAATCAATGTAATTTTTTTTTTCCTTCTGTTATTCTGTATTCAGAAAACAATGAGATTTAAAAAAATCCATACATACTTTTTTCATATTTTTGAATTTTCTTTACTTTTCTCATTTTAATTTAGATTTAACTCCTTAAATTTTATCAATACTGACAATTTGTCAAAAATAGAAAGCAAAAATACAAACAAAATTAAAGTTAAAGGAAAGCAGCAAAATAAATAGTCATGTCCTTTTGTTCAGCTCTGTGTATCAAACAAGATCTTACTATATTCCCAAAAATAAAAAAAAAATGCAATTTCCTGGTTGACGGAAAATAAACTAAAAAGGGAGGAAATCGAAATGATGGAAATGTTCGTTGGAGTTTACAAATAATGGCTTTTAACTCATTTCCATAAGTATCTGAAACAAACAGGTAAACTAGAGATTCTGACCCTACTTGGGGGGATTAAATTATTTTATTTAACATTACAGAAAGTGATTACTGAAATTACTGGGAAGCCCACCCACCAATTTAAATGGGGTAAATACTGTGATGTACAATAGTAGCCCACTAACTAGTCAATGAGTATAAAAAGAGATACAAAAAATGTTTATTATTGAGTATGAAAGCAATACAAATGCACAGAGGTTTAAACAAAACCAATTTGAATATACAGCAGAACCCTGATTAACCGAGATTATGTACACAGATGCTACTTTGGATATCTGAAAAGTTGGATAAAATGGATGGCTGTTGTAGTGGTGATGCTGCCCAGAGAAGGTGGGAGCTGGTATATGGAAAGATTGTCTAAAGTTACCAGGGACTGTGGTCACTGTGGTCAAGGCGGGTACTGTTAAGCTAACAGAGAAAGGTTGCAGTGAGAGATCAGTTGATGTCACTAGTTAAAATGCAATGCTCACAGTGGTCAGAGACAGGCTCTGCATGGCTGATGGAAGGAGCTCACATCACAAAGCGCTCCCTCTGTGCTAGACAGGACGGGTTCGCAGTTCCCACCACCAGTTCACCACAGTACTTTCTCCAAGTTTTGCAAAGTTTCAGAACACTTCCGCGATTTAGAACTCCGTGGGGTTCACTCATCATTAATGGGGACATTTCCTCCAGAGCTCTTGTAATTTACCATAACAAAGTCATAAGAAAAGATTAAAATAGTAATGATGACAAAATATTAATTACTTCTTCATTTCTGACATATCACTTCATATTACACTCTGAAAATCAGAAAAGCATTTAAAACATATAGTCTAAGGATGTGCCTAGGAGTTGACATAAGAAATTCTCATATGTATAGGCCACATAGAAATTTACTAACAACAATACACATCTGCAGATGAAATGCAGGAGCACTTGAGTTCCATCCATCCATCCATTGTCTCCCGCTTATCCGAGGTCGGGTCGCGGGGGCAGCAGCTTGAGCAGAAATGCCCAGACTTCCCTCTCCCCGGCCACTTCTTCTAGCTCTTCCGGGAGAATCCCAAGGCGTTCCCAGGCCAGTCGAGAGACATAGTCCCTCCAGCGTGTCCTGGGTCTTCCCCGGGGCCTCCTCCCGGTTAGACGTGCCCGGAACACCTCACCAGGGAGGCGTCCAGGAGGCATCCTGATCAGATGCCCGAGCCACCTCATCTGACTCCTCTCGATGCGGAGGAGCAGCGGCTCTACTCTGAGCCCCTCCCGGATGACTGAGCTTCTCACCCTATCTTTAAGGGAAAGCCCAGACACCCTGCGGAAGAAACTCATTTCAGCCGCTTGTATTCGCGATCTCGTTCTTTCGGTCACTACCCATAGCTCATGACCATAGGTGAGGGTAGGAACATAGATCGACTGGTAAATTGAGAGCTTCGCCTTGCGGCTCAGCTCCTTTTTCACCACGACAGACCGATGCAGCGCCCGCATTACTGCGGATGCCGCACCGATCCGCCTGTCGATCTCACGCTCAATTCTTCCCTCACTCGTGAACAAGACCCCGAGATACTTGAACTCCTCCACTTGTGGCAGGATCTCGCTACCAACCCTGAGAGGGCACTCCACCCTTTTCCGGCTGAGGACCATGGTTTCGGATTTGGAGGTGCTGATTCTCATCCCAGCCGCTTCACACTCGGCTGCGAACCGATCCAGAGAGAGCTGAAGATCACGGCCTGATGAAGCAAACAGGACAACATTATCTGCAAAAAGCAGTGACCCAATCCTGAGCCCACCAAACCGGACCCCCTCAACGCCCTGGCGGCGCCTAGAAATTCTGTCAATAAAAGTTATGAACAGAATCGGTGACAAAGGACAGCCCTGGCGGAGTCCAACTCTCACTGGAAACGGGTTCGACTTACTGCCGGCAATGCGGACCAAGCTCTGGCACCGATCGTACAGGGACCGAACAGCCCTTATCCGGGGGGCCGGTACCCCATACTCTCGGAGTACCCCCCACAGGATTCCCCGAGGGACACGGTCGAATGCCTTTTCCAAGTCCACAAAACACATGTAGACTGGTTGGGCAAACTCCCATGCACCCTCCAGGACCCTGCTAAGGGTACAGAGCTGGTCCACTGTTCCGCGACCAGGACGAAAACCACACTGTTCCTCCTGAATCCGAGGCTCGACTATCCGACGGACCCTCCTCTCCAGGACCCCTGAATAGACTTTTCCAGGGAGGCTGAGGAGTGTGATCCCTCTGTAGTTGGAACACACCCTCCGATCCCCCTTCTTAAAGAGGGGGACCACCACCCCGGTCTGCCAATCCAGAGGCACTGTCCCTGATGTCCATGCGATGTTGCAGAGGCGTGTCAACCAAGACAGTCCTACAACATCCAGAGCCTTGAGGAACTCCGGGCGTATCTCATCCACCCCTGGGGCCCTGCCACCAAGGAGTTTTTTGACCACCTCGGTGACCTCAGTCCCAGAGATGGGGGAGCCCACCTCTGAGTCCCCAGGCTCTGCTTCCTCATTGGAAGGCATGTTAATGGGATTGAGGAGGTCTTCGAAGTACTCCCCCCACCGACCCACAACGTCCCAAGTCGAGGTCAGCAGCGCACCATCCCCACCATATACAGTGTTGACACTGCACTGCTTCCCCTTCCTGAGACGCCGGATGGTGGACCAGAATCTCCTCGAAGCAGTCCGAAAGTCGTTCTCCATGGCCTCCCCAAACTCCTCCCACGCCCGAGTTTTTGCCTCAGCAACCACCAAAGCCGCATTCCGCTTGGCCTGCCGGTACCTATCAGCTGCTTCCAGGGTCCCACAGGACAAAAGGGTCCTGTAGGACTCCTTCTTCAGCTTGACGGCATCCTTCACCGCCGGTGTCCACCAACGGGTTCGGGGATTGCCGCCACGACAGGCACCGACCACCTTACGGCCACAGCTCCGGTCAGCTGCCTCAACAATAGAGGCACGGAACATGGCCCATTCGGACTCAATGTCCCCCACCTCCCTCGGGAGGTGGTCGAAGTTCTGCCGGAGGTGGGAGTTGAAGCTACTTCTGACAGGGGGCTCTGCCAGACGTTCCCAGCAGACCCTCACAACACGTTTGGGCCTACCACGCCTGACCGGCATCCTCCCCCACCATCGAAGCCAACTCACCACCAGGTGGTGATCAGTTGACAGCTCCGCCCCTCTCTTCACCTGAGTGTCCAAGACATGTGGCCGCAAGTCCGACGACACGACCACAAAGTCGATCATCGAACTCAGGCCTAGGGTGTCCTGGTGCCAAGTGCACATATGAACACCCCTATGCTTGAACATGGTGTTCGTTATGGACAATCCGTGACGAGCACAAAAGTCCAATAACAAAACACCGCTCGGGTTCAGATCGGGGGGGCCATTCCTCCCAATCACGCCCTTCCAGGTCTCACTGTCATTGCCCACGTGAGCATTGAAGTCTCCCAGCAGAACGAGGGAGTCCCCAGAAGGTATGCCCTCTAGCACCCCCTCCAGGGACTCCAAAAAGGGTGGGTACTCCGAACTGCTGTTCGGTGCATACGCACAAACAACAGTTAGGACCCGTCCCCCCACCCGAAGGCGAAGGGAGGCTACCCTCTCGTCCACCGGGGTAAACCCCAATGTACAGGCTCCAAGTCGGGGGACAATAAGTATACCCACACCCGCTCGGCGCCTCTCACCGGGGGCAACTCCAGAGTGGTACAGAGTCCAGCCCCTCTCAAGGAGATTGGTTCCAGAGTCCAAGCTGTGCGTCGAGGTGAGTCCGACTACATCTAGCCGGAACCTCTCAACTTCGCACACTAGCTCAGGCTCCTTCCCCTTCAGAGAGGTGACATTCCACGTCCCAAGAGCCAGCTTCTGTAGCCGAGGATCGGACCGCCAAGGTCCCTGCCTTCGGCCACCACCCAACTCACACTGCACCCGACCTCCTTGGCCCCTCCCATAGGTGGTGAGCCCATGGGAAGGCACTTGAGTTGAATTAGCTATTATAAGAAGGGGTTTTCCTTAAATGTTTTATACTTGATTTTCTATAATGACTTCAACCTTTTTTCAGTACATACACATTATTAGGTCAATACTGTATTTCAGGTTCACTTTATGCTTCAATATTAACATAAAATCCGATACTAACCTGTGATAAGCACTTGAAACCTGTGTTGAATATGTTGGACGTTTTGGGCCAACTGCTGAAATTTTGCCATTAATATGTTCCTCTTTATTCCCTCCTCTGGCAGGACCTAAAACAGTAGATGACAGCTTGTTTAAATTTCTTATTAGAGATGTTTATATTTTAATTTTAAAAAGCACCATCAAAAAACATGCATCAAAGAAAAGCAAAACTGGTAAGACTGCAATCTGGACAGTGCTAAATATACAAAAAAACAAGTGCTTGCAATTAACATAACAAGACATATGATGCAAGCTGTATCTCCTCAATGTAAATAACAGTGCCTTTAAATGAAAACCTGCAGTACAACTGAGCAGATCTGACTATCTTACTACTACTTAAAAGGCTGTGATCGACAACAGCAGCTCTCTTATTCTAGCCAGATGTTTTTATTTGTAAGTGTATTCCTATGTTCCTTGAACTTCTGTCATGAAGCATTTCACTACAATTTCCAGTTCAAATAAAATTTGATTTGAAAAGTTATTGAACTCTATTTTGAAGTCTCAGCTGGAAAGGCAGGGAAAAAAATGCTAAACATTGCTTACCATTTTCAGGAGCCATTCTGGATAATTTCTCTTTCAAGGTGCGGGAAACTGGAACTTTGGATGATAACATGCCTTTTTCAATCCTAACAACAAATTTAGCACTAATCAATAGATCATCAATGAGCAAAAAACTTTAACAGTGCATCGTCATTAATACATTCATCTGTTGAATACTACATAATCCTATTTTAGTATATGGATTCTACTACAGAAATTCTTGTAAGAAATATGAAAGTACAATGTTAGTGCAGCTCTTTTCGGACACTTACAGTATTTGTGAATACAAGTAATGAGGAAATTAAACAAATTCTAAATTAAAACAATGAGTATAAAAATAAATTCAATTACAGTCAAATTCAATATATAAGTTTCACAATAATATTCAAAACTTATAAACAACAAAGAACAACTAAACAGCATACAACCTAATTAAGAAATTTCACAGATATAGAACCCAATATTTTAAAACTATCAGCACAGTAACAGCAAGCTAGACTAGCCTTTTAACAATCCATCCATTAGTTTTTAAAGCAGCCATATCATACTGTATTGCATATAAAAGCTATGGTACATTATGCTACTTTTCCAGGAATTTTCAGTCGTAGACTTCATTGAGATAATCTTAAAGTCAGAGGGAGTCAGCACATGCCCGTGAAGTCAGTCATGTAAAGTGACATATCCAGAGACTCACCCGTCAAACAGGTTAGACTTTGTCTTTAGTTGTTGAATCAGACTCTGTATGCATAACAGCGGACAACCAATGAATGCTAATTCAGAAGTAATATGTAAATAATGCAACAACGATAAGGAACACGAGTGTCTTGGACATCACAAACGGAAGAGAAGCTCATCTGCGCAAAGTCTCATGTTTTACTTACCATGACAGAATGGAAAAAGAAAAAATTAACTGAGCATACACGTTAACCTTCTATGCAGCATGTTATTGGCCTTAACAAAAAGCAGTGAGCAGGACAGCACTACAAGTCCAGCATTCAGTCACTACATTTGACATGACTATTGATATTCAATAATGTAAACTGATATGATCCAGCAATAAGATCAGGAACTGCAGTTAGCAAGTCTGACGTACATTACGCAGCTTCCAGTTGTGGGGTGTCATCAGCTTTAGTTACTAGCTACATCTTTTTCTTTTTGCTTCAGTTACATGGTAAAGATTAAATCTAATACAAGCAGTAACACAATTCACCACTGACATGTAAACAGGAGTGAGGAGAGATACAACATGTTGCACATGCAGTTATAAATTTACTGAAGTCTGTACACACGACAACACCGTTACCACTACATTCAACATAGGAACCTAACAAATTGCAAGACTCAGAGAAAGGTTAGGCTTTATGAATTAAGCTCTGTGAAGTAAAACATTACCGTATTTCCCCAACGATAGGCGCTTATACATTAATTTTACAAACCTGCGTATAGGGTGCGGCTTGCTTAACATGGGGCAGCCTATCTAAAAACATTTCAGTCACCAATCCTCATGCCTTCATTTTGATGGCTATTGTTGAAATTATCCGATTGTTCTCACACTGCGCGAGAATCCATTCTTTAAGTCGCTTCTCCAAGTTTGGCCGTTTTGCTTCCCTTGCACGCCTACGTGGCAGAAGCGCGTACAAAGCTTCCTCATCTTTCTGCCAATTTCTCACTTGTTTGTCATCTATTTCAAAGTTGCGTCCAGCTGCACGATTGCCGTTTTCTTTCGCGAAAGCAACGACCTGGAATTAAATTCTGCAGCATAGGACTTGCGTTGCAGCATATCGGTAAGTGAAAAATTTTTATCAATTTAATTGTTCACGCTCAACTATAATGTCACTATAGAGTTGCAAATGCCTACAGGGGCGTTCCAAATTAGATGCTTTTACTTCAGATTGGTAAAATATAGCGTACCAAAATTTAGAAAAATGTCTAAATAACATCAGTGTGATGTACTGACCAAAACAAACTAAAAGAAGAAAAAACAATATTCATTATGATTATAAACTAATGCTGAAAATTCTAATATCAATAAAATTTATTACAGATGCTAGTGTCTTCCAGTTCAAATTATCCTTTAATTTCCATGGTAAAGATCCATTACTCTTATTAGACCTGCATTTTATCAGTTTATACTGTAACATCATATTATATTTTTGTGTTTTAAATTAACACACGGAAAGTTACACAGGGTTGCTTGAGAGAGAAAGAGAAAAGGTGGAAGCATAAAAAGTAATTACAAATTACATATTACCAAACTTTGTTACATTTAAACTGGCTCATTTACCAAGTACTGCTAGTATAGGACACCTTATTTTGTACAAAACAATTACTTTTTTCCTTTAGTGTAAAGAACCCAGCAAAAATTAACTCTGGAGACAATATGACAGCCCCTGGGACAGTCTGAGCAAAGTCAAAAGTAGTAAGTGAAAAATCCTGATTAAATATTAAAATAGTTTAATGTAATGGGCATCAATTGTTCCTGAATCTCTTACTTGAAAGGCAAGCATGCTAACTACCATTCCACCATGACAAGTGTTACCTAGATGAAAATAATGTACTAAATTAGAGCTGGTACAAGTTTATGAGAAGAAGATGCTGCTAAAAAAATCTTTTAGATTTTTTTTTTTTTTTTAAACAGACAACTGGAATACAGTAATCCCACCTCCATCGTGGGGGTTGCGTTCCAGAGCCACCCGCGAAATAAGAAAATCCGCGAAGTAGAAACCATATGTTTATATGGTTATTTTTATATTGTCATGCTTGGGTCACAGATTTGCACAGAAACACAGGAGGTTGTAGAGAGACAGGAACGTTATTCAAACACTGCAAACAAACATTTGTCTCTTTTTCAAAAGTTTAAACTGTGCTCCATGACAAGACAGAGATGACAGTTCTGTCTCACAATTAAAAGAATGCAAACATATCTTCCTCTTCAAAGGAGTGCATGTCAGGAGCAGATCATGTCACAGAGATAGAGAGAGACAAAAGCAAACAAATCAATAGGGCTGTTTGCCTTTTAAGTATGCGAAGCACCGCGGCACAAAGCTGTTGAAGGCGGCAGCTCACACCCCCTCCGTCAGGAGCAGACAAAGAGAGAGAGAGAGACAGAGTTTGTTTTTCAAGCAAAAATCAATATGTGCCCTTCGAGCTTTTAAGTATGCGAAGCACAGTGCAGCATGTCGTTTCAGGAAGCAGCTGCACAAAAGATAGCAACGTGAAGATAATCTTTCAGCATTTTTAGACGAGCGTCCGTATCGTCTAGGTGTGCGAACAGCCCCCCTGCTCAATCCCCCTATGTCAGGATCAGAGAAAGTCAGGGCAAGAGAGAGAGAGAAAAGTAAGCTGGGTAGCTTCTCAGCCATCTGCCAATAGCGTCCCTTGTATGAAATCAACTGGGCAAACCAACTGAGGAAGCATGTACCAGAAATTAAAAGACCCATTGTCCGCAGAAACCCGCGAAGCAGCGAAAAATCTGCGATATATATTTAAATATGCTTACATATAAAATCCGCGATGGAGTGAAGCCGCGAAAGGCGAAGCGCGATATAGTGAGGGATTACTGTAGTTGATAAAAACAAAGCACAGAGCATAATTTACTTAGACTTTCAAAAACCCTTTGACTTAGTAACCAAAGATTACTTTTGAAGATAGAAGCAGCCGGCGCCAGAGGTAACCTAAAAGACTGAATCTAAAGATGGTTCACCACCAGGAGATGAAAAGTACAGATAAGAGGAGAATGAGGTCATCAGTGTCCCTCAGGGGTCTGTCCTGTGTCTATTACCTTTTATAAATTTATGCTAATGACATTGATTCTAGTATAGTTAGTAAACAGGTTAAAGATGGCACATAAAAAAGGAAAAAAAAATAAAATAAAAACTGAACTATGCTTCAGAACTGTGTCAACACTCAAAAGATAGAGCTTAATGTAAAAAGTGCATACCTGTAGTGTTACACATGCGCCAAAAAACCTCAATTAACCTCAAGAACTGCTGGCAACGGAGACTCACGAGTCTATAGAAATCTCGTTACTACAAAGTACATTCAGCAAACACTTTCATTACAACGAAGTGACCTTGAAATGCCTGAATGAATCATCCGCAGAGCAGTTAGATCTGTGGTCACAGCTCAGTTGTGCACATTTGCACAACGATCCCCAAACAGAAACATTGTAAAAAAAAAAAAAAAAAAAAAAATTCTTTCTTTGAGCTTTCCTCGTACTGTTTTTTTTTGCTGTTTTTGTTTTCTGTGGTTTTCAGTGATACCTTTTGCTTATTGCTTGTCAACATTTGAAAAACATCCATTGGAATTTAACTCATTGTCACCCTCCTACAGAAACGAAAAAATGATAAGTGTTAATGTTTGTTATGTGTAATCTGTTGGAATGACAAATGCAATGCATGTGTCTTTGTTATATGCAAAAAAAGAAGAAAAATATCGGGTAAGCAAACTGCTTAATAACTTAATACAGTAATCCCTCGCTATATCGTGCTTCGCCTTTCGTGGCTTCACTCTATCGCAGATTTTATATGTAAGCATATTTAAATATATATCGCGGATTTTTTACTGGTTCGCAGATTTCTGCGGACAATAGGTCTTTTAATTTCTGGTACATGCTTCCTCAGTTGGTTTGCCCAGTTGATTTCATACAGGGGACGCTATTGGCAGATGGCTGAGAAGCTACCCAAATTACTTTTCTCTGTCTCTCTTGCGCTGACTTTCTCTGATCCTGACGTAGGGGGTGTGAGCAGGGGGGCTGTTCGCACACCTAGACGATACGGACGCTCGTCTAAAAATGCTGAAAGATTATCTTCACGTTGCTACCTTCTGTGCAGCTGCTTAGTGAAGCGACATGCTGCACGGTGCTTCGCATACTTAAAAGCTCGAAGGGCACGTATTGATTTTTGCTTGAAAAACAAACTCTGTCTCTCTCTATCTCTCTCTCTCCCTGCTCCTGACGGAGGGGGTGTGAGCTGCCGCCTTCAACAGCTTTGTGCCACGGTGCTTCGCATACTTAAGCCAAACAGCCCTATTGATTTGTTTGCTTTTCTCTATCTCTGTGACTTTATATGCTCCTGACGGGCACTCCTTTGAAGAGGAAGATATGTTTGCATTCTTTTAATTGTGAGACGGAACTGTCATCTCTGTCTTGTCATGGAGCACAGTTTAAACTTTTGAAAAAGAGACAAATGTTTGTTTGCAGTGTTTGAATAACGTTCCTGTCTCTCTACAACCTCCTGTGTTTCTGCGCAAATCTGTGACCCAAGCATGACAATATAAAAATAACCATATAAACATATGGTTTCTACTTCGCGGATTTTCTTATTTCGCGGGTGGCTCTGGAACGCAACCCCCGTGATGGAGGAGGGATTACTGTAATAGAAATGTAATGTAAATAGTGTATAAAACTGCCCTATGAACCTGCACTGAATCCTCTGACAACAGAACCCCCCCCCCCCCAATTCCCTGGAAAAATTTGCTTTTAGTAAAGTGGTCCTTGCTGTCAAAAAGGTTGGGGACCACTACTCTAAAACACCAATAGAACTCAGGAGGAAGTGCATTTAAGACTGAAGCCAGGAAGCACTTTTTTATTCAAAGAGTTGTGGGAATCTGGAACAAACTACTGAAGTATGTAGTTGAAGCAGAAACCTTGACACCTTTTAAGAAGTACCTAAATGAGATTTTGCAGACAGCTTTACTATTAGCTAAACAAACTAGCTTTGAGGGAATGAATGGTCTCATCTAGTTTTTATATGGTGAAATTTTACCATTTGTTGCCAATCACACTGAACCCAGGCTGCCCTTCAAGGCTACAAGTCATATGTCAAAAACCTGACTTATGGGAAGACAGACTATGTGCCAGATTTGAAGTCTGTGGCCTGAAAGTGTGAACAGCTTCAAAATTTCTTCAAGCAACCATAACTGATAAAAGGCAGTGGTTACAGTATATTCTGTGTCTTATCAAAAAGGTTCACCAGCATTTCTAAGATGTCTGAGGACAGTTCCCACGAACTTCGACAGGTGACAGTGGAGTCCTACCTCACTGGCAGCATAGCATCATGGAATGGCACCTGCGCACCTCAAGGTCGCAAAGCACTGCAGAGGGTGGTAAAAGTGGCACCCAACATTACCGGCACCCAGCTGCTTTCAGTTTAGGAAATACACACTTGCTGCCTTAGAAAAGCAAACAGGATCATTTATGAGTTCAG
This sequence comes from Erpetoichthys calabaricus, assembly GCF_900747795.2. Classification (NCBI taxonomy): domain Eukaryota; kingdom Metazoa; phylum Chordata; class Cladistia; order Polypteriformes; family Polypteridae; genus Erpetoichthys; species Erpetoichthys calabaricus. The sequence goes on from NC_041409.2 coordinate 54,366,819, forward strand.
CCATCTGCACAGTTGCTTTTCTCACTCCACCCCACTGGTACTCAGGTAAAGATTCTGTCAGGTAAAGTTTGCTATGTATACATTTCATTCATTTTAAACTGTTTTTCTGTCAACTGTTCTGGGAAGGCATGGAAGTTGGACTTTCATGGTACTGAACAAAAATGACAGGAACTTGACACAAAAAAACAAAGCTGTGCTTAAAGAACAAACAAGTTGTGCTTCATAGACATAAAGATGATGAAATGAAGGCTTCCTTATTTCCATTTTTAATCTGCACATCTTCTTTAACATAACTCACGTGGACTGAGATATAAGAACGGTGAAATGCTTTGCCATTAATAGTGACACCATATCATCACAGAATCTATCTACTTGAGGACTGGGTTTTTAAAAAACATTTTCTGCAGAATGTAAACATAATGACAAAGATCACACACGTGCCAATGGGCAGTACGGTGGTGCAGTGGTAGCGCTGCTGTCTTGCAGTACGAAGACCAGGGTTAACGTCTGGGGTCCTCCCTGCTGGGAGTTTGCATGTACTCCCTGTGTCCGCATGGGTTTCCTCTGGATGCCCAGATTTCCTCCCACAGTCATTCAGGTTAGTTGAATTGGTGATACTAAATTGGCCCTGGGGTGTGTGTGTTTCCTGAAATGGACTAGCATCCCATCCAGGGCTTGTTCCTGCCTTGTGCCCTATGCTAGCCGGGATCGGCTCCAGCAATCCCCACAGCCCTGGTCTGGATTAAGTGGAATAGAAAATGACACGACAGCCACCGACTGCACCTGTACAGTTGAACAAAACTGAAATGTTTCAATTTAAGGCCTGTAAATTTCATGTTAATGGCTTTTTTCTATTGCAAAACGGAAAGGTTAACATTTTAAGTGTACTGTATACAAAGTTCAATTTAACTTTTTTAACCTGAACCGTAAATGCAGTTTGAAAGGAAAGGTTTTAATAATAACTGAAAGAAAAAAGATTGGTAGAGAAGTCCGGTATTAAGCCGCTGCTTTGATAGCAATGCTCTTCTTGAGTTGCCATTACTTTCAATAGCGACAGTTATTTATTTTTTTATTTCATGTTCGATATGCAAGCTGTAACATAACATTTTCAAACCTGCTTCCTCCAAATTCTCGAGATTAACAAGAACAGTTTTTTTTTTAGTTTTTTTTTAAAGAAGTTCGGAGAATCGTGAAACAATGTAAGCCTATAAACACTCAGAAACTTTAAACACCCCATACGTAGATCTGCTCCATACAAAAAAATGAAAACAACAGACCAGTAGTTGGGAACGTACCTTTAGAAAGCTAACACCATAAAACCACACAAAAGTTCAACCAAGGAGCCAAATACTAATAAAAACAACGAAACATATCCGATACCTGTAACAAACTGCTGGAAGTCCTCCGCTCCGCAGTCACATTAAGACGACAACAAACCGCGGCAAGTAAAATTTGAAAGTCAGTGACGTCAGTTCCGTCGCGAGGGCAAGGCGGTTATTTTTGAAAGACGGACGGCGAAGTAACACGGAAATAGTAGTTTACGATAAACATTACTGGATGTCTTGGTAAGGCTTATTGTTTCGTTTTTATGACAAGTTTTTTTTTAAATATTGCACGTTTGTAGAAAAGACGTAGAAATAGGGGTCCTTTTCAATAAAATGTTCAAATATGCATTTTGTAGGCTGAACATTGCTCTGGTGTGATTTCGATCATTTACTTACGGAGTTAACGGCTGATTTTGGTATATTACAAGAAAAGGGGAATAATGGATTGTTGTCATTAAATATAAAAGTAAGCGAACTGTGTTATTGAGAAATCAGGTGGCAAAATCAAAGATTGTGTAGTGTTATCGATTAACTGCTGAAAGGAAAACCTTAGGAGACTTAAGTGACATTAAACAGGCAACTTAAGTAAAGAGCCTGCGAGGGCACTTAATAAGAATTTAAATGTTAGCTGTTCTAGTGTGTGTGTTTTTAATAGATCGAAGAAATGTAAACTTTGACAGATTCGTCAACGTGGACGATTCGTGTACTTTTCAAAGAGATGGAGCAAAGTGTTTGCATGTAAATAACAACGTCAATATAAAAATATCTGCCCAGGATTACACTTTCACTCCCCTTGCTATTTTTAAAACACGGGATACATCCCTGGAGCTTGAAGACTAGACCATCAACTGTCTAGGAACGAGTGGCAAAAGGCTGGACTTTAGGCATTCAAATTAAGACAGTAAACCTATGAATTTTTACACAAAGCAAAGATGGCCATTTAAAAAAACTGCAGTACTTTATAAAATCACTAGAATAAAATTCCTCTTTTATAGAATTTTCCAAGCAAATGGAAAAGTAAATTTTAATGTTTCATTGTGAGTCTTGATACAGTCTTTTTTTCTTCACATCAAATTTATTTCCGTTAGGTACAGTAAGTTGCTATGCATTAAAGAAGAATAAAGAAAAACATAAAAGGAGAATAAAACAAAACCACAACATGGCTTTATGAATATTAAAGAAATCAACATGTTAAATGAATGCAATAGTATGCATTTCAACATAATTACAAAACATGTGACAAACTAACAATAAATAAATATTATCTTAACACTTCACTCTAGACAGTGCCATCATTCAAGATGGATTAAAAAAGAAGCTTCATCCCAGTCTCTTTGTACTGGCAGCAGTACAATTTACTTGACCAAAGTATCCACCTTTACCTGCACAAATTAAACTTTTTTCCATGTTTAATTCTATTTTCTTTGTGTTTTGCGTTGCCCTTTTATGCTACTTTATATTTTATCCTTTGTATTTGTTTGTTTGTTCTTTATTTCGCCTTATACAGATTCTTGTATTAGGAATTTGTTAGTTTTTGCATACCCCTTGGGGTCAGAGCGCAGGGTCACCCATTGTACAGCACCCCTGGATCAATTACAGGTTAAGGGTCTTGCTCAAGGGCCCAGCAGAGTAGGATCTCTTTTGGCAGTGACGGGGATTCGAACGGGTAACCTTCTGGATACAACATTTTGTGTATGTTGTACCATTGCTACCAAGACAAATTCCTACTACACATTATTGTACCTGGCCAATAAAGTGAGTTCTGATTCGGAATAGATTATAATATGTAAAAAGTTAAATCAGATGCCTGACTACTGTATATCATAGCATGCCTGCAATGCTCTAAATGCCAAATAATCATCAAGGCAGTCGTTGATGACTGTTTTATACTGGTCTACAGTAACAAAGTAAAAAAAATAAAAGAATAAGTGTGTGTATGTTCATATATTAGCATTAAGAACATTAGAAATTTGACAAATGGGAGGGGACCATTCAGTCCACCAAGCCTGTTTGTTTAACTAAGCTGTCCCAATATCTCATCCAGATTCTCCTTAATGATTGTCAAGGTTTCTGCTTCAACAACATGGTTTGATAGTTTGTTCCGGATTCCCACAACTCTTTGCTTAAAGTAATGTTTCCTGGCTTCAGGTTTAAGTGCACTTTTCCTTAATTTCCACTGATGCTGGATCTACTTTATCAGTTCCTTTGAGGATTTTAAATACCTGAATTAGGTCCTTACACAGTCTCCTCTCCTCGAGACTAAACAGGTTTAATTCTCTGAGTCTGTCACAGTGGGCCATGTCCTGAAATCTCATGATGCACAACTTCAAGTGCTGCTATGCCAGAACTGCACACAATACCTAAGATGTGGTCTTAATAGTACCTTATAATTTGAGCATAGCATTCCCTGACTTAAATTCAACAGTTTCTATGATATAACCTAACGTTTTATTTGCCTTTTTAAATTGCTTCTGTGCATTGCCATTTTATTAGTCCTGTTTGCTTTTAATTTTGCATATGGAATATCTATGTGGATCCCTTAAGAAATTACAATCAGAAACCAAACACAAAAATCCTACTTTGTCCTTGTCACAGCCACTAAAGTTCAATGTTCCTGACGTTATGGAACAGGTTTTAAATTATGTGCCAAGAAAATCAGTCTGGCAACTGAGTATGGCATCAGTGCTCACCTTTGAGAGATTACAATAATTAAATATTTTTAAGGCCATAGCCTACTTCAGCACCTCTGTGCACAAGAAGGGACCATCCCTGCACAGGCCATGTAATGTGGAAGTGAGTAGGACTTTAGGGACCTTCAAATCTTTACTCCTTATTATTTTGGTGGTTCTATGGGAGTAGGATTATTTGGTATAGCATAATGAATGCTGCTGATACTAGTTTTACTTTCTGGCAGGATCCCTTTACCTCTCTGTGTGAGAAGAATTTATGGCACAACATTAAATCCCAGTTTCTGTTTGCATCTGCAGGTTCTCCCTTTGACATCTCCTTACTTACCACTGGTTCTTTGTAATTAATCTAAGGTGATTAGCCTTGGAGTTGTATGTGACAGTAGACTGACTTTAAGTCTAACATCTCTGCTACATACAAAACTTTATTTGATGGATGATATATCTCACCTTACCTCTCAAGATTGCATCTGAAATAATTTTCTTTGCTTTTATCATTTCACATCTTGACTCTTACATATGTCTTGTTTAGTAATATTTCTTCTACATGAAGTTTTAACTGTTCATAACAGACTTGCAGTGATTCTGCAAGAGTCTTGACATGTACAAAAATGGTGTAATCATCTGACCATGTTGTTGACTACTCTGACTTCCTGTTGGGTATCCAATTCTCTTAAAACCGTCTCTTCATTTTTATTTTTATTTTTAAAGAGTATGACTAACTTTATAATGCAAGTTGTCAGTTGATTAAAATAACAAATTGGACGGTTCTTCAGTATACTGGTTATGAATACATTCATAAGAGAAGGTAATAATTAGCCAAAATTACTTTCTAATCTGCTGTGCTCTGTTTTAATTTTTTCATAGAATTTTAAAATGGACTTTACAGGATCCATCCTAAATGAAAAGTAAGTGTTCATTAAAAATAAAACTTTGGTATATTTAAAATACTTTTGTTGTCATCTCAGAGAATTGATAGGTTTCTGCTTAATGAAATTCTGTCATACATAAAGACACCTTGTTTAATCTCTACACAAATATGACTGTTTAAAAAGTACTATGTTTGCATAAACAGCTCAATTCCATCCATTATCCAACCTGCTATATCCTAACTACAGGGTCATGGGAGTCCGCTGGAGCCAATCCCAGCCAGCACAGGGCGCAAGGCAGGAAACAAACCCCGGGCAGGGCACCAGCCCACCGCAGGGCGGGCACACACACCCACACACACACACACACATTAGGGACAATTTAGAATCGCCAATACACCTAACCTGTATGTCTGTGGACTGTGGGAGGAAACCAGAGTACCCGGAGGAAACCCACGCAGACACAGGGAGAACATGCAAACTCCACGCAGGGAGGACCTGGGAAGCAAACCCAGGTCTCCTAACTGCAAGGCAGCAGCGCTACCCACTGCGCCGCCGTGCCGCCCAACAGCTGAATTCACACATGTAATTATTTAAATGAAAGGAAACTGTAATTGGAGTTTTAATATTTATAAATAAAATTTGTGCATTACCTTCATTGAGTTTTGATTAATGGTAATTTACTCTGGTGCATTATTTTTCTTCGTCAGTGAACAGACCGCTCCAGTAAGAAAGAAAAGGCTTTCCTCAGTAAGTAATTCTTTGTTTATTATTGTATTCCAGTTCTTTGCTAAAACAAATTAACGTATTCGTTTTTAACTCTGCAGTAAGCACTGTAAATGTGATTATGCATAATTTCTGAATTTGATGTGATTATCCATTATTGAATATACAGTATAGTACACTGTCTTTTAGATGTAATGATGATGCATCAGTCTATATACAGTTAACCTGTCTCATTTAATATTCTACACAAAAATTTACCCTATAGTTCAAATTTAGATTTAACATCATGTGTACACAGTACCTTCAAATTCTTACTTGCTCACCTGATAACTTGCATCACCTTGCCACAATCTGCTGTTTTCACTGTGTCACCTGGCAAATGTGGACCTTACCTGAGAAGATATAAAATTTTTACTTTCTGAAATGTATTTATATAAGAGGTAGGGTGAGACATCACACCAAGATGGCGGTGAAGGGGATGAGGCCAAGAGGGAGACCAAAGAGAATGTGGTTGCAGGAAGTGTCAGGTGATAGCAAAATAATGGATTTCCAGGACCGTGGAGGAAAAAGATTTGTGGGTAATGGGCTAGAAAGTGACTGTTATTCTAGTTATGATAAAGATGGTGGTTTACCTGTATATAAGAAGCCGAACTGAAAGCATCTGTGTGTCTCGGCTGGACATGTGCATATCAATTAATCATGGCTGTGTAACTTTAGACATCTGGATAAATAATTGGGCTTCTCTGACAGGTCACACAGATTTTTTAGCATTCATTTATTTATGTTTTACACTATTGTACCTTAGAGTTTCTGGGTAAATATTCAATATCTACAGTATCTGCTCAAGTATTTACTAAATGAGTTTGAATAATCCAGGATGTTTAACTCTTTATTCCATATTTTTTCAAAATTAGAGAACTGTGTTTCACCAGATACTGTATTTTCTGATGAAACATTATGGATGGGATAAAGTCTCCTTATATACTACATAATTTTAGAGGGAATAAGCCACTGTTTGTGGTTTGTGTATGTATATATATATATATTATATATTCACATACATACATACATATATATATATTGTGAAGACTGGCTCGGACACAGACAGGCAGACACACCCATATCACCCAACACACGTTTATTTACAATACTATTTACAAAGTCCAAGTGCCACAAACCCCAATCTTCCCCAAAGTCCAGGCCAACCATTCTGCCTCTTCGGACTGCCTCCTTCTCTCGTTCTTGTACCTTGTCCTGCTTCCACCCAACTCCAGCCTCGAATGAAGGGAGGCGGCCCCTTTTATCTGTACCCGGATGTGTTCCAGGTGTGCACCGGCAATCCCGCAGACACGCCCCAGTGTGGCGGAAATGCCGGCTGTCCTCCCGGAAGCACTCCGGGTGTTCCCTCTCTTCTTCCCCTCAGCACTTCCTGGTGTGGTGGAAGTACTGGGGTCCAGGGTCCTTCAGGCAGGGGGATGCCCCCTGGCGGTGACCACGGGCACCTACAGGGTTGGGCTTCCAAGCCCTGTACCCATGGTCCCCATTACAACCAGGGCGGATGCCCCCTCGCGGTCTGGAGGAGGAATGAGCCCTCCTCCTGTCTTCCTGGGCGTTCCGGCCGGGCATGAGCCCCATCTGGGTGCCACAATATATATGTATGTATATTATATATATAATATATGTATGTGTGTGTGTATATATATATATATATATATATATATATATATGTGTGTATATATATGTATATACAGTGCATCCAGAAAGTATTCACAGCGCCTCACTTTTTCCACATTTTGTTATGTTACAGCCTTATTCCAAAATGGATTAAATTCATTTTTTTCCTCAGAATTCTGCACACAACACCCCATAATGACAACGTGAAAAAAGTTTACTTGAGGTTTTTGCAAATTTATTAAAAATAAAAAAACTGAGAAATCATATGTACATAAGTATTCAAGCCTTTGCTCAATACTTTGTCGATGCACCTTTGGCAGCAATTACAGCCTCAAGTCTTGTTGAATATGATGCCACAAGCTTGGCACACCTATCCTTGGCCAGTTTCACCCATTCCTTTTTGCAGCATCTCTCAAGCTCCATCAGGTTGGATTGGAAGTGTCGGTGCACAGCCATTTTAAGATCTCTCCAGAGATGTTCAATCGGATTCAAGTCTGGGCTCTGGCTGGGCCACTCAAGGACATTCACAGAGTTGTCCTGAAGCCACTCCTTTGATATCTTGGCTGGGTATTTAGGGTCATTGTCCTGCTGAAAGATGAACCGTCGCCCCAGTCTGAGATCAAGAGTACGCTGGAGCAGGTTTTCATCCAGGATGTCTCTGTACATTGCTGCAGTCATCTTTCCCTTTATTCTGACTAGTCTCCCAGTCCCTGCCACTGAAAAACATCCCCACAGCATGATGCTGCCACCACCATGCTTCACTGTAGGGATGGTGCCAGGTTTCCTCCAAACGTGATGCCTGGCATTCACACCAAAGAGTTCAATCTTTGTCTCATCAGACCAGAGAATTTTCTTTCTCATGGTCTGAGAGTCCTTCAGGTGCCTTTTGGCAAACTCCAGGCGGGCTGCCATGTGCCTTTTACTAAGGAGTGGCTTCTCCCTGATTAAGGCCCTTCTCCCCCGATCGCTCAGTTTAGATGGCCGGCCAGCTGTAGGAAGAGTCCTGTGGTTTTGAACTTCTTCCACTTATGGATGATGGAGGCCACTGTGCTCATTGGGACCTTCAAAGCAGCAGAAATTCTTCTGTAACTTCCCCAGATTTGTGCCTCGAGACAATCCTGTCTCGGAGGTCTACAGACAATTCCTTTGACTTCATGCTTGGTTTGTGCTCTGAAATGAACTGTCAACTGTGGGACCTTATACAGACAGGTGTGTGCCTTTCCAAATCATGTCCAATCAACTGAATGTACCACAGGTGGACTCCAATTAAGCTGCAGAAACATCTCAAGGGTGATCAGGGGAAACAGGATGCACTTGAGCTCAATTTCGAGCTTCACGACAAAGGCTGTAAATACTTATGTACATGTGCTTTCTCAATTTTTTTTATTTTTAATAAATTTGCAAATACCTCCAGTAAACTTTTTTCACGTTGTCATTATGGGGTGTTGTGTGTGGAATTCTGAGGAAAAAAATGAATTTAATCCATTTTGGAATAAGGCTGTAACATAGCAAAATGTGGAAAAAGTGATGCGCTGTGAATACTTTCCGGATTCACTGTGTGTATGTATGTATGTATGTATGTATATATATATATATATATATATATATATTATAGTTCGGTCCATAAATATTTGGGCAGAGACTTTCTAATTTTGGTTCTGTACATTACCACAATGAATTTTAAATGAAACAACTCAGATGCAGTTGAAGTGCAGACTTTCAGCTTTAATTCAGTGGGGTAAACAAAACGATTGCATAAAAATGTGAGGCAACTAAAGCATTTTTTTAACACAATCCCTTCATTTCAGGGGCTCAAAAGTAATTGGGCAAATTAAATAACTGGAAATAAAATGTTCATTTCTAATACTTGGTTGAAAATCCTTTGCTGGCAATGACAGCCTGAAGTCTTGAACTCATGGACATCACCAGATGCTGGGTTTCTTCCTTTTTAATGCTCTGCCAGGCCTTCACTGCAGCGGCTTTCAGTTGCTATTTGTTTGTGGGCCTTTCTGTCCGCAGTTTAGTTTTCAATAAGTGAAATTTATGCTCACTTGGGTTAAGATCAGGTGACTGACTTGGCCATTCAAGAATTTTCCACTTCTTTGCTTTAATAAACTCCTGGGTTGCTTTGGCTGTATGTTTTGGGTCATTGGGCGGCGTTTCATGATATAGATGGACAATCAATTTGACTGCATTTAGCTGGATTTGAGCAGACAGTATGTCTCTGAACACCTCAGAATTCATTCGGCTGCTTCTGTCCTGTGTCACATCATCAATAAACACTAGTGTCCCAGTGTCACTGGCAGCCATGCACGCCCAAGCCATCACACTGCCTCCACCGTGTTTTACAGATGATGTGGTATGCTTTGGATAATGAGCTGTTCCACGCCTTCTCCATACTTTTTTCTTGCCATCATTCTGGTAGAGGTTGATCTTGGTTTCATCTGTCCAAAGAATGTTTTTCCAGAACTGTGCTGGCTTTTTTTAGATGTTCTTTAGCAAAGTCCAATCTAGCCTTTCTATTCTTGAAGCTTATGAGTGGCTTGCACCTTGCAGTGCACCCTCTGTATTTACTTTCATACAGTCTTCTCTTTATGGTAGACTTGGATATCGATACGCCTACCCCCTGGAGAGTGTTGTTCACTTGGTTGGCTGTTGTGAAGGGGTTTCTCTTCATCATGGAAATGATTCTGCGATCATCCACCGCTGTTGTCTTCCGTGGACGTCCAGGTCTTTTTGCGTTGCTGAGTTCACCAGTGCTTGCTTTCTTTCTCAGGATGTACCAAACTGTAGATTTTGCCACTCGTAATATTGTAGCAATTTCTCGGATGGGTTTTTTCTGTTTTCACAGCTTAAGGATGGCTTCTTTCACCTGCATGGAGAGCTCCTTTGACCGCATGTTGTCTGTTCACAGCAAAATCTTCCATATGCAAGCATTACAGCTCAAATCAACTCCAGGCATTTTATCTGCTTAATTGATAATGACATAACGACGGACTTGCCCACACCTGCCCATGAAATAGCCTTTGAGTCAACTGTCCAATTACTTTTGAGCCCCTGAAATGAAGGGATTGTGTTAAAAAAATGCTTTAGTTGCCTCACATTTTTATGCAATCGTTTTGTTCACCCCACTGAATTAAAGCTGAAAGTCTGCACTTCAACTGCATCTGAGTTGTTTCATTTAAAATTAATTGTGGTGATGTACAGAACTAAAATTAGAAAAAAGTTGTCTCTGTCCAAATATTTATGGACCTAGCTGTATATATAATTTTGGAATTTGTGTCCCAAAGAGAAATTCCAAATACATTCTGCTAATGCCAGCTATCAACAGAAAGGTGAAAATATTAAAAAAAAAAAACTGGGTCTTTAACATTTCTGGAAAAGGTTAAAACAAAAATGTATGTACTTGCATCCCACTGTTTGAGCCGGTCACTCTTGCACTACAGGGTATACAGGAGGTGAAGTAAGCTATTAGGAGACTTCTTAATTAGGTTTAGGCCCAAGTATATTTACTTAAAGTTTATTAGAAAGTCAGTCACTTGCTGTTTTAGAATTTAGCTTCCTGTGAATAGTTTCTAAAATTTATTTCTATTCACCTCCATTTATTTTAAGAGATGTTTAAAATGTTTCCTAATGCATTAGATTACTTGCTTTTTGTGCCACCTTACAGGTAGTTCTAAAAGATTAGGGTTCTCCTTCAGAAGATATTGGAATGTAAAAAACTCTAAATACTTTCTTTTGCACAGTATGTATCTTCAGTACAAGATCATCTTTCAGTATTTTAGTAATAATAGAACAGTCAAGGAGGAGGTGAAGAGCATCAGGGATAGTAAAGGGAACTTAAAAAATACAGACAGTGAAATAGCAGATGCACTAAATAATCATTTTTCTGAGGTCTTCCCAAGTGAGGAGTTGAATAACCTCCAAGCAGTAAATGGGACTACTAAGGAGGTACTGTTTGATTTGGAGATTGTAGAGGGAGAAGTGCTGCTCAGATTCAATGACACACATTTTTAGGAATTCACTGCACACTAGAAAATGGCAAATACAGTAATCCCTCGCTATATCGCGCTTCGCCTTTCGCGGCTTCACTCCATCGCGGATTTTATATGTAAGCATATTTAAATATATATCGCAGATTTTTTGCTGGTTCGTGGATTTCTGCGGACAATGGGTCTTTTAATTTCTGGTACATGCTTCCTCAGTTGGTTTGCCCAGTTGATTTCATACAAGGGACGCTATAGGCAGATGGCTGAGAAGCTACCCAGCTTACTTTTCTGTCTCTCTTGCACTGACTTTCTCTGATCCTGACGTAGGGGGATTGAGACGATACGGACGCTCGTCTAAAAATGCTGAAAGATTATCTTCACGTTGCTATCTTTTGTGCAGCTGCTTCCTGAAATGACATGCTGCACGGTGCTTCGCATACTTAAAAGCTCGAAGGGCACGTATTGATTTTTGATTGAAAAACAAACTCTGTCTCTCTCTCTCTCTCTTCCTGCTCCTGACGGAGGGGGTGTGAGCTGCCGCCTTCAACAGCTTTGTGCCGCGGTGCTTCGCATACTTAAAAGCAAACAGCCCTATTGATTTGTTTGCTTTCCTCTGTCTTTCTGACAGACTCTGCTCCTGACGCGCACTCCTTTGAAGAGGAAAATATGTTTGCATTCTTTTAATTGTGAGACGGAACTGTCATCTCTGTCTTGTCATGGAGCACAGTTTAAACTTTTGAAAAAGAGACAAATGTTTGTTTGCAGTGTTTGAATAACGTTCCTGTCTCTCTACAACCTCCTGTGTTTCTGCGCAAATCTGTGACCCAAGCATGACAATATAAAAATAACCATATAAACATATGGTTTCTACTTCGCGGATTTTCTTATTTCGCGGGTGGCTCTGGAACGCAACCCCCGCGATGGAGGAGGGATTACTGTATTCCATTATAAAAAACAAAAAAAAAAAAAGGGTGATTGGGCAAATCCAAGCAACTATAGACCAATAAGCTTAACGTGCATCACAGGTAAATCAATGGAAGGAATTATTAAGGATAAGACTGAGCGGCGCATGGCAAGTACAGGTGTTTTTCTGAACAGTCCACATGGGGTCGGAAGAGGGACGTCATGTTTTACTAACATGCTGGAATTCTATGAGGAATCAACAAAAGGATATGATCAAAGTGGAGCTTATGATATTATTTATCTGGAGTTCAGGGTGATGTTTTTTAGATGGGTGCAGAATTGGCGAAGCAGAAGGTGATGGTGAGAGGAACCATATCAGAATTGGCTGACATTAAGAGTGGTGTTCCACTGATTTGGATAGGAATATAAGTAACACTCTGGTTAACATTACAGATAGGTGGATTAGGAGATAATCTAGAGTCTGTTCAATCATAACAGAAGGACTTGAACAGCATACAGGCTTGGGCAGATTTGTGACAGATGACGTTTATTGTCAGTAAATGTAAAGTATTACACATAGGAAGTAAAAATATTAGGTTTGAATACACAATGGGTAGTCAGGAAATCGAGAGTCCACCTTATGAGAAGGATTTAGGAGTCGTAGTGGACTCTAAGCTATCAACTTCCCGACAGTGTTCAGAAGCCATTAAGAAGGCTAACAGAATGTGAGGTTATATAGCACCTTGATGTGTGGAGTACAAGTCCCAGGAGTTTCTGCTCAAGCTTTTATGATGCACTGGTGAGGAGTCCTGTGTGCAGTTTTGGTCTCCAGGCTACAAAAAGGACATAGCAGCACTAGAAAAGGTCCAGAGAAGAGCGACTAGGCTGATTCCAGGGCTACAGGGTTTGAATTGTGAAGAAAGATTAAAAGAACTGAGCCTTTACAGTTTAAGCAAAAGGAGATTAAGAGGTGACACAATTGAAGTGTTTAAAATTATGAAGGGAATTACTCCAGTGGATCGAGACTGTTATTTTAAAATGAGTTCATCAAGAACACATGGGCACTGTTGGAAACTTGTGAAGGGTAAATTTCATACAAATATCAGACAGTTTTTCTTTGCACAGAGACCCATAGACACTTGGAGTAAGCTACCAATTAGTGTGGTAGACAGTAGCAATTTCAGGTTTTTCAAAACTCGACTTGATGTTTTTTTAGAAGAATTATTGGACAGGACAGCTTTGTTGGGCTGAATGGCCTGTTCTTGTCTAGATTGTTCTCATGTTCTAATGTCATAAGTAGATTTTCTTTTTCTTTCACTGTTCACACAGATTGATAAATTAACTAGACAGGGTCACATCTACAAAGTGCAATTACCTATAAAAAGTGGGAGAGGATAGTCAGGAATGGTAATACTTACTCAAAAAGAAACATTAATATTATGAAGTACAAAAAGGTTATACAATCCACTTAACATACACAGTCACCACTCTTCAAAAGAGTTACAGAAAAGTAACTCTAACTTGTAGTACAAGTAGGTTTTTTACAAGTAAGTGTACAAGTAGTTTTCATTAATCCACCACTTCAGTTGGCAAAAGCTGTTAATGACAGAACTGAATAAATTTAATTCATGTATAATTATAACATGCTAACTTACTGTATGGTGATGCGGAAATTCATTGTGAGTTATCCTAAAAATACAAATTTAAATTTTAAAATATTCTGTCTTTTTAAAGTGTCTGTTACTCATTGTTACATACATAAAATAACTTTATAGGTTAATACAAACGAATATTTATCTTGTATAGATATTGAAGATGCCAAGGCCTGGTCATGCTCCTGGGATTGAGAATGAACAACCACTGGTAATACAGAGTTTCAATGTTTTCTGCAAATTTTAAAATATCTTCAGAAAAGAGCTTTGATTGTCAGACAATATCCCTCTTGTGAAGCACTATTATTAATATAAACGGATGCTATTTGTGTCATTTTTTTATGAGCCAGGTGCTACTGGTGCTGGTTCATGTCCTTGTATTATTCAGTGTCCCATTCTTCTTTTATCCATCCATCCATTTTCCAACCCGCTGAATCTGAACACAGGGTCACGGGGGTCTGCTGGAGCCAATCCCAGCCAACACAGGGCACAACGCAGGAACCAATCCCGGGCAGGGTGCCAACCCACCGCGGGACACACACAAACACAGCCACACACCAAGCACACACTAGGGCCAATTTAGAATCGCCAATCCACCTAACCTGCATGTCTTTGGACTGTGGGAGGAAACCCACGCAGACACAGGGAGAACATGCAAACTCCACGCAGGGAGGACCCGGGAAGCGGACCTGGGTCTCCTAACTGCGAGGCAGCAGTGCTACCACTGCGCCACCGTGCTGCCCACCATTTTTCTTTTAGCATCTTTAAATTACAAATTTCATTAAATTGAAGTCTATTACAAGCTGTCGATTGTATCAGCAATTTTAATCCTTAATTCGTTTCACATTTTGCACATTTCCTCATATTTTTTCTTTCGTTTAATTTCTTCATGTGCCCTCAAAACTTTCTAGAACACATAAGTTGTAAAATATGTTAAGATTACTAGTTTCATTTATTAAGGGGCACTGAATTCCGTACATTAAGTAATACATTTATTGGGTTTGCTTTAATAAATACTCTTATTATTATTATTATTATTATTATTATTCCTGGTTATTGCATTGTATAGCATTGCCACCTCATTGATTCACCCTCCTGAGTTCGAATCCATCCATCCATTCATTTTCCAACCCGCTGAATCCAAACACAGGATCACGGGGGGTCTGCTGGAGCCAATCCCAACACAGGGTGCAAGGCAGGAAACAAACCTTGGGCAGGGTGTCAGCCCACCGCAGGGCACACACCCACACACTAGGGCCAATTTAGAATCGCCAATCCACCTAACCTGCATGTCTTTGGACTGTGGGAGGAAACCGGAGCACCCGGAGGAAACCCATGCCGACACGGGGAGAACATGCAAACTCCACGCAGGGAGGACCCGGGAAGCGAGCCCAGGTCTCCTAACTGCGAGGCAGCAGCACCACCGCTGCGCCACCGTGCCGCCAGAGTTTAAATCATTCATTTATAAATTATCTGATTGTGTTTGCTTTTTCCTTCAGCCAAAAAGATAATTTCAATTTCTGTTAAAATGTGCAGGCATGCATGTGTAGCCTGTAGATGCCTAAGGCTGCATTTCGTGGTTCAGGGCTGTCAGATTTAGATTAGATGACCATCTGTTTTATATTTACAAAAGGACGTACCATTTATCTTGTGGGTTCACTAACATAAAATTTCTCCTATTGTTTTGTAATGTTGACTTAATCTATAAAAATAGTGTTTTAGCTGTGATATATCTGAGCTGCTTTTATGTATTCTTAGCTTCACCCCAATGAATATCTTATCTACTTTACTAAAGATTATCAATATCTTTAATTTACTACACAACATATTCCATTAACTACTCCCTAATGTGTTCTGTCTACTACACAAGGACACTCTAGGCATATTTACTAAATGTAAAGGTGAAATTGTGTTCAGAGACCAAGATTTTTTTTATTTCTACTGTACTATTTCTTATCCTGAAAAAAAAACAACTCTGGAAATTACAATTCTACCTTTTCAGTCATTTAAAAGGTGACAAAATGAAACTTGTATCTTCCTATATTCTTGTTTACTACCTTTTCCTAGTAAAAGAAATTAAAATTCATATTAAAATTTCCAATTAACAAATCACTTTATAAGAAGAATTAGTTAAAAATCAAAAAACTATGCAGCTACTGTCTGTCATTGATAGTAACATTTTGAAACTTCTATTCGGTATTGTTTCCAGTGTGATTGAATTGTTGATGTTCAGAACCTGCCTTGAAAGTTAATTTAGTTATTTCGTCCAGTAGTCTTAATTTCTTGGAGTACTTTTATTCTAATTTTTCTTCTCACTATTTAATGAGAGGTCAAGCAAAATGACACATTTTATTGGCTAACTGAACTGATTACAATAAGTATTGTATATCATATAATGTATTTTAATTGGTTCAGTTAGTCAATAAAAGGTCTTGTTTTGCTTGACCTCTCATTGCATCTGTAATGGCTAACACAGTACCACACCGTGCTATGTCTCATTATTTAACATAGAATCTTTAAAAATGAGACAAAATGAAAATTAATCACAACATGCAACTTAAAAGAAAATTATACTGACCTGATAGCGGTGTAGTCATGATGACTGCTCTATCAAAGTTCCAGGACAGCAGAACTGAATCCCAGCCTGCTCAGTTCCTGTGTGCTGTTGGTGTGTTCTCCCTTGGATTGCTTAGGGTTCCTCTCACATCCAAAAGACAAGCATTTGGATTTGGTGATGCTACATTTTATTGTTCATTTTGGATTGGTAATACTTTCAGCTGGGTGGGACAGCTTAGTATTAGTATTGCTGTTGTGTCCCTTTTTATTTTGGACCTATTTAATAAATAAACTTTGGGAAAATTCATCAAACACATTGTGTAAAACCAGTGTTAATATAATTATTTCAAAAAATAATTCACAATGTGTTACTTTTTTGACATTTCATACTTTCTTTTTTTTTCTGTTTTTTTTTTTGTTTTTTGTTTTTTTTGATGTCCCATTTACATGTTTAGGAGTTTATTCCAACCTGTTTCTTAGTAGCAAAGTACTTTGAGAATCATGTTTTTGTAAAATGTGATACATTATTTGGAAATTATTGTCATATATTGTTTGTGTGTGGCATACGTCATTTCCCAGATAAAAATTTTCTGAAAAATATTTAATTATGGAATGTGGATTTTAAATGCTGTTATGTTGAATTACATAAGTGTAGCAGAAAATGTGAATTTATAGTTTTACTCCTAATTGAAGTGAATTTGTTTTATTTTTATCATTATTATTTAGGACACTTTTAAAAAGGGGCTGCTACTCTTTTATTGCATCCTGTATGTCTGTTTTGAAGGTATCAATAGCTTCTAAACAGATTTTCTGTAGTCAGTAAAGTTGTTTTCCCTGTGTCATTCTTTCAGGATTACCAAATACCAGTGATGAAAAAACGAGGCTCTCGAAGGGTCAGCTTTTCTGAAACCAACAGTATAAAGTAAGCAAAATGACTTGAAAATGCAGTGAAAAATTGTTTAATGACCACAGTGTAGTCTGCTGTCTCAGTTTGTTGTGATTGAGCAGCTCATCCCGTTACACTTCATATCTACACTCATTACTGTTCTCTTTTTGTATATAAATTTTAACTGTTAAATACTGTATGCATTTTTGTCCTGGATATTTTCAAGGAAATATTACTTGCCACTTGTCAACAACCAGTTTTTAAATTATTGTTTAAATATGTAAGCCAGTGGAATATAAGTTTTAACTCTTGTGTGGCAGTACTTCAGCTGTTGATCATTTACTCCCCAACTCAGCCACAGGGCCAGCATTCAAATCCAGGATTCTGAATGTGAAGGACAAAGCACTGTGCCACCCTGTTGTTATAAACAATAATTTGAGAATGATTACAGTGTAATTCAGTAATGTTCATAAATATTGACACATCTACAGTACAGAAACAACTTTCTTTTACATGAGTAGAGCTGTTCAAATGGTTTAAGGTAAAGTACAGACTTCTTAATTATAAAGTGTCAGAAGAGTATGAACCTGAAGTACAATGCAGATGTGAATGGATATTGGATGTAGTTATTTTATATTTTTTGTATTATTTTTTTTTCATATAAAAGGTTATAAAATGTTTACTACTTAACCACTGGGCTAATTAAATGCAAATAACTGCAATTTTAAAAAATGATCAAAATTAGACCCAATTAAAAGATTTCCAGTTAAAAGTAAATGTTTAAGTGATATAGGAAAATATTAAAATAGGTTTCTTTAAATAGCATAGTTTTCAACAGTTCCCTAACATACAGTATGCCAAATGTAATAGTCTGTAACAAAGTTTTGACTATGTGCCTTTGGAAATGTCAAATTTCACATTGCGAATCAAAAATGAAAATGTAATTTTACTTCAGAGCACAAAAATATTCATTTGGTATGTTAGCCAAGCAGTGCAAGTACTTTGTGTTTTAGTTGCAACCCTAATTTTGGTTGATCAAACAACATTAGAAGATTCTAGAAAATTCATTCAGTTCATCTGGACATAGTTCTTTTCCAGGGAGATACGTTACATCACTCATCCAAGTGACATTTTGACTCACTTTGGCAAGAGCTGCCTAAAGCTTGTACGTGAGTATGAGCAAACAGCATGTAAGATGGCAGACTACAGGAACCACCTGAGATTCAGCCTCAGATGTAGACAGAGCGGAATTACACCTAAAAGTCTACAGATGAAATCGTCAGTGAAGGGTCTCCGAGCTACAAAAATCCTACAGAAGGCACAGAGCCAGCTGCTAAACGAATGGGTGAGACAAACTAACTTTACTATTGATGTTTTGAAATCTAAAGAGGAGCAGATCCGACAAAGGCTTTCATCGCTTTTAGATGAGAAAACGCTTCAACAGGTGATTGAATTCACTGAGAAGGCTTGTCTAGCGCAGCATGAAAAGTCTAAGACCGGGCAGCAGAGGAAGTTTGATCTACTTGTGGTGCGCCAGAAACATCAGCATATGATAGGGAGTGTCCTCTACAGCCAACACAGAGAAGGATGCCAGACACAAACTGAGGATGTGGACAAGTGTGTTAAGAATCTGTCTGACAAATAACTCGCCCAAGCAGAGAAAAACCTCCTTGCTAAAGGGTTAAACTTTGCTCTCACACCGAATCATATCCCACTAGTGGAACTGATCACAGCCACAGAGATAGCAATCAGAAACAACAACATTGCATATGTGGAAGCGGAGCAACTGCGGATAAAAGTTTCGACATGTCTCAGCAATGCTAAGCTCCCTGAACCCAATATCAGTATTAAGGAGAGGAAGGCTCTCATGGCACTCAGTAAGGAAGACAACATCATCATCTTTCCGACAGACAAGGGGAGGTGCACAGTGTTGCTAAACCAGATGGACTATCATGAGAAAATTTTGTCTCTGCTTAATGAAAAAAACACTTATGAACCCCTAAAACGAGATCCAAGTAGTGGTTACAGGAAAAAGGTGATAGATTGTCTCAAACAGTTAGTGCATGACAACACTATTGACCGGACCTTATACCACAGATTATACCCAGGGGAAGCTACACCAAGTCTGTATGGTTTACAGAAGATACATAAACAGGATACACCATTAAGACCCATTGTCTGCATGATCAATTCGGTTACATATAACAGCTTAAAGTTCCTGGCCACTGTCCTCAACCCGTTGGTAGGCAGCTCAAAACACAATATTCAGAACACTTTGGATTTTGTGGAGAAGGTGACAGATGTCATTATGGAGGCAGAGGAAACTATGGATTCAATATGGATATATATATATCGATATATGGATATATATATGGATACCGGTTTCGGTCATTACGCAAAGGTACTTTTTATAAGGTTGGAGAAACCTGCAGTCAACTGACACTGAGGAAGTCACTTGAATGAGTGATGTAACGTATCTCCCTGGAAAAGAACTATGTCCAGATGAACTGAATCAACTTTCTAGAATTTCCTTACCTGGATTATTGAGCATGCATCGAAACATTAGAAGATGAAACCTGATTTTTTTTTTTCAGGGGCTACAGGAAAATATAAATAATTAACTTATGTAAAAAAAAGTAAGAATAAAGTAAAACAATTTATCTTTGAAAAATATAGTGATATAAATTAACATCTTGGAGAGTCTTCTGAAATATTTGTGGCACAATGTGGTAAATAGGAGTGTGTTAGAAACAAATGCGCCATGTAGTGCATAGCTGGTTGACAAACTCCTACCCCACCATTTGAAATCCAGCAGCCTTGCAAAATAATTCAAGGTTCAGATTTTTTATTTATTTATTTATCTATCTATTTATTTATTTATTTATTTTTGCAAAGTTCTCCATAAGCATCAACAGTTCTCTCTTTTTAACCAATCAGCCTACAGGAACAAGTAAATTAAATTATTCTTTTTAAAAATGTCTCGATTTTAAATCTTTAAAGTAAAGGAAAGGTTTTTCTTTTTTTATCTAAACCAGACTGCTGATTTTAAACTTTTGTCAAAACTGCACCATACACAAGTACATCATTGCAATAAAATTAACATTTGCTAACATTCAATGGTAATAACTTTTTTACCTTCTTTATTAAACAGGGTGGCTGGTAGTGCTTTATGTGTTGTTTGTGTTAAAATATGTACTACAGATTGTTTAAAGACAATTAAAAAAAAAAAAAACTGCCATCAGTGTTTTAAGAAAACATATTTAGCCTGATGAGGGAGTGAGTAGCTTGATAATGTCTGTAAAATGCTACAGACATGCAGAAGTTTTTCATTCATTAAATCAGCTTAGTCCAAAAATACCTAATTACCTGCACATGACAAACTGCTTTTGTTCTGTGCTGCATAAGTAAGAGATTAACAAAAATGTTGACATTGGAAAACTGGCCTTTGGAAATTTGCGGTCAGTAATAAGACACATTTGCTTAATACACTAACCTGAAATTTTAAGGGTACTGTTTCTTGAAATGAAAATAACATAAACTTCACATTCCTACTTGGTCCTGTCCCAAGAAATGTTTTTTCGTATGCTTTAAGTCCCACTGATTAACATTTTCAATTTCTACAGGGTTTTTGCTAAAGATGCTGCTGAAATAAATAAGATGGAAGACATTAATAGCACAGGTATGCATCAGCTTATTTTTCAGTACAATTATTAAACTTCTAATATATTAATGTTCCTACTGTTGATGTCATGGTAATATTTTACATCACTGGAATGTGATGAATGATCTTTTTAAATGTTACCTATTCCCCTATTATGTTCAAATTTTAGTAATAATTTTTGTAATAAGTTTTTCTAGTATTCCCAAATAAATTTGTGCTTGACCACTTTTCAGTATTTTCTATATTCGGATTACATTTCAAAGTAAATTAGATAACGTCATAGTCCTGATAAAATTCTCTTTATATGTGTAACAATTGTCTTTTTAGTAAGTATTATCTGAACTTGACTTTGAACTGGCAAAAGTATGTGTAAAAATTTGGAGGCGAATTAGTTTATATTAAAAAAGAGAAACCTTCCTGAAAGGCACCCATTACATTTTACCGGTATTCTTTTATTAACTACACTATATTAAATTAAAACCCGTTATCTCCCACTGTCCTATTTGTAGGACAGCGACATATATGCCTATATCTGTCGCAACGAAGCAACCACGTGATCCGGGGTACATTCACAGCAGACTTGAGGTTGTGCGTCACAACACTTCCGCGAAAGCGGCCATGTGCCATATAGCGTGTGGGCGACAGGTTGTGCTTTGTGTCTTTGGAGGCAGCTTCTGATGTTCCCTACCTGTGACGGCGAGTCTGGACATTTTGTGCTAGTTTGCTGGGACGGAGAGATTGACGCAATGTAAGTAAACTATCTAACTCTCCGTATTGCTAACTTGTATTCTAATCGCACTTACATAGACGTTATTCTGCGACATTTTCCACTGTCCTGTGAATAGGACATTGGGATGATCGCATGCCTATATCTAAAGCGCACCTTATTTATCTTTTTTTGCGTAGCAAGACATGGCAAAAAGGTGCATCACCCTAGATGAAGTGTCACAGCTTCTGGAAGACTGCGAGGAAAAATACTCGAAAGCTACTGTCTGTGTGCTACCGCCAAATACCAGTCAATTGTCAGACGAAGATGAAGGGGATGAGGACGTTGCCAATGCAGGAAATGTAACTGTTGCTGATGTTCCGGGAGAGCTAGAAGTCGAAATGGTTGGAGAAGACATGGAAGACGACACATTGTTTGAAAATGAGGGGGATGACGCTGAAACGGAAGAGAATCAACCATCAACAAGTTCTGCACCTCCAGCGAAACGGCCAAGGAAGAAGAAATGTCCTGCGCCGTCCTGGACAAAGCAGAAGAAGCCAGTCTTCCCAAAGACATCTGCTCTGAATGGACAGGCCGCCAGTGTTGCAGAAAATAATCTGAGACAAACTTTAGCCCAACATAATCCTGTGCAACTCTTTGAGGAGTTCTTTTCGCCAGAGATATATGACCTAATCTGTAAAGAAACAGTTCGCTATTCAACGGATTTTAGGAATGATCATGAATTTCATACATCAACTGAAGAAGTGAAGGTCTTCCTTGGGATTTTGATTATAACTGGATATCATAAAGTCCCGTCAGAAGCAGACTATTGGAGTGATGCAGAAGATCTTGTCGTACCTATTATCAAGAATGCTATGTCCCGAAACCGATTTCAGAAATTGAAAAGTTATATTCATTTTGTGGACAATTCTACTGCAGACAGCAACATAGGTGACCGATCATTCAAGGTGAAGCCGTTGTTTGAACTCTTGAATGAGAATTTCTGTAAATTTGGCTATTTTACACCCAATATCAGCATTGATGAGATGATCGTGAAATATTATGGGAGAAACAGCCTGAAACAATTTATAAAGGGAAAGCCGATCAGATTTGGGTATAAATATTGGGCCATTTGCTCCAGCGAAGGATACTGTTACACCTTCACATTGTATTGTGGAAAGGAAACAACTGCAACAGATGTGCCACTTGGTTCTCGCGTTGTCTTGAATGCTGTACAACATATTGCTGATCCAAGCAGCTATGCTCTGTATTTTGATAACTTTTTTACAAACATGGATCTGCTCTCTCAACTGGCAGATAGAGGATTTCGAGCAACCGCTACCATTAGAGAAAACAGGATCAATAGAACATGTCCAATGAAGTCATCAAAAGAGATGAAAAAATCAGATCGTGGTGCCAGTGAGTACGTCTATGACAGAACATCAGAGGTACTTCTCGTGCGTTGGCACGACAATAACATTGTAACAGTTGTCACTAATCATGACTCTATTGAGCCGCTTCATGATGTCAAGCGACGTGTAAAAGGCCAGAAAGAAAAGAGCACGGTGAAAATGCCTAATTTGATATATAATTACAATGCGTACATGGGCGGTGTTGACCATCATGACTGGCTTGTTTCAAAATACTGTGTTTCTATACGTGGAAAGAAATGGTACTGGCCCCTGTTTACTCGCTGCATTGACATGGCAATAGTGAATGCGTGGATTCTGCACAAAAGTATCCATGGGGGAAATGCCATATCATTGAAGGATTTCAGACGAGCAATTGCCATAGTTTATTTGAAGACCACTGTCCAACGCAAGCATGCAGGAAGACCCAGGGTGCCCAGACTACCAACAGGAGCTGACATGATGCGATACGATGGCGTGGGACATTTTTTGATGCAGAGGGATAAACAGCGTCGCTGTCAGCGTGAAGGATGCAAAGGCAAGCCTAAAACATATTGCAACAAGTGCAATACAACACTTTGCCGTACTTGCTTTCAGCCATTTCATGATAAGTAGTGTTGGCATTTGGACTATGATTCCTCTTATGTTTGGTAACTTTCTTGTAAGGACATAATTGTGAGCAATAAATGTATATGTTCTCATATTGTACATAGAGCTTCTGTTATGTGAAGTCATCCCAGTGTCCTATTTAGAGGACAGGCTGTATCTACATAAGTAAACAAAAAGAAACATGATTACATGGTTTTTCTGTTCCAGGGACTCCAAATGACAATAACTTTACAACGGAAACAAAAAAATGTAAAAAAAATTAATTTGGGAGATAACGGGTTTTAACTAACTCTTATGGTGTATTGTTGAGGAAATTTACATTAAAGTAACTGCTTTATAGTGCTCAATGTATACAGTACAGCATTATCTGCACATGGATGGCTGTTTTAAGCAAATAGACTTGTTAGCTCGGCAGAAGTGGACCAAACGGTTAAACTATACCTGCGCCAATCACCAAAGCAGGTGCCCGCTCACCACACTGCTTTTATTATGGGAAGGCTCCCCCCTCAGCTGCTAACTCTTGTGGGAATATGGCAATCATGCTCACTAGGTGCTCACTAAACCTTTAATATATTTTTATTGAAATTCTTATGTTCTCTTTTTTGGTTCACAAACTGTAGTTACTATTAACTGTGATGATTGTATGAGTGTTAGGTATATCATCTGCTTTTTAGCATCCCATGTGTACAGCCTCACCTTAGGCAAAGAGACTTACTAGCTCTGCCCAAGCAGACAGAATGGTTGTCTTCTGAGCTGAGCTACACCTGTGCCAGTCACTAAAGCAGGTGCCCGCTCATCACTCTAATTTCTTTTGAAGACATCTCTTCTCAGCTGCTAACACCTATACGAGTATGGCAGTCATCCACACAGGTGCTGTATGAAGATATACCTTGGACCAATCAAACAATATAAAATGAATATTATTAGAAAGTAAAATTAATTAAAATGCAGTTATCCAATGGTAGCAAAAGCAGGAAATATGTTTGAAAAGTTTTTTAAAATGTGAGGAAATGTTTTTGAAAAAGAGTCTTATTTAAAAATACTTATGTAGAAAATACAGGTGTTGGAAGATGAGTCCTTTCAGGTCTGTGCGCAGAGCTGCTTTGGATTGTTGTTCAGTCTGCAGCGGTCTTGGCAATCTCCTTGTGAATCATAACGTCTTGTCTGGGTGTGTTGTTCTTTCTTTTGTTTTCTTCTTTTGTTTTTCTTTGTTTTTGTTTTCTTCTTCCCTTTTCTGTTCTCCTTCTGTCTGCACAGCATGCTTCCCAAACTTAACACCCTCACTTTACTTGAAATTAACAGTCATAACATGGATAATCAATGTGTTTGTCTTTCTCAAGGCTGATTTTCCATTCTGATCCTACTTACACCAAGCTAATAATAAAATACGTTTTGCACATTCCAAAGAAAGTAAACAAAAGATAAAGATTCAGAAGGATAAATGATTCAAAGTTTAGGTTTATATCTAGTAGTCTACACTAATATAAGTAAAGATAAAAAATGTCAAATAAAGATTTCAACAGGTAAAATTATGGTTTGTTTAAGCTTTTAGGTATGTTTTGAGATTTAAGAGTTTAAATAAATGCCTAGCTGGCTTGAGTTTTATGATTTGTTTGAGTAGGCTATAGTCCTGAAAAGTTCAGGTTTATGTGGTCCGGGGTGCTGGCTTGTTTAATCAGTATTAGCTTACTAGTCCAAACTCTGACTTGCTTGCAGTCTAACTTTATATTTTATATATTGTTTAAATTTATAGTTCAGTATTGTGAGTTTGAACATTTTTATTCTTCATATGGTATATTTCTTTGCACGTATAAGCCATGCAGTTTTGCACAAATATCTGTGTACCCATACCTATTAAACATGGAATCAGTAATATGGTCAAGTGCTTGTATGTTTGTGCCACCAGTTAAAAAGATTTTTCAGGATAACGTGGTTTTGTTTATCTTACAAGTACAGCAAACTTATTAAATACAGACATCTATAAAGGGTATAATATACTTTATACTATATTTTTACTCTCTATAGCATTTAACAGAACAATATCATTCTTATTGGGAACAAATTAAAGTAACTTTGTCCAAATAAGATGCCATAATCCCTTGTAAATTTGCTTTTACATTACCAAATGTTTCTTTAAGTTAGAAACTGAAGATTCTTATGGTGTTTCTTGGTTTTTATAAAGTTTTTCGGTTTGCCAGTCTAGCCAGTATACTCCCTAGCAGCAATGATTCAAACAGTAGCAATCACAAGAACGAATTTTCTAGAACAATGGAAGGTTTGGTGTCCCCATCATGTAACTTTGGAGCTTTTAAAACATGACGACCATTTCAGATATTAACAGGAAATAAAATGCATCCTACGGATCAGATAGTGCTTGGAGTTGAATGCTACAAGTATCATTAATGAAATATTTTATGTCTAGGATTCATAATTATCCATAATGATATTATAAGATATAGTTAATACGTATTAGATATATCTGTTATTAAATACTAGGATGCATGTAGACCTCCTATCCTAAAATAAAGATATTTCAGACAGAGCAGATGGAAATACCTTAGCATATATAGATATAGATAAAGAGAGACAGAGAAATATAAAATACAAATGAAACTAGCAGTCAATATCTATGTAATCGTATAGTACAATCTTCCTTAAACCGTATACTGAAAATCATTTTACAGTAGGCTATTTTAATGTAACTGTAACTCTTGTTTCTCCATTCTAGGCTTGAATAACCTGCTTCATGCTCCCCTTCAGGTGCCCCAAAGTGAGGTACGTTTTTTTTTTTTTTCCTCCAGTCTTATTTGGTTTTTACCACCTGCTTTTAACTTTATAAGGTTATTATTGCCTCTGGAGGTAATGTAAGTGTTCTTTTTTTAATGGAACAGAAGGGCATTTACAATACTGAGTTTCTATACTGTTTTCATTACTGAGTCTGCAGTGATGCACAGTTCTGCCCACGGGGTCCTTCTTGTTCCCTCACATGCAGTAAATGAGCAAATACCCATATTTTATGTCTTGGCAAATTATATGAGTTTTGATAATAATTTAATATGTTCTTTGCTAAAGGTTTGGTCATAGAGTACTTGCACTTGTTCAAACTTTGTACAGGTGTTGAAATAGCTTTTCTCTTGCTATGAACATACGTTTTTTAAATCTTCCTATAGATAATCAGCTTTGATTGTCTTTTGGTGTTTTACCAGTCCAAGGACCTCGTTAACCTATCCAGTTAATAGTACAGGTGAGCAGGACAGGGACTTCATCTATGCACTGAACTTAATAAAAAAATTCCTTCTGGTGGGCGACAATTTCCAATGACAAAAGAGGCTCAACTTCTTAGCCATGCCTCTCACAGTTGGTTAAAGATTAATTGAGCACCTCAATGAGATAAATGTACAGCTCCTGACATCTAATGTCGTCTAGATCAGGCATGTCAAACTCACTACCATTCGTGGGCCGTTTCGACTTCCATATGTGCGTCAGCGGGCCGCACTGTAACAAGTACTATTATACTATTATACAAAGTTACTGTAGCTTTCTTTCCAATACTGAAAACTTTAAAAAAAATGTAACACTTAAAGTTTAAAGAAAAGCAATTTATTTCCATACAGTCTCTATACAACAGTGTAGAATTAGAGTCTTAGCCTCTTAGCTAGGTCCTTATTATATTATATTTATTATATTCATTATATTATATTCATTGCTTATATAGGAGCCTTACAGTGTAAGATTTATTTCTTGTGTCTTTTGACACTTGGCATCTCTTGCTAGTAACCAGTTCGTCAATATCAGGCTTGAAATCTTGTGCAGCTGCAACTTTTATGAGGGATGAAAGGTGCTCGACTGTAAGTCTTGAGCGATGTGGGGTTTTGGTAGCTTTAATTAACGAAAACAATTGCTCACAAAGGCAAGTGCTTCCGAACATACACAGTACTCTCGATGCCAACTTACGGATCTGCACATACGAGGGTGTCAGGTAAGCATACAAGCCTAGCACACCAACTTCGTTGTATTTTGCCTTCAGAATAGAATCTGACTGCACTTCAATCAATTCCATTTGGATATTCTCAGGCGCATTCTCAGCGTTGTAAGAGAACAGCACAATGCGCTGTTTGTGTGAACTGACATCACGAAAATGCTCACTGAATTCATTGCTCAGTAATTCAAGTTGGAAAACAAATCCTCCAAAATTCAAATTTTACTTTACTAAGTTTACTTCAAAGTTTACATTGTAAAATAAGCCGATATGCAAAACGCCACCTGACCTACAATAATTTTACAAACTCAAAATCACAAAAATATGTTAATAAACAACTCACCAACTTCTCGCGTCCACTTCAGATCTTCATCTGTAGTCTGCACTAACTGTTCGTTACAATACTAGCACAAAATGACATGAAACTAGAGCAAAAAAACGTGAAAATATGCGGGCTATTACTACTCGTGATGGTCAGTTCTGCCCAGTGGCCAGTCTCAGCAGCCCAGTCAGTAGTGTAGCCTTAGCAGGGGCGGCTCTAGGCTCGTGGCGGCCCTGACCAGAGAAATAATCGGCGGCCCCTTCGCCTGGCAATGTCAATACGGTATCTTATACACGGTGGATGGCCACATCCGTTGCGGACACTGCATAGCCGCCTCGTGCTTATGATACGCTTCTATATACGCGTGTCCGTAACTTGAAAACCAAGTGGCGGCCCATGATATTCTCATTACGGTAGAACGTTATAATACTACATATGGCTTACTGCTCCGACTCTAGCGACATTTGTAAATACAGCGTACTAATTAACAAGAAACACAATGTTTTTCGGCCACATTGCCGTCAGCTGTGTCGTTATTTTCTCTTTCTGTTTTATATTCAATATATATTGGCGTGGCGGCCCCTGGGATTTGGCGGCACTGTGCAGGTGCACAGTTTGCACATGCCTAAGGCCGCCCCTGCTGCCCGCTGCTGCAGCCTAGCACTTCAGTTGTGACGCTGCGGCTCATTAACTTTGGTCAAGGCTCGTGGCTATACTAGCAGATGACGTTTCCGGTACCGTAATGCGGAACCGCATTAACACCGAAGATGCAGAATGATTCAATCACAAACGATAGTAATAATTTTGGACAAGTTCAGTGCTAACTAGGATCTGTCAAGCGGGCCGCACAGATTTCTGTTGCGGGCCGCGTGTTTGACATGCCTGGTCTAGATCTCTTATTGCTCTCATTGCTCAGTAGCATATGGCTAAAAGCAGCTTCTCTCTCTAAGAACTGACAAAAGTGTTCTGTAATAGTAGGAGTATGGAAGCCTAAATGAGATTGTGAGTGTCACTGTTGAACGTTTAGAAAGAAGTACATCCTTATGGGAAGACATTTGGCCCATTTCACATAAACCAAGCACAATTCACACACACACACACCCTAATTTACTGGGTCTTGGTTTTTTTTTTTTTTTTTGCTGATGATGTTGGTTGGCATGCAACACACTCTTAATTATTATTTAGATTTAATAATATCAAATTCTGCATTTCATTTCTGACACCAATGTTTACACATTAGTTCTTAATTGTTGAAATGTGGGGTTCCTTATATTGACTAGAGATGAACCATAGTTAAGGTGTGTGTAAACTAAAAAGTGTCTCTCTATATCTGATCTTTTATGTGATACAGTTTTGAAAAGGTTAAATGCAGCATATAAAAAGATAAGCACACAAATATGAATTTTATTTACATTCATTTAAGTTTTGTTTTGATATTCTTGATATGTCAACTTAAGAAAACAAGTCATATCATGCATTTTCAGGATTGCTTTTTTATTCTTTATTTTTTTGTGTTTCAATTTATAAATCAAAGAGAGAAGAAATAATAAAAACTATAGGCTTAATGTGGTGACTTCTATGATTCTAGCTATAGCTGGCTACTTACAAAGACACAGCTTAATATTCACATTTAATTAGCATTTTGAAAAATTATATTTCAGTTATAATAAATAAAGGCATATCCAGTATGTGAACCTTAACAATTTTCATGAGTGGCATAATTTCAAAAATTGGCAATTGAAAGCACAGAGAACAGGGTTTAAACACAGGAAAGCATTCTATTGTCTACGGTATGTCTGAATGTCCTGTGCTGTCCATCTTATGATTATGAATGGAGATGAACTACCAAGCTTATAAATATTAAATCAGAGGTGCTCTGTGGACATACACAGTATATGATTTTTATTTGACAAAAATGGGCTTTGAGTGTCAAAAAAAAATTGATTTATGAGAAATGAGATATCAGAATTTTAAAGCCTAGCAAAGCACAATAGGGATCAGACAGGTTTAAATAGCATTGTTTTGCGCTGCCCAACAGATGCATTAGTAATGTATTTATGGAGTGCCTTTCTCCTACACCAAGCTATGCATTGCAGGTTGACCTGCATTAAAATGATAATATCCATTGTCTACAGTAAGCTGTGTTGTTTTTTACTCAACTAAAAATCATGGTATAATTTTATTAGCATTTACCCATATAAACTGGTGATTTTGCAGAGAATAGTTGAGAAGATAAAATAATATAATAATAATACATTTATTTATATAGCACCTTTCCCATGCTCAAGGCACTTACAGAATAAATAAAGAACGGCAGAATATACAGTATATAGCATTGTACAAACCAGATAAATAAACAAAGAAGATTAAGACAGTATAATATAATAAATCAACTCCGACACAGAGCTATACATTTTTGACACAGATCTTTAAATATGTTTGTGATCACTGAACTTCCCATAGAATGTTTTGTGTGGGCTTTTCAAAGCAAAAAAAAAACAGAAATGCAAAGGCAGCATAATGATATCCGTAACAAAGGATCTTCGATTTTGTTTTGGATGGTTACCTCTGTAATAAAAGGTGATGCAGGTGATAGAGTAAGGCATATGTTTTTTCCGTTGTCCTGGTGTATTCTTTGCCCTTTATATAACTGGTTTGCGTTGAACAAATGTTGTGTTTTGAGAGGTACTTGGTAATTTATTTTCTGTTTACTTTGTATTTTTTGCATTAATGTCTTATGTACTATGACCGGTTGTGCACATTTGTTTATCCATCTGTGTATTTATTTTCAGGTCTCACTTTTTAAAGAAGCACCATTAAATGAGGAAGATAATCAATTTCTTGACAATTCAAACAATTTGATGGATGTTAAGATGGATGAGAAAACCATTATGTTTGTAGATAATAATGAAGATATGGAAATGACACAAAGTCATACTGTTAAAATATCTGAAAGATCTGTACAGAAACCTGTTGAATCATCTTCAGAAAAATTAGATTTCAAGTGTTTTTTGACCAGAATGAATGACAAGAACTCAAATAATTTTCAATGCAATGAAACAACTTTGTTTTCAGCTGATAATGAAGATATGGAAATGACTCAAAGTCACACAGTTAACATAAAGGAGAAATCTGTGAACAAAGCTGGTATATCATCATCATCTGCACAAGCAAATTTTAAATACTTTCTTGACAGTATTCATGAAAATAAACCGAATGAAGGTCCTACTGCACAAACAAATTATTTTAATTCTGATAAGACAATTGTGTTTTCTACGGGTAATGAAGATATGGAAATAACACAAAGTCATACTGTTAACATAAGTGACAGAACAGTGAGGAAAGCTGGTGATGAGTCTTTAGAAAAATTAGACTTCAGAATGTTTCTTCATAGAATGAACAATAATAACCCAAAAAGTTGCCTTACTGAACAAAGCAATAATTTCCAATGTAATAAAACTGTTATGTTTTCAAGTGATAATGAAGATATGGAAATGACACAAAGTGATACAGCTAACATAAGGGAAAAATCTGTGAAGGCTGCAGAATCGTCTTTTGCAAAATCTGATTTCAGTAGTTTTTGTTCAAGGATGAATGGAAACAACCCAAATGCATCTGCTTTAAAACAAACAATTTCTAACCATAATAAGACCAGTGTGTTTTCAGCTGAGGAAGAAGATATGGAAATGACTCAAAGTCATACAATCAACATAAATGAAAAATCTGTAAGAAGACCTACTGAGTCATCAACTAAAAATTCAAATTTCGATGCTGTTTGTCCTCGAAGGTCCAGGGTTGTCCCAAGAGAAGAAACAAATGATATTCACTACAATAAAACAATTGTGTTTTCGGCCGATAATGAAGACATGGAAATGACACAAAGTCACACTGTGAACATCAATGAAAAACCTGTGAGGAGACCTACTAACTCTTCTTATGTAAAATCAGATTTCACCAAAGTATATGTCAACGTGAATGGAAATAACTCAAAAGATGACCCTCCGGAAGAAACTGTTTTTAACAGTGATAAGACCATTATATTTTCAACTAATAACGAAGATATGGAAATGACTCAAAGCCACACTGTTGACCTAAGTAACAAACCTATGAACAAAGCTGCTCAGTCTTCTTTGAAGAAATTAGACTTCAAGCAGTTTCTTGCCAGAATCCATGAAAACAAGCCTGTAGGTCCTACTAAACCAACAGATGATTTTCTTCTTGATAAGACAGTTGTGTTTTCAGCTGACAATGAAGATATGGAAATGACAGAAAGTCATACTATTAATCTAAAGGCGAAATCTCTGAACAAGAGTGCTATATCATCATCTGCAAACTCCGATTTCAAACATTTTCATGGCAGTGTTTGTGAGAATAAACACACTGAAAGTCTGACTGCGCAAACAAATTCTGTTCACTGTGACAAGACCATGGTGTTTTCAGCTGATCTTGACGACATGGAAATGACACAAAGCCATACTGTTAACATAAATGACAAAACTATGAAGAATGTTGGCAAATCATCTTTAGGAAAATCAGATTTCAGTTTGTTACTTACCAAAAAGAATGACAAGAACCTAATTGCTGGTCCTGCTGAGCAAACAAATGATTTCCATGGTAATAAGACCATTATTTTTTCAGATGTTGATGGTAAGGATATGGAAATGACTCAAAGTCATACTGCTAACATAAAGGATATATCTGTGAGAAGAACTCTGGGATCATCTCGTGGAGAAACAAATTTCAAAATTTTCGATAGGCAACATTCCACTGATCAAACAAGTGAACTCCAGTGTTGTAATACCATTGTGTTTTCAGCTGATAATGAAGACATGGAAATGACACAAAGTCATACTGTTAATATAAATGATAAATCAATGAGGAGTCCTGCTCAGTCATCTTTTGCAAAATCGGATCTTAAAAACATTTATGCCAGAATGGACAAAAATGACCAAACTCTTCATCCTGCTGAACAAACACATGATTTCCAAAGTAATAAAACAATTATGTTTGCAGGTGATAATGAAGATATGGAAATAACACAAGGTAACACTGTTAATATAAATGACAAATGTATGCGGAGACCTGTTGAATCTTCTCTTGGAAAATCACAGGCCAGTACCTCTTTTATGAACATGGATGGAAATATCTCAGATCAGAGTGTTGCAGGTCAAACACTTCTCCATCCTAACAAGACTGTTGTGTTTTCAGCTGATAATGAAGACATGGAACTCACAAAAAGTCACACTGTTAACATAAATGACAAACATATGAAGAGGGCTGCTGAATCGTTTTTTGCAACATCAAATGTCAAAAATCTTCAAACCCAAATGAATGACAATAACTCAGTTGCAGGTACTTCAGGACAAATGAGTGATTCCCAGTGTAATAAGACCATTGTGTTTTCAGCTGCTAGTGAAGATATGGATTTGACCCAAAGCCATACTGTGAACATAAGTGACAAACCCGTGAGGAAAACCCCTGAATCTTCTCTGGAAAAGTTGGATTTCAGTAACTTGTGTTCCCGCATTGATGGAAATAAACCAAATACGGGTCCCGTGGAACAGACTGTTTTCCAAGGTAATAAGACCATTGTGTTTTCTTCTGATAGTGAAGCTATGGAAATGACTCAAAGTCATACGATCAACATAAATGAAAAATCTGTAAGAAGACCTGCTGAGTCATCAACTAAAAATTCAAATTTCGATGCTGTTTGTCATAGAAGGTCCGGGGTTGTCCCAAGAGAAGAAGAAACAAATGATATTCACTACAATAAAACAATTGTGTTTTCAGCCGTTAATGAAGACATGGAAATGACACAAAGTCACACCGTGAACATAAATGAAAAACCTGTGAGGAGACCTACTAACTCTTCTGATGTAAAATCAGATTTCACCAAAGTATATGCCAACGTGAATGGAAATAACTCAAAAAACGACCCTCTGGAACAAACTGTTTTTAACAGTGATAAGACCATTGTGTTTTTGACTAATAATGGAGATATGGAAATGACTCAAAGCCACACTGTTGACATAAGTAACAAATCTGTGAACAAAGCTGATCAGTCATCTTTAGAGAAATTAGGCTTCAAGCAGTTTCTTGCCAGCATCAATGAAAACAAGCCTGTAGGTCCTACTAAACCAACAGATGATTTTCTTCTTGATAAGACAGTTGTGTTTTCAGCTGACAATGAAGATATGGAAATGACAGAAAGTCATACTATTAATCTAAAGGCGAAATCTCTGAACAAGAGTGCTATATCATCATCTGCAAACTCCGATTTCAAACATTTTCATGGCAGTGTTTGTGAGAATAAACCCACTGAAAGTCTGACTGTGCAAACAAATTCTGTTCACTGTGACAAGACCATTGTGTTTTCAGCTGATCTTGAAGACATGGAAATGACACAAAGCCATACTGTTAACTTAAATGACAAAACTGTGAAAAATGTTGGCAAATCATCTTTAGGAAAATCAGATTTCAGTTTGTTACTTACCGAAAAAAATGACAAGCACCTAATTGCTGGTCCTGCTGAGCAAACAAATGATTTCCATGGTAATAAGACCATTATTTTTTCGAATGTTAATGGTACTACATTTTCCAAATGTAGTAAAACCATTGTGTTATCAAATGTTAATGAAGATCTGGAACTCGCACAACGCCATAGCGTTAGTATAAATGACAACTCAACAAGCAAAGTCCTGAAATCTTCTTTTGGGGAACTGGATTTCAGTAACACATGTTCTCACTTGAAAGAGAATAATCCAAATGCAGGTCTCACAGAACAAACAGTTTCAAAGTGTAAAAGGACCATTCCGATTTCAACTAATAATGAAGATATGGAAATGACTCAAAGTCATACTGTTAATATAAATCAAAAAGACGTCAAAGCGACTGATTTAGATACAAAAGAAACCAGTTGTTTACAAAAAGATAATGCAAAATGTACATTTCAGAAAGCAGTAACTGACCAGGAAAAATATTTCTCCAAGCAAAAATCCCTGGGAATGTTTCTTCCAAAGCTCCCAAATAAAAGGAAACTATGTACATCTGATACAGCACCTGTAAATCTGCTGCACCTTGAGGGGAACAGCACTGCTTCATCTCAGAACACCAGTCCCAAAGGAGCAACAGGCAGCAAGACATCTGGCCAGTGTTGGCCTCAAGCTAAAATTTCTGCCGTTCCGGACATAAAAAAAGAGGTCTGCCCAGATTTCGATCAAGAATCTAGTTCTAAAATACATCACTCTGACAAAACGCAGCTGGATTGTGAGGAGAGTGAAGAGCATTTGGCCACAACAACAGACTTGGAACAATATGGAAATGGAAATATGGATATGGAAATGACTCAAAGTCATACTGCTAACATAAAGGATATATCTGTGAGGAGAACTCTGGGATCACCTCGTGGAGAAACAAATTTCAAAATTTTCAATAGGCAACATTCCACTGATCAAACAAGTGAATTCCAGTGTTGTAATACCATTGTGTTTTCAGCTGATAATGAAGACATGGAAATGACACAAAGTCATACCGTTAACATAAATGATAAATCAATGAGGAGACCTGCTCAGTCATCTTTTGCAAAAACGGATCTCAAAAACATTTATGCGAGAATGGACAAAAATCACCAAACTCGTCATCCTGCTGAACAAACACATGATTTCCAAAGTAATAAAACAATTATGTTTGCAGGTGATAATGAAGATATGGAAATAACACAAAGTAATACTGTTAATAAAAATGACAAATGTATGCGGAGACCTGTTGAATCTTCTCTTGGAAAATCACAGGCCAGTACCTCTTTTATGAACATGGATGGAAATATCTCAGATCAGAGTGTTGCAGGTCAAACACTTCTCCATCCTAACAAGACTGTTATGTTTTCAGCTGATAATGAAGACATGGAACTCACAAAAAGTCATACTGTTAACATAAATGACAAACATATGAAGAGGGCTGCTGAATTGTTTTGTGCAACATCAAATGTCAAAAATCTTCAAACCCATATGAATGACAATAACTCAGTTGCAGGTACTTCAGGACAAATGAGTGATTCCCAGTGTAATAAGACCATTGTGTTTTCAGCTGCTAGTGAAGATATGAATTTGACCCAAAGCCATACTGTGAACATAAGTGACAAACCCGTTAGGAAAGCCCCTGAATCTTCTCTGGAAAAGTTGGATTTCAGTAACTTGTGTTCCCGCATTGATGGAAATAATCTAAATACGGGTCCCATGGAACAGACTGTTTTCCAAGGTAATAAGACCATTGTGTTTTCTTCTGATAATGAAGCTATGGAAATGACTCAAAGTCATACGATCAACATAAATGAAAAATCTGTCCAAATAGCAGCCGATTCATTTTTTACAAAATCAAATGTGAAAAATCTTAACACCCAAATGAATGATGGTAACTCAACTGTGGGTCCTTCTGGACAAATGAGTGATTCTCTGCATAATAAGACCATTGCGTTTTCAGCCGGTAATGAAAATAGGGCACTGACACAAAGTCACACAGTAAATATAAATGAGAAATCTGTGAGGAAAGCTCCTGAATCTTCTTTCATGAAGTCGGATTTCACTAGCTCGTGTTCCAACCTGAATGAAAATAATCGAAGTACGAGTCCAGAGGAACAAATTGTTTTGCAAGGTCCTAAGACCATTGTGTTTTCATCTGATAATGAAGATATGGAAGTGAGTCAAATTCATGACAAATCTGGTGAGAAGACTGCTGAATTCTGTTTAGGAAAATTAAATGTTAATGCCAACGTGAATGGCAATTGCACAAATGGTGATCAAACAGGTGATTCCAAATGTAGTAAAACCATTGTGTTCTCAAATGTTAATGAAGATCTGGAACTCGCACAACGCCATAGCGTAAATATAAATGACAACTCAACAAGCAAACTCCTGAAATCTTCTTTTGGGGAACTGGATTTCAGTAACACGTGTTCTCACTTAAAAGAGAATAATCCAAATGCAGGTCTGACAGAACAAATAGTTTCAAAGTGTAAAAGGACCATTCCGATTTCAACTAATAATGAAGATATGGAAATGACTCAAAGTCATACTGTTAATATAAATCAAAAAGACGTCAAAGCAACTGATTTAGATACAAAAGAAACCAGTTGTTTACAAAAAGATAATGCAAAAAGTACATTTCAGAAAGCAGTAACTGACCAGGAAAGATATTTCTCCAAACGAAAATCACTGGGAATGTTTCTTCCAAAGCTCCCAAATAAAAGGAAACTATGCACGTCTGATACAACACCTGTAAATCTGCTGCACCTTGAGGGGAACAGCACTGCTTCATCTCAGAACACCAATCCCAAAGGAGCAACAGGCAGCAAGACGTTCGGCCAGTGTTGGCCTCATGCTAAAATTTCTGCCGTCCCAGACATAAAAAAAGAGGTCTGCCCAGATTTCGATCTAGAATCTAGTTCTGAAATACATCACTCTGACAAAACGCAGCTGGATTGTGAGGAGAGTGAAGAGCATTTGGCGAAAACAACAGACTTGGAACAACCACATCAAATGTTCCAAAGCCCCAGAACAAAGTCCTTAGATAGCACCTTGGATAGTTTTGAAGTCTCGGGTGAAAAAAGGTTTAAGGCCGGCATACTTCAGGAATCGGATACTGGGCAGCAGGTATGATAAAATGTGAGGAATAAGCTTATTAATGGTACTTTCCTGAGGATTTTAGTTTAGAATTTATTTAAAATGGTAAATTGATAGAGATGTACAGCATCAGAAGTGAATATTTTCAGTTTTTGAAATGTTAAATAAAGTACACCTACATGGAAGTCAAATGTGGTGAATGATAGTAAATAGAGAGTACTGCATTTCACAATCAGTGTTCATTTCTATTTTCACTATTTAGCATTTGAGATTTTCAGTGGGAAAGTTGGTTAATAAAGAAGCCAGGTTTTAGAATAAAATAGAATGTTAAGCCATCACACATTGGACCACATTTTCGGAGCAACAGATGCAGTAGAAACAAATCATTTTTATACAGAATGACATGTAAACAAACCGTAATGGCCTTATTTTTTATTTACTTAACATCTGAAATATCTGTATATAAACTAAGTGTACCATTTGAGAGAGGTATTGCAGTACTGCAGCAAGATGAACACCTTCCTGGCAGCATCTGGTGCAAGAAAGGAACAGGAGGTATGCTATTACTTGGGTTCACTCGTACTAAGAGTGAGTGAATGAGTGAGTTTGCCAAATAAACGAAGCCTGTATAGTCTTCACTGGCACACTGGCAAGAGTCTTCAGGGCAAATATGGAGAACTTGAAAACAACACACAGAAGGCACGTTGTTGTCAAAGCCCTTCAAGACAGCAGTGCAATTATAAAAGTCATACTTAGTTTTGAAATCCCATCTCTGACATTATGACTACTGAGGCATATTTCAGCATCAAATTTAGATTTAGTCTCTTGTTAGAATGAATCTTAATATCACTGAAGGATTGTTAGGGCTTATTCTGAATGGTTCATGTTATAATGGGAAGGTGAAACTGGGTATTTCTTTACAGAGCTTACTGGATGGCAGCATTACTGTGAGAGAGTTTATGCAACTCCTTGAAGTTAATATGGATATCCAAAAGCCAAGACAGAGTCAACTTCCACCAAATGTAAGAGAATATTTTTTTCATTTAATTAGTGTTTATTATGTACAATCAAATTAAAACTGTACTAATAAAAACATAATTAAATTGTTATTGACACATCTATCAATTAATTTATATTTCCTGATATGACACTGTGTAATATTTTTAATTTTCCAGTGTTTTTCTGATGTTACCCCTGCTTTGGATGACTGGCTTAAGGAGAAATATATTTATGAACCACAGCTGCAGGTCTGGGAGGAAGACTACCAAACTCAGTCTAATTTAATTGACAGGTAAAATATTTTTTTTAAATGCAGGTTAGTA
Organism: Erpetoichthys calabaricus; assembly: GCF_900747795.2. Taxonomy (NCBI): domain Eukaryota; kingdom Metazoa; phylum Chordata; class Cladistia; order Polypteriformes; family Polypteridae; genus Erpetoichthys; species Erpetoichthys calabaricus. The sequence continues at coordinate 54,405,711 of NC_041409.2, forward strand.
ACATTTTAATAGTTTTGTAAGGGCAGTTTATGAGTATGGATAAGCTTATTTTACTTATTTAACTTATTCTAAAAAGATAATCAAATGTTTTTGTTCCTTTAATAATCAGCAGGGGCCTCATGCATAACGCCATGCACAGAATTCACACTAAAACATAGCATATGGACAAAAGCGGAAATGTTCGTACGCTCAAAAAAATCCAGATGCATAAATCTGTGCGTTCGCCAACTTCCACGTTCTTCTGCTCCATAAATCCCGGTCAGCATGAAAAGTAATGCATGTGCATGCGCCTGCTACTACTCCCAAAACTCCTCCCAGAATTATACCTCTTTGAATATGCAAATCAATATAAATAGCCCTTAAGCTCAATGTTCTGTGAAAAGGCAATGGCAAAAGCACAGGGGGAAATAGAAGAATTTCAGCGAATACCAAGTGGTGGCAAAGAAAAACGTACTATTTGTTGGTTTAAACAGTGGTATAAACAACAAAATGAAGTTGATCAAGTGACCTAGTGTGTCGGAGAAACTCGAAAGCTGAAGTTCACAAAGTCGCACAGTCCCCGAAATAAAAAATAAGTTGTCAGATATCAAAGTCACTGTGAAAAGGCGAGTCATAGCTCACTGTCTGAGTGTCATTTGAAAGCTTATTAGGGTACAGAGAAAAGAAAATAATAGGGACACAGTGGGGGGGAAAAAAGCTTGAAATGTCAACTTTAATCTCAAAGTTTCCACTTTAATCACACAGTTTATTTTGTCGTTAAAGTAGAACATCATAAACTTCATCTTAAAATCGTTTAATTTACTAGTTTCTCAAATCCCATCGTAACTAAAGTAGCACGTTAAATGCTATATTTTGTATGTGTTTTTCTATGTGCTCTATATATGTGAATCACTACGTGCTTCTTAAATGGGCTTTCTCTTCCTCCGACAGGACACAGAATCCATTACATTCCTGATATTACAAATCTCTAAATAATTTAAATACTGAGATGCATACTTGATATAATTTTCATGATGGTAGGAATTAAAGCATGTATTAAACATGGGAACACGGTGGCGCATTGATTGTTCATGCCTCACGCAAGATGCTTGCTGCGCAGTGCGCGACCTTCGATAAAATAATTTATTGTAGCAGTACTGTCTCTTTCAAATGTACTAACCCCCAATTCCTGTCCTTCCTTTTCTTTCTCCAAGTAACCAATCGCCACACAATCAGCTGTGTAATAGATGTTAAGCCATCTGTAAGCTTAGAACGCCGATTCTTCAAAACTTTTAAGGAGCATTGAAATATCTTCGTAGTACATGTTTAATTATTCTATCCATCTATCCTTCCAGTGTCATGCCAGTCCCAGCAAGAATACAGCGCGAGGCAGGAACAATCCGTGAACGGAACACCAGCTCCTTGCTAGCGCTGTGACACCGTGTCCTCACATGTTTAATTATTAACAATATAGATTATTTAAATTAAGTTAGTTTTATCTGTATAATATAATAAACATGTTTTGCTGCATTTCATCTTAAAAATGATATCGTCATTATATGTAAATACGTGCTTTATAAAGTGGCTCAGGTTGTGCAATATTATAACTGTATCGCAAGTTTACAGTGAGGTAATTGTACTTATAAGTACAAACAGTTCTACAAGGAGCACTTGATGGACTGATTGAGTGCGTTTATAGTTCTTGGGATGAAAATGTTTCTGGACCGCAAGGTCCGTACAGGAAAGGCTCTGAAGCGTTTGCTGTATGAGAGCAGTTCAATAGGCAGCATGGCTGAGCCAGAGTGTACTTGATGCTGTATACCGATAATTCTCTTTCCGATCAGCTGCTGTAGAGCTGTGATTCCACACTCAGATACAGTGATATTAATACTCCGAGTGGTGCAGTGAGAGTAATATGGAAAAAGATGATCCGCTGTGGCAACCCCTAACAGGAGCAGCTGACAGATAAAGAAGAAGGTGCAGTGAGAGTAACAACGCTAAAGCAGTTATGGTATTTGGAATAGTTTGGCTATTCCGTGGACCATTTTATTGTTACAGGTTAATTACAATCCGATGCATTAAACTAATAAACAATATGTGGTTAATATCAGTGATTATGATAAAGCTGCGTCAGTGTTGTGGATCTAAAAAGAAAGGGAAGCCATACTGGAACAAAAGCACTGCTTTGACGCTGGGTACCGCCAGTTTGCAAAACCAAGCGGAGAACTTGCGTACGCCAGGGTTTGAGCTAGCATGAAAATGTGTGTGGCTTTATGCCAAGTTTAGGTTTTATACATCACGATTTGAGCGTGGAAGCGGGAGTACACAACATTTTTGTGCATACGCAGGTGTTTTGCAGTGGTAGCATAAGCAGCAAGTCTGTCTCTTCAATTTCAGCTCCACTTTATAATCCAGAAAGTGTATTTATTTTTTAATAGGGTAGGACTGCTATTTGAGAAAAATCTAGTCATTAGGCTTAACACAGAATAATTGATGATACATATTTTTGTCTGTCTTACTGAGAGGTTCTTAATTATATCCTATATATATTAGAAATAATGATTATTGTTTAAATCTGAAAAGCAAATTTTCATCCATTAACGACCTAATAGTACCTAGAAACCTTGTCCTTTTCACGCCAACATTTTATTCATTGGGGGGTCATACCATTTGTATACAACATAGAACCTTCTATTTATTCATTCTTTTATTTTACAGCCAGGTTAAGCATGATGTGGCTGAAATTGTGCTTATTACTGGCAACTTCACAATCACTCTGGTTAAAGTGGACAGCAAAAATAAAGGAACATTGGTATTTCTCTCAGATCTTCAGCTAAATGTGATACTTATGAAAATAAGTTTTGAATTGAGTTTCTATTTAGATAATATTTTGTTAACAGGCAAAACACAAAAACAAAATAACTTTTGTTTAGGTAAAATTCTAGCATAGTCTTTTGAATCTATTTCCAGTGTAACAGAGGCGCTATATAGGTGCCTGACCCGACACAGAGGCACATACAGAATCAACACAGACTTTATTTTTCTTCACCCATGGGCGCACGTCTTCCCCGTGACCCACAGGCAATACACAGTCCCAAAGCACAATTCCAACACCAACAATCCTTTCTGTTTTACCACCACTCCTCCTCAGGCTTAGTCCTCCTGACTCTGGCTCCCGAGTGGTGGTGGCTGGCCCTTTTATAGCCCACCCAGAAGCGTTCCAGGTGCTTGACCACCTGGTCGTAATTGCACTTCTGGGTGGGGCTGAAGATTCATCCAGCCGGGTTGCTGACTCCATGCAGTTCCCCCGAGCGGCCATCCGAGCCCCCTACCAGGCTGTGGAGGACTCCATGTCCCATGGAGCCATGCAACAGGTTGGGGGATCACCGTTCGCCAGGGAGGCTGCCACCAAGCGTCCCAGGGGAGGTATTGAGCTGCCCATATTTGCTCCCCTGGAACAGATGCAGCAGGGGCGTCCCTGCCAGGCATGGGACCCGGCTGTCCGTCACAACAGTTAAGTGGAAGGGCCATAATCCTTCATTTCTTGAGATTCACTTAAAATTTGAGAAATGCATAACAGACATACTTGTTCCAGGCTTCCACTGAGAACATAAGAAATTGAACAAACTAGAGGAAACTATTCAGTCCATCAAGATCGTTGGTTTATCAAATAGCTGTGCCATTCCAATATCTCATCCAGACGCTTCTTAAAGGTTGTCAACATTTCTGCTTCAATCACACAACTCGATAGTTTGTTCCAGATTTCCAAAACTCTTTGATTAAAGAAATGTTTCCTTTCTTCAGTGTTAAATGCACTTTTAAAATCTAGGATTTGTATATCTCTCTGTTATATAAAAAATCCTGGGACGAGACAAGGCTTTTTTCAAGAGATTTTTTCAAATCCCACCCTCCTCTCAACCATATTCAACCATGTACACAGTCCTCTCACCTTTCATTCATGTGAATGCTTTTGTCAGACACAGTTCCTGCGATCTCAGCTCTTATAAATTTTAACGTTTTTCCTCACTTTAAGTTCCCAATTAAAGAAGACGTATTATGTCCAAATCTTAATGAAAAATTTCATCACAAAGGGTTATCAACAGAAAAAATGAGTACACAGGTAATCCTAGCACCAAGAAACAATGAAGTCAAACGAATTAGCGCAAAAATTGTCGATCGGTTACACGGCAAATTGGTTAAATGTGTATCAATAGACTATGCTGAAACAGTTGGTGGTGATGATGTGGAAGATGAAAACATCAACTTACAATATCCCAAAGAATATCTATAACCATTAACACCGTCCAGTCTTCCACCGCACAAATTACTGTAGAAAGAAGGATGTATCCAAGACAGGTAATGTAGTACATCTTCTGCGGATAACATTAGACACCAAAGGAGATCTTGATATGCCATTCGTATTAAAACGTTTACAGTTTCCCGTTAGAATAGCTTTTGCAAAGACAATTAACAAATCTCAGAGCCAAACACTTGAAAAAGTCCGTTTATTTAATGGAGAGAAAGAAACGAAATTCAGTCATGGGCTGCGTTGCGTTGTCACGATGAAACTCCAAACACAGAATCAAAATTGAATGCGATATTGATGAAACTTTTATTCGAAAAAATTTTACTGAAGATTTACAGTAAAAGTGTAAGTTTAAAAAGTATTTGCGTTTTAATTGCACAGCCAAACAGAATGAAATCGTATTACGCAACGAGTAACTCTAAAGCCACATGAAACATAATTTACTTTCAAATTATTACATTTTACTATTTTTTAATATGGTTAAGTACTCACTGTAATGTAAAATAGTTAGTTCTATTATGCATATGTAACAATTCCCATGAAAATAAAAATCTGCTTAAATTGTATATCCACCTCTCCATACGCGAGCGGCAGAACCGCAAAGAGGCCAGCACAGACCCGGGGGTTGGTGCGACTAGTAATATCCATCCATCCATCCATTGTCTCCCGCTTATCCGAGGTCGGGTCGCGGGGGCAGCAGCTTGAGCAGAGATGCCCAGACTTCCCTCTCCCCGGCCACTTCTTCTAGCTCTTCCGGGAGAATCCCAAGGCATTCCCAGGCCAGTCGAGAGACATAGTCCCTCCAGCGTGTCCTGGGTCTTCCCCGGGGCCTCCTCCCGGTTAGACGTGCCCGGAACACCTCACCAGGGAGGTGTCCAGGAGGCATCCTGATCAGATGCCCGAGCCACCTCATCTGACTCCTCTCGATGCGGAGGAGCAGCGGCTCTACTCTGAGCCCCTCCCGGATGACTGAGCTTTTCACCCTATCTTTAAGGGAAAGCCCAGACACCCTGCGGAGGAAACTCATTTCAGCCGCTTGTATTCGCGATCTCGTTCTTTCAGTCACTACCCATAGCTCATGACCATAGGTGAGGGTAGGAACATAGATCGACTGGTAAATTGAGAGCTTCGCCTTGCGGCTCAGCTCCTTTTTCACCACGACAGACCGATGCAGCGCCCGCATTACTGCGGATGCCGCACCGATCCGCCTGTCGATCTCACGCTCCATTCTTCCCTCACTCGTGAACAAGACCCCGAGATACTTGAACTCCTCCACTTGGGGCAGGATCTCGCTACCAACCCTGAGAGGGCACTCCACCCTTTTCCGGCTGAGGACCATGGTCTCGGATTTGGAGGTGCTGATTCTCATCCCAGCCGCTTCACACTCGGCTGCGAACCGATCCAGAGAGAGCTGAAGATCACGGCCTGATGAAGCAAACAGGACAACATCATCTGCAAAAAGCAGTGACCCAATCCTGAGCCCACCAAACCGGACCCTCTCAACGCCCTGGCTGCGCCTAGAAATTCTGTCCATAAAAGTTATGAACAGAATCGGTGACAAAGGGCAGCCCTGGCGGAGTCCAACTCTCACTGGAAATGGGTTCGACTTACTGCCGGCAATGCGGACCAAGCTCTGGCACCGATCGTACAGGGACTGAACAGCCCTTATCAGGGGGGCCGGTACCCCATACTCTCGGAGTACCCCCCACAGGATTCCCCGAGGGACACGGTCGAATGCCTTTTCCAAGTCCACAAAACACATGTAGACTGGTTGGGCAAACTCCCATGCACCCTCCAGGACCCTGCTAAGGGTATAGAGCTGGTCCACTGTTCCGCGACCAGGACGAAAACCACACTGTTCCTCCTGAATCCGAGGCTCGACTATCCGACGGACCCTCCTCTCCAGGACCCCTGAATAGACTTTTCCAGGGAGGCTGAGGAGTGTGATCCCTCTGTAGTTGGAACACACCCTCCGATCCCCCTTCTTAAAGAGGGGGACCACCACCCCGGTCTGCCAATCCAGAGGCACTGTCCCTGATGTCCATGCGATGTTGCAGAGGCGTGTCAGCCAAGACAGTCCTACAACATCCAGAGCCTTGAGGAACTCCGGGCGTATCTCATCCACCCCTGGGGCCCTGCCACCAAGGAGTTTTTTGACCACCTCGGTGACCTCAGTCCCAGAGATGGGGGAGCCCACCTCTGAGTCCCCAGGCTCTGCTTCCTCATTGGAAGGCATGTTAATGGGATTGAGGAGGTCTTCGAAGTATTCCCCTCACCGACCCACAACGTCCCGAGTCGAGGTCAGCAGCGCACCATCCCCACCATATACAGTGTTGACACTGCACTGCTTCCCCTTCCTGAGACGCCGGATGGTGGACCAGAATCTCCTCGAAGCCGTCCGAAAGTCGTTCTCCATGGCCTCCCCAAACTCCACCCACGCCCGAGTTTTTGCCTCAGCAACCACCAAAGCCGCATTCCGCTTGGCCTGCCGGTACCTATCAGCTGCCTCCGGGGTCCCACAGGACAAAAGGGTCCTGTAGGACTCCTTCTTCAGCTTGACGGCATCCTTCACCGCCGGTGTCCACCAACGGGTTCGGGGATTGCCGCCACGACAGGCACCGACCACCTTACGGCCACAGCTCCGGTCAGCAGCCTCAACAATGGAGGCACGGAACATGGCCCATTCGGACTCAATGTCCCCCACCTCCCTCGGGATGTGGTCGAAGTTCTGCCGGAGGTGGGAGTTGAAGCTACTTCTGACAGGGGGCTCTGCCAGACGTTCCCAGCAGACCCTCACAACACGTTTGGGCCTACCACGCCTGACCGGCATCCTCCCCCACCATCGAAGCCAACTCACCACCAGGTGGTGATCAGTTGACAGCTCCGCCCCTCTCTTCACCCGAGTGTCCAAGACATGTGGCCGCAAGTCCGAGGACACGAGCACAAAGTCGATCATCGAACTGAGGCCTAGGGTGTCCTGGTGCCAAGTGCACATATGAACACCCCTATGCTTGAACATGGTGTTCGTTATGGACAATCCGTGACGAGCACAGAAGTCCAATAACAAAACACCACTCGGGTTCTGATCGGGGGGGCCATTCCTCCCAATCACGCCCTTCAAGGTCTCACTGTCATTGCCCAAGTGAGCATTGAAGTCTCCCAGCAGAACGAGGGAGTCCCCAGAAGGTATGCCCTCTAGCACCCCCTCCAGGGACTCCAAAAAGGGTGGGTACTCTGAACTGCTGTTCGGTGCATACGCACAAACAACAGTTAGGACCCGTCCCCCCACCCGAAGGCGAAGGGAGGCTACCCTCTCGTCCACCGGGGTAAACCCCAATGTACAGGCTCCAAGTTGGGGGGCAATAAGTATACCCACACCTGCTCGGCGCCTCTCACCGGGGGCAACTCCAGAGTGGTACAGAGTCCAGCCCCTCTCAAGGAGATTGGTTCCAGAGTCCAAGCTGTGCGTCGAGGTGAGTCCGACTATATCTAGCCGGAACCTCTCAACTTCGCGCACTAGCTCAGGCTCCTTCCCCTTCAGAGAGGTGACATTCCACGTCCCAAGAGCCAGTTTCTGTAGCCGAGGATCGGACCGCCAAGGTCCCCGCCTTCGGCCACCACCCAACTCACACTGCACCCGACCTCCTTGGCCCCTCCCATAGGTGGTGAGCCCATGGGAAGGACTAGTAATATAATAATAATAATCTTGCAGGGGTACAAAAGCATTACGTAGTTAAGACTCAACTGTTTAAATAAAGATTTGAGAAAGGATTTTCAAAATAGGTGCTGGTGTTTTCTGTATTCTAGTGATGCCTTTTTGCTTTAACTACAATACATATACAGCTTCAGTAGTGTCTTGATTGTTTTTGTTGAATGTAATTGTTATTTTTTTTCTTTCTTGTATATAAAGCCTTCAGTTAGAAATGTCTTCTCTGGACAAGCGCTTAATAGAGCTGAATGAGCCATTTTGGGAGAAAATCAGAACCTATTCACTTGGTCAGGTAATACATTTTATAATCGTGTATTGTACAATTCCTGAAGTGGCCTAATTATTAACAAAATAAAAATTTTGTTTTCATGCTTGTCTGCTGAAAAATTAGTTAAATTTAGATCATTATTTCTAACCTTCATTTTTAATGGGCCTTTTTCTGTAATATCTGCTTCTGTTTTGTTAAGCTCCCACTTTTGGTGTACTTGAGGTTTCTGCAGAGGGGTCATTTGCTCCCTGGTCTTAGCAATCCCGTACTTAATTACATCAGTGCTAGTTATGCGCGTAATGCCACCCACCCCAAATTATTTGTTAAGGTTCCGTATGTTGGAGCAATAGTACAATAATAGTACATCTCAGCGGTAGATTAATGTTTTGAAATTTTTCAGGCTTTCTAACTAATCTTTCATGCCTGGCTACTGGAATGGTCAGAGTGCCCTCAAATAGTGGCTTTCTGTGAATAATAATCCCTGGAAGCACTACAATGGACAAATTAGATGTCACTCTTGCATTGCAACTTTTTAACACTTTGATTACATGTTGACAATTTTAAATCTGAGTAGCATGCACTGCTTTAAAAGTGTTTCTTAGGCACATCAATACATCTCAGATTCATACATTTATACTTCAGATTCTTCTGTACTCCCTCAAAGTAAAGCTACAGGCCCTTAGATGGTCCTCCACAAGGGCTGTAAAGAAAATACAGAAATCAAAGTGCAAACATTTAACAGTATGCATGGCTTATTAATTAAATATGCAGAGTTTCACTTCATAAAAGTGATGATTTCTGGTAGTCTGAGTTTTTAACTTTTTGTATTTACTGATTTTTCAAGTTAAATAATCTAGGACTTGGGATAACTGAAAAAAACTCATACTTCAGAAAAGAAGCCAAGATGCTCTTTAATGAAAGAAAGATGAAATTGTACACTGAAATGATAAACATTGCAGAGGTAGGAAATTAACTTTTTATTAATGTACTGTAGTTAAATGGCTGTCATAAATGACAATTATTTTTTGTGATTCGTTCTTGTCTTATGTAATTAGCTTAATTTTAATGTATATAATCTCTTACTGTCATTAAAATGACTATTTAACTTTGTCACAGCTAGAAGAGCAGAAACTGAAACAGAAGATTACAAAGTGTGATGAAGTAATATTTGGAATAGAACAGTTGTTTGCTTCTGTGGAGGATAAAAAAAATAAAGGTATTTCAGTTTGGGCACATTTTAAATTGATGTTAAGTGGACTGATTGTAAGGAGCTCTGCAAGGTTTTCCATATTATTTGATTACTCAAAATAATGGAAACAATGGGTCTCAGGTTTGTGTTCCTCATTCCTCAAACATGTGAGTCTCTGAAGTAGGTGCCCTGTGGAAATGGCTCACAAGTAGGTTCTTGACCCAGATACATTTTGGATAGTATTGGATTTGTGCTACGTAAAGTTCTAAAATGGGTTACTCCATGTTTCACACTGAATCTTTGATATGTTAAATAATAAAACATTCCTGAAAAAAGCCAGCAATATCCACATGCAGTAACTCATTATAATGGGCAGTTATGCACAATATGAAATGCTTTTTATCTTATTTTCTTGACAAGCAAAAAATAAATAAGTAAATATAGAATCTTTTGATCTTGTCTTTGATCTTCTTCATAACTGTAGCTTTAGTAGCAATAATAAAATACTTTTCTGTGGAGTTTAACAAGCCAGAATTCCAGAAAACACAAATTATGTCAAATTGATCTGTTCAGATAGGAGCAGACTTTGCAAACATTTGTGTAATGAAAAGTCAAGCAAAATTACCTTTTTATTGGCTAACTAAAAAGATTACAATATGCAAGCTTTCAAGGCAACTCAGGCCTCTTCTTCAGGCAAGATGTAATACAGAAACTGGAGTTCCCTGTGTTTATATACACACTAGGACAAGAAACAACATTAGTAAGTCTAAGTGAGAAATCTTAAATGTAAAAAATTAATAGACCCCTTGAGGCTAAGGTTCATTTAACAAGAGAAAAGAACAATTTATGGTCATGATCTTTGGATAAGATAACTGTCCGACAAAGTCTTTTGAATTTCCATACAATGTGGATCTGTAGTCAGGTTGTCTGTGTCAGTCTGAGGGATGCAAACAATCCTCATACCTGGCCATAAAATTCTTGACTCCATTCAATCCATGTTGTAATGTGTTACATTTTCGCACAAGTTTGACTTCCCATTCTTTTCTCTCTTGCTGTGTTCTGAAGTTGCCCATAAGCATTGTGACTTTAAAGTCCCTCTCATAGTGTCCATGGCTGTTGAAGTGGGCCACTACAGGAACATCTGTGTTGCCACATTTAATGTGGAACCTGTGTACATTCATTCTCTGGCGGAGTGTTTGTCCAGTTTCTCCCACACAGAGTGTAGTGTCAGGACATTTCATGCAGAGAATTAGGTAGACCACATTAGATGAATGTGGACACTGCAGACTAGAACTTCACATAAAGAGATCATTTTCCTGCAGATCATCTAACTCTCCTCTAATAAGTCAGTGGGAAACCGATGTTTTATATTATTTGAAATTGGAAAAAATCAAATTCTCAGTTAGAGGATCTGTACAGATTTTTTTCAAAACCTGGCAGGATCTAATCAATAATATTTTAGAATAAGAAGAAATAATTATTTCCGCATTTCTTTTCCTTCTCCATTTATCTTTTTTGCCCTATTAAACTCAACAATTTAGGCATGTTTACAAGCCTTAAGTATTACTCCTTTGGCCATGCTCTTCTTCTCAGGGCTGGGGTTTGATTTGTTTTCAATCCTATTTTTTGTAAAAATTGATCTATTTGTATGGAATGATTACAATAAAATTAATATAAAAAAAAAGATTTCTCACTTAAAGACTTACCAATGTTGTTTCTTGTCCTAGTGTGTATATAAACACAGGGAACTCCAGTTTCTGTATTACATCTTGCCTGAAGAAGGGTCTGAGTTGTCTCGAAAGCTTGCATATTGTAATCTTTTTAGTTAGCCAATAAAAGGTGTCATTTTGCTTGACTTTTCACTACATTCATAATGGCTAACACGGTACAACACCCTAGTACTACAAACATTTGTGTAAATTCTTTGAAAATCTCTGCTCTCATCCTGTCCCCTGGGCAGCTAAGTGTAGCCCTGTTCTTTCTCACCATTTCATTGTGTTTTTCCATGTTACGATATGTGCAACACTCACCTCGCAAGTATTCTTAGTAGGTCACATGCACTAAAATCATGGGCTCTTAACTTTTTCAAGAATGCCAGCCTGTTTTTGTTTTTAAAATTTCTTGCTACCCATCTCTTGAAAAGGTTTAGAACAGAATCACTCTTTTTAACATTCAAGTAAGTGGGGAAAAAGGTCACCCTCTTTTAATGCCTATTTAATAATAAAACCAGCTACTTGGATGCAAATGTATTACAGCAAGATTGTCACGTCTGCCAACTTCTGCCACCTTGCAACTATGATGCAATGCCCAAGTTAAGGACAACCTGACTGAAGTGCTGCTATGCACTTTGGTGTCTCTTACGTGTCCTATTAAACATCACAAGGGTACAAAACCATGTGGTGTTGCTACCACATCCCAGCATATCCACACACACAGGCTGTCACAGCATTAGCGCCAACATGACTGACAATCTTATTATACCACAAAGGAAGGAAGTGTTCTTATATTCAATTTTTCAACCAAATCTATGGTATTGCTCTACTTTCCGGTTTTATTTTCTGCCCTCCTCTCATTGTCAGGTTTTCTCCAATTTCCTGTCCATAGTGTTTGCATTTCCCACCCAGCTTTTCAGACAGTCCGCTACACTGCCAAGTTGTACAACATATTATTATTTACAAATTACTGTTCTATAGTTTTATGAATTATAAGCGGCAGCAATAAACTAACCTTAACTGAACAATTTCAACAACCGTCATTTTTACACAATTGGAATCCATTAAACATCTATGGGATCAAACCGCAAAAGTCAGTGGTTCAATAAATAACATGTACATGTAGTGTCTGCAATTGGTAGTTTCCTTCAGGAAATGATGAAAAATTATGTCTTGCAGACCAATCATCTCTGTTTTTTTTTTGTGTTTTTTGTTTTTTTTGTATTGCTTAAAGCATGGATGATTTCTCCAGTGACATCCATTGAACCTGGGGTCTCTGTTCTTTAATGGGCATGTCTGTCTACAGCAGATAAACAAGTCACAGCTTTGCTTCAGTGCAGAGAATACTGCTGGTGGGGCGTTTTTTAAGTGTTCCCCAGTGTAGTGAGGCACCACAAGGAATGTTGCTTATCAAGGCATTTTCTAGGTTTCTCTACAACTAAAAAATTATGCATGAGCCAACCTAGTCACCCCTCAGTGCACATCCCTACACTAAGTACAAGGGCGACAGTGATGGTCACATTTATATCTGAGGTGGCTCTCCTCTTAGCCTTTCCACAACATCAGCCAGGTAGGCCTATGGTGACAAGCTATTATTCCAACAACAGGAGCACTAGTAAACTTTGTAAACGTAGGCGTTTCTATGTTTTATTTATTTAGCATTTTTAATAAATCAATAGACAAGTCATCAGGCTTTTACTTTGTTTTTTTTTTTTTATCTCGGAATGATGGTATTTGCTGTTTTTTCACATGCTGTTATTTTGTACTCTCAGTGCTACTTAGTTGACCTAACTTATTTCCGTTTTATTTCTAGAATCTGAATTTTTAAGCTTGAAACTGGAACAGTAAGTAATAACTTTCTTTGAAAATAATACTTGATTGATTAATTTATAGCTGTTTAGTATGGAACAAATTGACCAGTATTAATATTTAATTTGGCTTTTTTAAAATGTACTACTGTTTTTATATTTCAGAGTTATCACTGCTTGCTGGTAAAATCTGGATTACTTTATAAAAAGCTGCACCTTATTACCTGTGTAATTTTTAATTTTTTTTTGACAGAAAACAACTGACGTTGGAGTCTGTTATTAAAGAAGTGAAGAATGAAATTCAGAAGCAAGAAGAAGTAATATGGAAATTGAAATCACAAATTGAAGATTACCAGAGGCAAGTGATGTTAAGTTTCATAAGTGCATTTGTATTAACCACGTAGCTGAAACCTATTAGAATTCTCATGTACATTTAGTTTAATTTTTTGCTCATCTGTCTTATTTGTAGTATATCAGTATGGACCATTTCTGAATGGCTGAGTGAGAAGGCCTGTTTTAGGTTTCTTGAAGATTCTTTTGAAATTGAGGTTAAATTTGGAGATCCTTTAGGTAAGGTGTACAGTTTCCTTACGGCATTATGTGTGTCTTTGTTTTATGTCAAATTTTCTCATTTTTACCTGTTGTCTGTAATATTTGTTGTGCGTCTCCACTTTAGATGGTACACCAACTAGCTAACTCCATCTTGCACTTTAAATTAGTGTTGGATCTGTACTCCCCACTTTGCTCCAGCTTCCTTGGAGTATCTATGCCCCACTTTCCTCTTGAAAGCTTGAAGTGTGCCATTGTTGAAACAATAAGGAAGGGGGTTGTCCCTCATGAAGTCCCAAACACGTGGCATCAATAAAGGCAGGGTTTGGGGACGGGTCCCCTGTGAAATCTATAACGTGTTGAAGCCTGTGCTTTTATTTTATTAAATCTACAGAACAGATGTTTTTTTTCCCCATATACACACTACTGAGTGTAAAGGGAATACTGAGAGAAAAGCTGACATTTACTTGCAGTACTGAAAATTCCAAAATGCTCGTCTGTATTTCAGTACCGGTATACAACCCTACTTTAGATATTTAAATGGACTGAGATCTGGGGGACTGGTTCATTGCAATGAAATGTCTGATCACCTGTGATGAAAGACTAGCCACTAGGTCCACTCATAATGGGAACCATTGTGTACTACAGAAGCACAGTCCTGTGTCTTTATATCACTATAGCCAGCTTTTAAAATCCTATGTGATTAATTCATGCACTCATCTGCTTGTCTTCCCAACTGCGTACATAACTATTCATCAGATAAGGCACCATTTCAACAATATTCCAATTTGTGTTCTTCAGCCCATTGTAATCACACTTTGTTTTTTCACTGATGGGAGTGAGAAGTCCAGCAAAATGACACCTTTATTGGCTAACTAAAAAGATTACAATATGTGCCTCGAAAGCTTTCATCTTTAGTTAGCCAATAAAAGGTGTCATTTTGCTTGACTTCTCACTACATCCATAATGGCTAACATGGTACAACACCCTAGTACTACACACTAATGGGAGTGAAACTCTTTATCAGTTGTGCATGCTGTTGAATGTTCTAATGCTGCTGAAGATGCCATCTTATTAACCACTGCGAGTGGGTAGAAAAGGGGGCTGCAGCTCTAGCCATGCCCATTGGTAACCTACAAGACTCAAGTGCCAAAGGCCAGAGTGAACTGAAAGTCCATTCGTAAAGAAGGCTGTAGAATCGAACCATGAAGAGAGCAGCGAAACAATTTTCAAAATTTTGAACTTGATAGTTTTGAAAACCGTAAATGCTACAGGATACCTCATAACAGATTAACATTTACTGTATAATGATACATTTAACTTCAAGACAATTGTGAATGCCTTTATGGAAAAAATTTTAATATACTGTACATTTTTACAATTAATGCAATAGTGTGAATAGGCGGCAGCAATATTTTAGCTGATGGGCTGTCTGGACAAAATATAATTGCTGGAAATCTTGCTATTTTAATATAGTGTATTGTTACAATAATTGAATTCTAATAGTAACTTTCTGCACCAGATCTTATAAGTTACCGGTAGTTCTTCTGTACTAAATATGTATTTTTGTTGTACTTTAACAGCGGATATTCTGTTTTGTGAGAAGCCAGCTCACAAGATAGATGAAGTGAAGTTTTACACGTTGTTAGACGGTGAGTCCTTGTTTCTCTTGTCAGTTGTTTATTTTTCACCAGTATGTAATTAAAGTGAAAGATTTCATATTTTTTTCTTAATCTAAGAAGGATCAGCTAATAAGTGTTTCCGCTAAACTGAATGATTCATCAGATTGTTTTCTTGATTGGAAAGTGTAGACGTATTTGAAATAGTGTGATAGGGAATGAATGGTGAATGTGGACATGCAAGTAAAGACTAATGCACATTTTGTACTTTATTTCTGTGATCTTTTTTTTTATAAAGATTAGGGGGCTCTGCCCCCTGCTCGCTTTGCTCACCCACCCCCGGGCCTGTGCTACGCACTAGCCTCTTTGTGGTTCTGCCGCTCGCGTATGGGGAAGCAGATGTACAATTTAAACAGGTTGTTATTTTCATGGGAATTGTTACATATGCATAATAGAACTAACTATTTTACATTACAGCGAGTAATTAACCTTATTAAAAAATGGTAAAACGTAATAATTTGAAAGTAAATTATGTTTCATGTTTCTGTGTTTGGACTTTCATCGTGACAACGCAACGTATAACTGTCCATTATTGAATTTAATTTCTTTCTCTCTATTAAATAAAACAACTTTTTCTAATGTTTGGCTCTGAGATTTGTTAATTGTCTTTGCAAAATCTATTCTAACGGGAAACTGTCAACGTTTTAATACGAGTGGCATATCAAGATCTCCTTTGTTGTCTAATGTTATCCGCGGATGACTTACTACATTACTGTAACTGCGTTTTTCTAAAGTTACCAAAGTTCAGCAGCTCTAACTTAAAAAATAGGATTCAACAAAAGCCTGACACGTAGAAATGATTCCACAGACAAAATATCTTCTTTTGTAAAAGTTTAGTTAAAATTCAAAGTACAGTGATCCCTCGCTATATCGCGCTTCGCCTTTCGCGGCTTCACTCCATCGCGGATTTTATATGTAAGCATATTTAAATATATATCGCGGATTTTTTGCTGGTTCGTGGATTTCTGCGGACAATGGGTCTTTTAATTTCTGGTACATGCTTCCTCAGTTGGTTTGCCAAGTTGATTTCATACAAGGGACGCTATTGGCAGATGGCTGAGAAGCTACCCAACTTACTTTTCTCTCTCTCTTGCGCTGACTATCTGTGATCCTGACGTATGGGGATTGAGCAGGGGGGCTGTTCGCACACCTAGACGATACGGACGCTCGTCTAAAAATGCTGAAAGATTATCTTCACGTTGCTATTTTTTGTGCAGCTGCTTCCTGAAATGACATTCTGCACAGTGCTTCGCATACTTAAAAGCTCGAAGGGCACATATTGATTTTTGACTGAAAAACAAACTCTGTCTCTCTCTCTCTCTCTCTCTCTCTCTCTCTCTCTCTCTCCCTGCTCCTGACGGAGGGGGTGTGAGCTGCCGCCTTCAACAGCTTTGTGCCGCGGTGTGCTTCGCATACTTAAAAGCCAAACAGCCCTATTGATTTGTTTGCTAGAGATTGTTTTCTCTATCTATGTGACATTCTGTGCTCCTGACACGCACTCCTTTGAAGAGGAAGATATGTTTGCATTCTTTTCATTGTGAGACAGAACTGTCATCTCTGTCTTGTCATGAAGCACAGTTTAAACTTTTGAAAAAGAGACAAATGTTTGTTTGCAGTGTTTGAATAACGTTCCTGTCTCTCTACAACCTCCTGTGTTTCTGCGCAAATCTGTGACCCAAGCATGACAATATAAAAATAACCATATAAACATATGGTTTCTACTTCGCGGATTTTCTTATTTCGCGGGTGGCTCTGGAACGCAACCCCCGCGATGGAGGAGGGATTACTGTAAAACAGTTCACACAAAAAGAAAATTACAATAGCAAAAAAAAAAGGAAAATTTTTATTAAGAAAAGTTCTGTTCAAAGCTTAAATCTTGTTACATCTCAAATCGTTACTATTTGCTTAACATTTCTGAACCATTTCAAAACGGGCAGAAAACTGTATGCTTATCCAATTTCTAAGTTAAAAATGGGTCTTTCAAGTCCCTGCTTACTGGGACCTGTTCTAAACACAACTGAACTTATTATCACACTGTTTCTCAGTTATAGTAAGAAGGTTCTATCTCTTACTAACTTATAAGGGGAAAAGACCACATAATTGTCTATGACTATGGAAGAAATTATATTCTATTCAAATTAAGCAAACATTAATATTAGTTTAACTCAAAACTTTAACTTTCTAAAATTGGCTCTTACAATTGCCTTTCTTGGATACATCCTTTTTTCAACAGTAATTCGGCTGGTGGAGGACCAGACGGTGTTAACGTTTGTAGATATTCTTCAGGATATTGTAAGTTGATGTTTTCATGTTCCGTACGATCACAACCAGCTGTTTCAGCATAGTCTATTGATACGCATTTAACCAATTTGCCGTGTAACCGATCAACAATTTTGGCGTTAATTCATTTGACTTCGTTTCTCGGTACTAGGATTGCCCATGTACTCATTCTTTCTGTTGATAACAGTACCGTGTGTATGGTTGAATATGGTTGAGAGGAGGGCGTGACTTGAAAAAAATCTCATGACCAAAGTCTTGTCTCGCGGGACTTGAAAAAATGTCTTGAAAAAAGTCTTGTCTCATCCCAGGATTTTTTTATATACAGTAATAGAGAGACTTTAAATTAACAGAAGTAAGTAAGTTGTATAATTTATTATTTTGTAGAAGAGCTAACTCCATCAGAAAGTAAAATGATTTCTCTATTGTAGTTTCAAATGGAAAGACTGAAGCAGCTAAGACCTTCAAATTAAAATAATTGAAGCACATTTTATGACTGAACCAACAGTAAACCTGTTTAACTAACCTGCTTTATGTTTTATACTTTCGTTATTGAAATACATTATCTCATTTTGGAAACTTTTATAGATTTTCTTTATTTTTGTCATTCAGGTACTTTTGCCTATATCATGTGTATTACCTTGAATGCACTGCAGTGGGGGCAGTTTGTATGTGCCCCCCATGAGTTTGCTTGTGTTATTGCTAATTCACTTATTCATTTTGTATTTTTTTTTCCTTCAGTTGTAAAGTTCTTACAATATAATGGTGATATTAATCTATCTATCTATCTATCTATCTATCTATCTATCTATCTATCTATCTATCTATCTATCTATCTATCTATCTATCTATCTATCTATCTATCTATCTATCTATCTATCTATCTATATTATACAACTTAAATTCAGCATGAGAGTACGGATATCTTGAATACTACATTTCAGAATGTGAACTTTATTTCCAAAGGCTACTTTGCATCTAATTTTTTCTTCCATTTTTTTTTTTTTAAATTCTTATCATTTCAGAAGGAAACTGTAAACCTTCATACGCTGTTGTTCATCGTTTGCTTAGGCAGTTTGTTCATAGCAAATGCTCTTGGAATCAGGATTGCACAACACAACGGGATTTACCAATGGTAAGTTTTCTTTTTCGAATGACTGAGGACTTTATCTAAGAGTATAAAATTAGCCATTCATACTTTGTCAAAGCTTGATGACTTTCATCCTGAGTTATGTATTTGATGATAGGACCCACAGTAGCACCACAAGGCCAGAAAAATACAACCTCGTACTGAATTTACTCATCTCCCCAATGTGTCTACAGGGTCTGACTACAAGCCCCTTCATTTTATTTAAGTTAAGACAGAAGCTCAGGCTTAGCATCCCTCTATTCCTTCAGATTTCTGGTCTTTTTTTGGTGATACAACTGTGTATCTGTAGTGCCAGAGCCCTGTTGTGTCCCAATTCCAAGTTGCCTAAGGAACCCAAATGTGTGTTATTATGTTGAGATTTGTATTCAGTGGATTGTTTAATACAATAATGTGTTAGATTTGCAATAACACAGAACCAAGATACTGGTATGTGAATGTGAATACATTGAAGGAAATTGGTAATATAGAGTTGGTAGGAGACTTTGCAAAGAAAAAGGCTTTCAGTTTTTACTGCTATCATGATAAGGTTAAGTAAAAATCTTTTGAAAGGCAGAATTACTGGTAGGTTATTTGTGATATTTGCTGTTGTTAGTCCTACACATAGATCAAGTGAGAAATTGACATCATTAATTATAGGTAATTTTTTCTTTAATGTAAGGCAGTCAATTTCTGTTGTATTTTTGTAAATTGTCCTGAGTAATCACAGTTTTTAATTAAATTCTAATTATACCCCATCCTCATGGTTCTTATTTTTAACCTTTTTCACTTCTGCAGTTCTTTAGAAGGATGGTTTCTTCTTGTTTGACGAGTCTGCTACAAATAAGAACCGTCCTGAAACAGGAGCACACAAGCTTTATATGTTTTGTGTCGACTATTATTCCACCTGTCACTGGAAAGAAACGGCAGCGTACATAGCATTATTAGTTTTCACTGCATGTTGGGAGAACAAGTTGGTGGAATGTGAAATTATGAGATTATTTTCAAGAGACAGTTTTGAATGATTGAGTAATAGTTTACAAGCCATTTTATGTGGGTTGGAGATTTTTAAAGATTAAAAAGAAATTTAATAAAGAAAGAAAACCCATCTGAAAAAGGCAAGACATGAGTGTATTCAAGGGCAGTCAGTGAGGACCGGAGTGGTGTGCTTTTACTGTTAATTAAACATAAGTGACCTCCCAGTCCTTTATTTCTATAGCACCTTTTCATACCAAGGATGCAGCTCAAAGTCCTGTTGAACTAGTCACTGTCCACAAGTCGAAGTTTTCAGAAACTAAAAGGATAATCAAATGCTGCAGCTCCACCATTGTGCTAAGTTCCAGTCTTGGTCTACGATACGTTTTACGGCCCAAGTCTGGTATTCTGTGTGCAGCTCTGACCTTCATGGAAGAAGCACATAACTAGAGTTAGCGTAGAGTCATATCTGTTATTTTAGTTTAGTTTTTACTTTATTACACTGTGTTGTTTTTGATCTTTTTTTGATTGTATTTTGTGTTTTAATTTAAAACTACATGAGTTTTTCTCTCATTTCCCAATGAGATAAAGGTTCTGCTTATTTTTAATTATAATTGTGCCGAGTATGAGTGTGCAAGCGAGTGTGTTGCAAGGAAATGGACCCCTACCTGAGACGGTTCCTACCTTGCAGCGATGCAGCTGAGAGAGTAGCCCCATTTATATGCATCCCAATAAATGTGATTAAGCAGGTTTAGCAGATGAATGGATGAACAAATCTGTAAATGTGTGTTTTGGGCTTATCAATTGGAAGTGTATTATGCACCTTAATAAAGGGACAAGTGTTTGTGTATTTGTGTGTCCATCCAGTTGGTGTGTCACTATTATGTACCATTTGGTATGGGATTCTTAAAAGCAGTGCTAATTTTGTGATGTGACAAATGTAATGCATTTTATTACTACATGCATTACAAAATACATTCTAATAGATGGTGGATAGACACTGAGGTCTACGTTGAACTTGGATTTCAACCCATCTTAGACGAGCAGCACAGCTTGTGTATAAATTAAATGAACCAGAATAAACGGTAGTGTTTCTTGATTCTTTAAATGTTTTACAGCTCCTGCATGAGTTTTCACTTGTGACAACTCGGTACCACTCTCTTGGTGAAGAAATTGAAAACCTTATCACAAACGGATCTTTAAAATATTATATCCTCAATCTTGAAATAAGGAATACAGAGTAAGAAATTTGTCATACTTACCTTGTTTGTGTAAACTACAATAAGTATTACCATTGCTTTGTTTAAATGTATCTTTTAAAGGTTTTTTTATTTACTTTTTTAATAATTCAAAAAATTAAGTGGTAGTTACTGTCCAACTGATGAAAATGGCAAAAATGAAACCTGTGTGGCTTTGTCATTTGCTGCCTCTCATCACGTTCATAATTATTCTTTTCTTCCATTGTAATTACAGCCTCAAAATCCTGTTCTCAAGTTACATTTCATTTGTCAAATTTGAAGTAACATTCTGCCTTACACATCATTACCCAACCTCCTCACTTCAGATAGTGAACTTCAAAAATTACATTGGCGAGACCAGGTACGTGTCTTTGTTTTCTATTTATATTGTCTATCATGCAGAACATTAAAGCCCTGGGGCCTCATGTATAACGCCGTGCGTAGAACTCACACTATAACATGGCGTAAGCACAAAAGCGGGAATGTGTGTACGCACAGAAAAATCCAGATGCAGGAATCTGTACATACGCAAACTTCCACGTTCTTCCGCTACATAAATCCCGATCAGCGTGAAAAGTAACGCACGTGCACGCGCCTTCTGTCCCGCCCCAACTCCTCCCAGAATTACGCCTCTTTGAATATGCAAATCAATATAAATAGCCTTCTGTGAAAAGACAATGGGAAAAGCACGGGGGAAAATATAAGAATTTCAGCGAATACCAAGTGGAGGCAAAGGAAAAACGTACTATTTGTAGGTTTAAACAGTAATATAATCAACAAAAGAAAGTTGATCGAGTGACAGTGTGTCGGAGAAACTCGAAAGCTCAAGTTCACAAAGTCGCACAGTGCCCGAAATAAAAAAGAAATCACATATCAAAGTCGTAGCCCACCGTCTGAGTGTCATATGAAAGCTTATTAGGATACAGACAAAAAAAATAGGCAACCGTGGGAAAAAAGCTCAAAATGTCAACTTTAATCTTGAAATTTCCACTTTAATCACGTAGTTTATTTTGCCATTAAAGTAGAACATAATAAACTTCATCTTAAAATCGTTTAATTTACTAGTTTCTCAAATCCCATTGTAACTAAAGTAGCACATTAAATGTTTTGTTCTGTATTTGATCTTCTATGTGCTCTGTGTGTGAATCACTACCTGCTTCTTAAACGGGCTTTCTCTTTCTCTCTCTTTCTCTTTCTCCGACAGGACACATAATCCATTACATTCGTGATATTACAGCTCTCTGAATAATTAAAATACTGAGATGTATACGTGATATCTTTTTCATGATGATAGGAATGAAAGCATGTTATTAAACATGGGAACACGGTGGCGCAGTGCTTGTTCATATCTCATGCAAGAGGCTTGCTGCACCATGCGCGACCTTCGATGAAATAATTTATTACAGAAGTACTGTCTCTTTCAAACGTACTAACCTCCAATTCATGTCCTTACTTTTCTTTCTCCAAATACCCAATCGCCACACAATCAGCTCTGTAATAGACGTGAAGCCATTTGTAAGTTTAGAACGCCGATTCTTCAAAACTTTTAAGGAACATTGAAATATCTTCGTAGTAAATGTTTCATTATTATATCCGTCTATCCTTTCAGTGTCGCGTCAGCACCAGCAAGAATACAAAGCAATGCAGGAACAATACCTGAACTAGCTAGCGCTGCGGCACCGTGTCCTCACATGTTTAATTATTAACAATATAGATTATTTAAATTAAGTTAAAGTTTTATCTATATAATATAATCAACATATTTTGCTGCATTTCATCTTAAAAATTACATCGGCATCATATGTAAATACGCACTTTATAAAGTGGCGCAGGTTGTGCAATAGTATAACTGTATCGCAAGTTTACAGTGAGGTAATTGTACTTATAAGTACAAACAGTTCTACAAGGAGCACTTGATGGACTGATTGAGTGCGTTTAGAGTTCTTGGGATGAAACTTTTTCTAAACCGCGAAGTTCGTACAGGGAATTCTCTGAAGCGTTTTGCCATGGCTGAGGCAGCGTCTGCTTCATGCTGTATACTGATAATTCGCTTTCCAATTACCTGCTTCTGTGGTTCCCCACTCAGATACAGTGATATAAATACTCCGAGTGGTGCAGTGAGAGTAATATGAAAAAAGATGATCTGCTGTGGCAACCCTTAACGGGAGCAGCTGAAAGAGGAAGAAGATGCAGTGAGAGTAACAACGCTAAAGCAGTTATGGTATTTGGAATACTATGGCTATTCCCTGGACCATTATATTGCTGCAGGTTAATTACAATCAGATGCATTACACTAATAAACAATATGCAGTTAGTTTCAGTGTATTTATAAAACCGTGTCAGGAATGTGGGTCTAAGAAAGAAAGGATGACCACACAGGAACAGTAGCACTGCTTTGACGCTGGGTGTCGCCAATCTGAAAAACCGAGCGGAGAAATTGCGTATGCCAGGGTATGAGGTACCGTGGAAATGTGCGTGGCTTTACGCCAAGTTTAGGTTTTATACATCGCGATTTGAGCGTGGAAACGTTCGTACGCAACATTTCTGTGCATACGCACCGTTTATACATGAGGCCCCAGGTTGTAAAAGGGAACCATTTATAAAGATTGTGCCACGTTTATGATGGCATTCACATTCCTGGATTTTTTTAACCTCTTTAAAAAAATAATATAATATATAGATCCATAAGTATTTGGACAGTGACGCAATTTTCATCATTTTGGCTCTGTACACTTACACAATGGATTTGAAATAAAGCAATCATTACAGAACTGAAGTGTAGACTTTCAGCGTTACTTTAAGGGGCTTACCAAAAATATCATTATGAGCTGTTTAGGAATGACAGCTATTTTTCTACATATCACCCCCAAACCCAAATACACTAGGGGGTTCCCCCTGCTCGCTTCGCTTGCTAGCCACTTTGTGTCTCTGTTGCTCGTGTTATGAAGAGGGGGGCTGAACTTACGACAAGGAGACACAGTCGCTCCTCTGAAACCACCTCTTAAACGGTGATACAATGGGAAACAAATACAGGGTTTTTTTGGGGTTTTTTTTTTACCTCCTCTTTGCTCGATCGGCTGCTGGCCTGCTGCTGCTACCGTGCCGCTTCGAACATTTAAAAGCCTGTACAGCAGCTGTCCTACTCTTTGTGTTTTATTTCCGGCCCCAGGTGTGGTTAAATCTTTTGGTACAAAGTCTCGTCTCTCGGGACATGAGTTCTTTATATTTTTTAGTTTATAATTTAAAAACGAAATAAGAATGTGAAAATCTAAAAACATCACATTAAAGTTCAATACATTCTGAAAACAATGATACCAAACATATACTGTATATGTAGGTTTTAAAATAAGCCTGATTTAAAGCGTGACAAAAACGTGACATAAAAGCATCACCATTGCACTTTTAGGCTTAGGATTTTATATATATATATATACAGTATACAGTATATAGGGAGTAGATAGAGTGCATCTGCCAGCCCTGATCATCTAATCTAATAATCCTCTGTTATTCTGACCCTTATCCATATCTTAGTTGCCTGCACAAATATTCAACAAGCAACTAATGTCACGATGAAATGTAGGCTGTCATCTATTTCAAGTGCCACCACACTGAATAAATAGAGTAATAAACTTTATGACGTAGAGAGCAGCCAATCCCCAACTGCCGCTGTTCACTACTCGTGCAGCTTACTTGAAGTCTGCTAAACTAAAACAGAGAGAAGACAAGCACATACAGTACATGAGACTGGGTTCTCAAGGTAAAATTTAAAGGTTAATAACAATAATAATACATTTTATTTATATAGCACCTTTCCCATGCTCAAGGCACTTACAGAATATAAAAAAGAACAGCAGGGAATACAGTATATAGCATTGTACAAACCAGATAAATAAATAAAGAAGATTACGACAGGTTCTGAGTTTTCGTCATATACAATGTAATGTGTATTTCTATGCATTCAAGAGTAACCTGCATTGCAATCACGAGGTAATAATATTATTGTGGAGAGTTTTTCTAGATAAAAGAAAAAGTAATCTTGTTCT
Source organism: Erpetoichthys calabaricus (assembly GCF_900747795.2). NCBI lineage: Eukaryota > Metazoa > Chordata > Cladistia > Polypteriformes > Polypteridae > Erpetoichthys > Erpetoichthys calabaricus. The sequence goes on from NC_041409.2 coordinate 54,430,569, forward strand.
CGTTTTCTACCTTTTCCCAGCTTTGCTCAGTTTGAGGACGTTGTCTCTTCAGTGTCAAAAGGACCTCATCATCTGACCAGAGTGGTGGATAAAATATACCAGGAATTTCTTAGTAAAGATTACAAGCTGCCGCTGTTTGTATGAAAGTGTCTTGTTACAAAAGGTTGTTTAATTTTTGTGGATGTTGTAAATATTATTGTTGTTTTGTTTTTGTTTTTTTTACCTGTTTTAATAAATTGTAATACTTTAACTATTTTTCTTCTTGCATAATAAAGTTTGTGAAACATACAGATGTGTTGCGACATTTCAAGCAAATAAAGAATTTTTTATTTCTTGACATCATTTTCTAAATTACTTATAAAAGTGATATTCTCTCGAAGGCACTAAGTTTGCTTTTGGTGGTGGGGTATGTTCATCAACGCATGGACATCCAGTGTGTGCAGATCCTGATTTTCCCATCATTCATTTGTTTGCTGCAGGGATGTTGTACATGTTGCCCTTTGGTGACATTTTTATTAATCAGGTTTTCTCAGCTCTAATACCTGGCACGTAAAAGTCAAGTAATGCTTACTGACGTTTTTATTTTATCCTGGTTATGAGCTTCATTACATTCCTACAGTTAAGGTTAATCCTGGAGCTGCAGATTAGTCATCAAATGTGTGAAGACAGCACAGGTAAATGGAGATGTGCTTGTATTTACTAGAATATTTGTCAGTAAGTAGCCTTTAATTCCTTATTGTATCTGTGGGGTTTCATAGCTCTTATTTTTTTATGATATGTGCTGTTTGACATTTTAAGCATTTGCACATCATAGCCCTGGCTAACTCTTGACATCTTAACATCTTGTGGATGGCTGAACATACTTCCTGTATCCATCCATCCATCCATTGTCTCCCGCTTATCCGAGGTCGGGTCGCGGGGGCAGCAGCTTGAGCAGAGATGCCCAGACTTCCCTCTCCCCGGCCACTTCTTCTAGCTCTTCCGGGAGAATCCCAAGGCGTTCCCAGGCCAGTCGAGAGACATAGTCCCTCCAGCGTGTCCTGGGTCTTCCCCGGGGCCTCCTCCCGGTTGGACGTGCCTGGAACACCTCACCAGGGAGGCGTCCAGGAGGCATCCTGATCAGATGCCTGAGCCACCTCATCTGACTCCTCTCGATGCGGAGGAGCAGCGGCTCTACTCTGAGCCCCTCCCGGATGACTGAGCTTCTCACCCTATCTTTAAGGGAAAGCCCAGACACCCTGCGGAGGAAACTCATTTCAGCCGCTTGTATTCGCGATCTCGTTCTTTCGGTCACTACCCATAGCTCATGACCATAGGTGAGGGTAGGAACATAGATCGACTGGTAAATTGAGAGCTTCGCCTTGCGGCTCAGCTCCTTTTTCACCACGACAGACCGATGCAGCGCCCGCATTACTGCGGATGCCGCACCGATCCGCCTGTCGATCTCACGCTCCATTCTTCCCTCACTCGTGAACAAGACCCCGAGATACTTGAACTCCTCCACTTGGGGCAGGATCTCGCTACCAACCCTGAGAGGGCACTCCACCCTTTTCCGGTTGAGGACCATGGTCTCGGATTTGGAGGTGCTGATTCTCATCCCAGCCGCTTCACACTCGGCTGCGAACCGATCCAGAGAGAGCTGAAGATCACGGCCTGATGAAGCAAACAGGACAACATCATCTGCAAAAAGCAGTGACCCAATCCTGAGCCCACCAAACCGGACCCCCTCAACACCCTGGCTGCGCCTAGAAATTCTGAATAACAAAATTGTTTTTGAATAATAATAATACACAGATCAAAATGTCATTCTACAGTAACTGGAATAATCTATCAATGTAGAAATGGAAGCACAACTGTCAGCCCACCTAGATGTGTATGATGTCTCCATCGTGGTATGATGATCGTAGAAAGTTGAGCAATTTGTTATTAGGCACAGGGATTGCAGAAATATGTTAACTGCATATACAGAATATCAACCTAGAAGAGAACGCAAGACAGACAAACATTTAACATACTTGAAAGAGACGGTCTTTTACTGGCTATTTGGAGTTCTAATTTATCTTGGCATAGATAAACAGTTTTACAATACCAAGTCTTTAAGGGAGATGTCTTGCAGTATGTTGGGTGGAGTTGTTGCTGTTGTTATTGCTCCATGTTCAAGTGGAGGATTCTTCTTGTGTTGGAATGCACTCTTCCTCTTTGCCATGTGGTCCTTTGTTCAGAATGTGCTGCGCTCTTCTCAGTTCAAGCATTGCTCTTTCTGGCACAAAAGTTAGATGCTGAAGTTCACTTCTTGAAGAACTGGCTGCTTGCTGGACTGGACTGAGCCACTGGCAAGATGGCTCAGTTTGGCAGAGTAGATCTCAGCTTTCAGGTCCACAAAGAAAGAGGTCCTTAGCTTTCAAAGAGTACTTGCAGCTTGCTTTGAATAAAATCCCTTCCAGGTTCAGAACTACTGCCTGCTTATGAGCATGTTAATTTGTCCATCAAAGTTCTCACTTGCTGAATTTATAGCTCTTTGTTCAACTCTTATTTACACCTTTGTTATCAAATGAAGTCTGGTATGGACTACAGTTCAGCCATCTACTGGGAACTACAAGTTGGAGTTTGGTACAGCTGGATGTCTGCATCATTCCCGTTGCATCTGCTGTCTTAACAGGCCTTGTATGCCACCAAAGCCAAGCAGAATGGGCAATGCCCAAGATAATGTAAGAGAGTTAGCAATAGTGCATTGTGTACTTCTAACCACTGTCCTCTTTCAGGAAGTAGATGGACTGTGGACAGAGACTCCTACTTGGTCTCCAAGAGCTGAATTTTAAGCAGGCATAGCATTTACCTCGCCACAGTAGAGAGAATTGTTGGGGTTGGCTGATGTCACTGATAATGTCCTTGGACTTAGGGAGTGCACTCCCAGTGATGCATTCAAGCTGACTGGCAGCACTCTCTTCCGAGGCCTGCAGTTTCCAAACCAAGTGGTAATACTTGCTGTCTGGGTACTTTTGATAGAAAATGTGTAGAAGTTCTTTAGTAATCGCATAAGCATCTCTGGTGGTTACGACATTGTTGTACCTTCTTTATGCTGCCAATGTGCTTGAACCAGTTCAGATAGTTTGCACAGTATTTCTCCTTTTGTTGTCCCAGTGGGCCAGCAGTGTATGAAGGATCAAGGTGATGGCATCCACTGTGGATCTACAGGGGTGATATGCAAACTGTAATGGATCCAGTTCCTTGGGCAGAGAAGAACATATGTGAGTTTGGAGTTCATTGCTGTAGGCGATATTCATTCAAACAGATTGGACTTGCTTTTTTAACAGGGACAATGGTGTACCTTTTAAAGCACGTTGGTACGACAGACTGGGTTAAAGAGAGATTACCATTAGCACTGGTGCAAGCTGATCAGCACGGATCTTAAAAACACATCCTGGAATGGCATACAGGTCTGTGAGGATCATTGGATATATGATAGGTCTTTGATTTGCATAATATTTAAGATAGATAAATAGATACTTTATTAATCCCAAGGGGAAATTCACATTCTCCAGCAGCAACATACTGATACAAAAAACAATATTAAATTAAAGATTGATAATAATGCAGGTAAAAAAAAAAAAACTTAAAAAAAAAATTTAAGACCATAGATTTATTCTTTTCAGATATGTTCATGTTTTTACTACTTTATTGGGACTTTGGAGCAATGTTAAAATCTGTATTATGTAAATGTATCTGACAGTACTTTATATATACAGTATGGGGGTGTTTATATATAGATACTGTATATATAATGTGTATTGTGAAGGACAGTCGGGTCCCATACCCGGCAGGGACGCCCCTGCTGCATCTGTTCCGGGGGAGCCACCATGGGCAGCTCAATACCTCACCCGGGACGCTTGGTGGAAGTATCCCTGGCAGACGGTGATCCCCTGGCCTAGCGCATGGCTCCATGGGAGATGGAGTCCTCCACAGCCTGGTTGGGGGCTCGGATGGCCGCTAAGGGGAGCTGCATGGAGTCAGGGAGTGGTAGTGGTAGTGGTAGTGGTGGTGGTGGTGGTGGTGGTGGTGGTAGTGGTAAAAGGGAGAAACTGTTGGTATTGTGTGGTGTGGAAAAGAGTGCTTTTGGGACTGTGTATTGCCTGTGGGTTACGGGGAAGACGTGTGCCCACAGGTGAAGAGAAAAATAAAAAGGCCTTGCTTTATACGTGCCTCTGTGTTCTTCTGTGCCGGGTCGGGTGCCTGTATAGCGCCTTTCTACAGTATATACAGTATATATGTGTGTGTATGTATATACCTGTGTGTGTATATATATATATATATATATATATATATATATACACACTGTATGTATGCATATATGTGTATATATATATGTATATATATATATGTATAAATATAAAAAAGCCCTCTTTAAAGCTCGCTCAGAATACTATTCTACATTAATAGATAGCAATAATAGAAATCCTCGGGTACTGTTTAGAACAGTGGCTAAATTAACAAATGGAAATTCAGATCAACAGTGCAAAATACCAACAGATATTAGTAGTACAGACTTTATGAATTTCTTCAATGAGAAAATTAAAAATATAAGATCCCAGATCTCTGCATCACAGTACAAACCAAATACTAGCTTAGCAGACCCTGTCTCACATTGCACTCAGCACTTTAATAATTTTAATCCTGTAACTGAGCAGGAAGTCTTAACTTTAATTTCTAAAATGAAGCCCACTACTTGTTCCCTAGATCCAGTGCCAACAAAACTAGTAAAAAGTGCAATGGATGTTCTTGCAGCGCCTCTTCTAAACATTATGAATAGTTCATTATTGCATGGCACAGTACCTGATGCACTAAAAGTGTCAGTCATTAAACCATTACTTAAAAGTCAGACTTTGACCCACACATACTAAATAATTATAGGCCTATTTCAAATCTACCGTTTCTCTCTAAAATACTAGAAAAAGTAGTCACCAGTCAGCTTCAGTCACACCTTACGCATTACAATTTATTTGAGAAATTCCAGTCTGGTTTCCACAGTGGTCACAGTACAGAAACGGCACTAACACGGGTTGTAAATGACATTCTGATATCCTCTGATGAAGGGAACTCCACTGTAATTATGCTGTTATACTTAAGTGCAGCATTTGACACCACTGACCATTCTATTTTACTGCACATGCTAGACAATGATGTTGGGCTTACAGGCACCGTGCTCGCTTGGTTTAGTTCTTACTTATCAAATCGATTCCAATCGATATGTACAGAAATGTGCTGACAGTACTCCATCATTATACACAGAAGTTCAGAATGTTAATTTTCACTTGTATGCAGATGACACCCAGTTATACCTTTCAGTTAGATCAAATGAAGTTTCTCCGATGTTGTCTTTAATTAGTTGTGTTAGTGAATTAAAGGAGTGGATGAATGAGAACTACTTGTCTTTAAACACAGATAAAACAGAGATGTTAATTGTTGGAGGGAATGACGCTGATCATAACAATATTTTGTCATCATTTAACTCAGTTGGAATCCCCATTAATTTTACTGAATCAGCCCGCAATCTAGGAGTTATCTTTGACTCTAGCATGTCATTTAAAGCGCATATTACAAAGTTGTCCAAAACATGTTTCTTCCATCTTAAAAATGTTAGGAAATTAAGGCGCTTTCTAAATAAACAGGATTCTGAGAAATTAATACATGCATTTATCTCTAGTAGGATTGACTACTGCAATGCGGTGTTCACTGGATGTTCAAACTGTTCTCTATACAGCCTCCAGTTAATCAAAAATGCGGCTGCAAGAATTATTACAAGAACAAGAAAATACGAACACATAACTCCAGTTCTTAAATCCTTACACTGGCTCCCGGTTAAGTTTAGGGCAGATTTCAAAATCCTCCTTTTAACATATAAAGCATTAAATGGCCAAGGTCCAGCTTACTTGTCTGAACTTATCATGACTTACAAACCAGAGCACACATTAAGATCTCAAGATGCCGGTCTGCTTATGATTATAAGGATTAATAAAATAACAATGGGAGGTCAAGCTTTTAGTTACAGGGCCCCTAAACTGTGGAATGGTCTGCCTGCTACTATAAGAGATGCCCCTTCGGTCTCAGCTTTTAAATCCTGGCTGAAGACTCACTACTTCAGTTTAGCATATCCTGACTAGAGCTGCTGATTAACTGTATAGACTGCATCTCTGTTGTTAGTCATTAGCACTAAAACATAAGTAACATGATAGTTAGAATTGGATACTAACCCTCACCTATTCTGTTTTTCTTCTCGGTACTCAAATGCGGCACTTGGTACCATGGCCCACCTGCCAAGTTGTTTTGCCTGCCTAAGGTAAAGTCAACCATGATGGAGGATCACAGGAATCGTGGGAAGGAGGGGTCCTTTCATCGGATTGGCTGACCCAGCGCTGTTTGAGCCATGGAATGGCCAAATGGCGGAGGCAGCTTGATGGATGAGGTCTCCAGGACTCTAAAAATATCCAAATCTTATTATATGATATCATCTACTGTTAAATTCTGCTCCGTACTTCTAAAAGTTTTATTTTTTTTTACTTCTAAAAAAAAAAAAAAATTATTTTATACTGTATTGAGGATTTGTTCTGTTCTGTGTATTGTATTGTATTGTATTGTATTGTATTGTATTGTATTGACCCCCTTCTTTTGACACCCACTGCACGCCCAACCTACCTGGAAAGGGGTCTCTCTTTGAACTACCTTTCCCAAGGTTTCTTCCATTTTTTCCCTACAAGGATTTTTTGGGAGTTTTTCCTTGTCTTCTTAGAGAGTCAAGGCTGGGGGGCTGTCAAGAGGCAGGGCCTGTTAAAGCCCATTGCGGCACTTCCTGTGTGATTTTGGGCTATACAAAAATAAACTGTATTGTATTGAATATATATATATATGTACATATCCATCCATTTTCCAACCCGCTGAATCCGAACACAGGGTCACAGGGGTCTGCTGGAGCCAATCCCAGCCAACACTGGGCATAAGGCAGGAACCAACCCTGGGCAGGGTGCCAACCCACCGCAGTATATGTATATATGTGTATATATATATATATGTATATATGTGTGTGTGTATATATATATATATATATATATATATATATATATATATATATATATATGTTGAAATAGTTTTACTGTCAAATAAAGCAAAGAGTACGTGACACGTGTTTCGCCCTAATTCTGGGCTCATCAGGCGTACACACTCACTGCATCCCCTCTTGGGATAGGGCGAAACACGTGTCGCGTACTCTTTGCATTATTTGACAGTAAAACTATTTCAACCATTCTATGATCTGCTTCTCGCAACTGAAAGAGGACACTGTGGCGGATGTTAGCCGACTTGCTGACCAACCACAAGCGTTACCTGGTACTGTATATATATATATATACAGTACATCCGGAAAGTATTCACAGCACATCACTTTTTCCACATTTTGTTATGTTACAGCCTTATTCCAAAATGGATTAAATTCATTTTTTTCTTCAGAATTCTACACACAACACCCCATAATGACAACGTGAAAAAAGTTTACTTGAGATTTTTGCAAATTTATAAAAATAATAAAATTGAGAAAGCACATGTACATAAGTATTCACAGCCTTTGCAATGAAGCTCAAAATTGAGCTCAGGTGTATCCTGTTTACCCTGATCATCCTTGAGATGTTTCTGCAGCTTAATTGGAGTCCACCTGTGGTAAATTCAGTTGATTGGACATGATTTGGAAAGGCACACACCTGTCTATATAAGGTCCCACAGTTGACAGTTCATGTCAGAGCACAAACCAAGCATGAAGTCAAAGGAATTGTCTGTAGACCTCCGAGACAGGATTGTCTCAAGGCACAAATCTGGGGAAGGTTACAGAAAAAATTCTGCTGCTTTGAAGTTCCCAATGAGCACAGTGGCCTTCATCATCCGTAAGTGGAAGAAGTTCGAAACCACCAGGACTCTTCCTAGAGCTGGCCGGCCATCTAAACTGAGCGATTGGGGGAGAAGGGCCTTAGTCAGGGAGGTGACCAAGAACCCGATGGTCACTCTGTCAGAGCTCCAGAGGTCCTCTGTGGAGAGAGGAGAACCTTCCAGAAGGACAACCATCTCTGCAGCAATCCACCAATCAGGCCTGTATGGTAGAGTGGCCAGACAGAAGCCACTCCTTAGTAAAAGGCACATGGCAGCCCGCCTGGAGTTTGCCAAAAGGCACCTGAGGGACTCTCAGACCATGAGAAAGAAAATTCTCTAGTCTGATGAGACAAAGATTGAACTCTTTGGTGTGAATGCCAGGCATCATGTTTGGAGGAAACCAGGCACCACTCATCACCAGTCCAATACCATCCCTACAGTGAAGCATGGTGGTGGCAGCATCATGCTGTGGGGATGTTTTTCAGCGGCAGGGACTGGGAGACTAGTCAGGATAAAGGGAAAGATGACTGCAGCAATGTACAGAGACATCCTGGGTGAAAACCTGCTCCAGAGCGCTCTTGGCCTCACTGGGGCGACGGTTCATCTTTCAGCAGGACAACGACCCTAAGCACACAGCCAAGATATTAAAGGAGTGGCTTCAGGACAACTCTGTGAATGTCCTTGAGTGGCCCAGCCAGAGCCCAGACTTGAATCTGATTGAACATCTCTGGAGAGATCTTAAAATGGCTGTGCACCGACACTTTCAATCCAACCTGATGGAGCTTGAGAGGTGCTGCAAAGAGGAATGGGCGAAACTGGCCAAGGATAGGTGTGCCAAGCTTGTGGCATCATATTCAAAAAGACTTGAGGCTGTAATTGCTGCCAAAGGTGCATCGACAAAGTATTGAGCAAAGGCTGTGAATACTTATGTACATGTGATTTCTCAGTTTTTTTATTTTTAATAAATTTGCAAAAACCTCAAAGTAAACTTTTTTTCATGTTGTCATTATGGGGTGTTGTGTTTAGAATTCTGAGGGAAAAAATGAATTTAATCCATTTTGGAATAAGGCTGTAACATAACAAAAGGTGGAAAAAGTGATGCGCTGTGAATACTTTCCGGATGCACTGTAAATATGTATATACCTGTGTGTGTGTGTGTGTGTGTGTGTGTGTGTAATATATATATATATATATATATATATATATATATATATATATATATATATATATATATATATATATATATATATATATATATATATATATATATATAATTTTTTTTTTTTTTCGCACACACACTGGAAGTAAGACTTAAGCGTTCACTTGCTGTGTTTAAATACTTTTTGTTACAAATATTAGCGGTGTCTATCACCATTAGGGTTAATCTTATGTTTTCTTAATTTACCATAATTTAGGGGATTTTAGTCTGATATTTCCGTTAACGTTGCCCCCCGATCGCGCCGCGCGGTATTTTAAAGAGAACGCGGACGGACCTTTCTGACCCGAGTGACGTCCCGTAGCTCGCTGTCATCGTCCTTCCTGTTTGTAGTATTGTTGTGTTTCGTCACGTCGAGCGCGGGAGTTTCAGACGCGTTCAAAAGGCTGGGCGTTTGCTGCTGTTTATCTTTTCTAGCTAAGGTACTATACTTTTTACATTTTACGTTTAGAACTTAATTGCATTTAATACTACTTTGACAAATACTTACTAATAGTATAACTAGTATGTCTTTTTTCCATAAATTGTCAGTAATGTCAGGCTGTGTAGAGAAGGATAGTTTACCAGGCCGCGATGTCCACTGTTGTCGAGCCCACGCAAACTTAATGCCGTAGTTTATCATTTGCTTTGTAATGATTCCTTTAGAATATAAAGATTTCATCTTGTTGATACCAGTAATTTGGGAATGGTGGCTGAGATGTTTAAGTTCAGTCCAGGCTTGTAACGAATATTCGTCTTATTAGAAGTGTGCTTTTTAACTTTTCGATTAGTTTTGAGTCACTTTATGTATGGCATTGGGATTTTCTCGAGTGTCGTGTTTTAACTAAACTGTAATGCATAAAGAAGTATGGGATTCCACGAGGAATCATTTCAAGGCCCTCCGCCATTGACTGTAATGATGGCTGAGAGAAGTAACTCCGTGGAAAGAAAGGAAGAAGGAAAGCAAGCTGATTATTAGGGCTGTTGAGCTTTCGTGCAGTCTAATTTTAAATCTCCTATAGAGTATGAAGTAGTCTTAAATATACAGAGCAGGACGCAGTCTTTGGGATTGCTATGGGTAGCTCAACAGAGAAATAACGGAGTTTAGAAAAAGATTCTGATCAGCTTTTGACACTGTCTTTGTTTGGACTGTACGTCTTTCTTTTAACGAGTAGAGGAAACGGTGTTTTGAACTATTTTATTTAAACTTGATAGCTGTAGAAGGATAGAAAGAGGACTATTTCATTTATGTTAGGTAGAATGCCCAGAGGGGACTGGGTGGTCTCGTGGCCTGGAACACCTACAGGTTTTATTTTTTTCTCCAGCTTTCTGGAGTTTTTTTTGTTTTTTCTGTCCACCCTGGACATCGGACCTTACTCCTTTTCTATGTTAACTAATGTTTTAATTTCTTATTTTGTCTTTTATTTTTCTTTTCTTCATTATGTAAAGCACTTTGAGCTACTTTTTGTATGAAAATGTGCTATATAAATAAATGTTGTTGTTGTATTGTAGTAGTCCCCAAACTCAGTCCTGGAGACCCACTGGGATTATAGGTTTTCACTCCATCCGGATTCGTGATCAGAACTGATCTCGTTTAAGTAGCTTGTTTTTCTGTTCTGCATTTCAGAAAAGCACAGTAGTATTTTTACACTTTTAAGACATTTGTCAATGTTTTTATTTTTCCTGTAGCTTTAAATGCTCAACCCCCTTTCCCCCTGTCGTTTTGTGTGTAGTTTGCTCCCTTCGTTGTATCCTAATGATGACAATTAAAAACCAGCTAAGCAGACGACACTGAATGATGACAGGCTGCAACTACCTCAGCGTCGGAACTAATAATTAGTAAATAATGGATTAAATAACCAGAGCACCTAGAAAAGCAGGACAAAATATTGTTTAAAAATATATAATGGTTAACTGTTTAGTACATGTTAGTAAACATTTATCAAACCTAGCTTTATAATTTCAAACAGAAATGGGAAAATAACAGCTCGCCCAATTAGGCTAGGGGTCCATTTAAAAATGGCCACAGGGGGTCTGCAGGACTGATTTTGGGGACCACTGCATTAGGGCAAAATTTTCATTAAATTTTTTCTAATTAGGATTCATCCTGTATTTCGTGTTCTTGACCAAAAAAAAAAAACAACTGAACCACTGTATTAAGTTAAGCAAAGGTCCGTGTGTGTCATAAACAGTTAAAGTAAAAACACACAAGAGTAGATCCACATTTAAGTTAATGGTATGTTACTGTGAAAAACCTCATTTTAAAAGGCAGTAGAAACTAAACACAATTTTTTATCCTTGGTTAATGCTTTGGTAGCACGGGTGTGTATTTAAATACTATATCAGAAACTTACTTGACTTTACTAGCTCAGCGTATAGCTGTTAATTACAGATAGTAGTGGTGTCTTCCTTCTCCCTAAACTAAATGATGTAAATCTGATTTAAAAATTAGTGTAATAGGTTGATGTGTCAGAAATATTTAATGCAATTAGTATTTTGGTATATTTCTACAAATCAGATGTTTGCAGTGCATTGCATGGGCTTTTCTTTGTCTTTCTTTTCTAGTATTTTAACAATGCATTCCGATATTTTTCTTTCTCAGTGTCTACAGCAGCAAAATCATGGCCATGCAGATGCTGAGCAAAGACAGCACAGAAGTGGAAGAAGAGAATTTTGGGCCTCAGCCTCTGAGCAGACTTGAGGTTACTTAAAAACACTTTTTCTGTGATACATATATCTCCTCTGTCAGTATTGTGAATGTATTTCTTGCCAAACTTGGAACATTCTTAAATAAGTATAGTTATGCTGCTGATTGTCAATAGCTTAATGCAAAATAAATAAATAGTGGAAATGGGTGTTCAGTTTGATTTTGATATGTAATATTGTATAATTTATAGTTTGCTCAATTATTCTTTTGTGTATGTATTGTATTATTTTATTATAAAACTAAGAGGGAGAATATGAAAGCTAAACAATATATAAGCAGATTAAAAAAAAAATGTGTGCACGTTTGTAATGCATAGAAGTTTAGTATTGTCCAGCTAGAAACCAGCTTTTGTTCCATTTTACTCTTGTCTACAGGTTATTTTTTTATCAAGGAAGTGTAATTCTTTGTTTTCCTTTTTTTAAATGGCATGTTGACACCAACTTAATGAGGTGTTACTGTTAGTATTTGAAAAATATTGCTTGATTGTTAATATCTTGCCTACATTTTTTTTTTTTTTTTTTTTAGTAAAGCCTCTTGAATGACAAGGTATAAACATTGTATTTTTAGGCTTGGTATCTGAAATTTAAGTTAGTTGATGGTTTGTGCTTGTTGAAAATAAACTTTAGTTGCGTGTCAGAACATTTTAACTACCAGCTTCTCAAGTCTGACTGCATCGCTTATTCATGGATCTAGTTGTTGTCTTTACTTGATAAAACATTTAGCCTATGTGTATTTGGGTCTATATTGATATAAAGTAAATTTAGTGAAACAGCTGGTCTTTAATGCAGGAGAGATTAATTATTACTAAATAAGCCTCTTGTACCAAAGCTAATAGTTGACTCCTTAACCTGCATTGTGGGTTGTTTCAGTGCAAAATGGTTATGTCATGTAAGGACTTTGTTGCTGGTTCCTAAATCATTGGGTTATTAAATTATGATAAAATGCAAAATACATGTCTGAATGATTGTCACATTAATAATATTTGAAATCTCCAGAGATCACTATAGTCAAAGATTTACATATGTATTGTTGTATGTTTAATGTTTTTTATTATTTGTAATACAATTATTAGTTGTAATTCAGCTTACTTTTTTTTTTCAGCAATGTGGCATCAGTGCAAACGATGTGAAAAAGTTAGAGGATGCGGGTTTCCATACTGTGGAGGCTGTTGCCTATGCACCAAAAAAAGAGCTTCTTAATATTAAAGGGATCAGTGAAGCAAAGGCTGAAAAAATTCTGGTAAGCTGTGACTGCAGGGTCACTTATTTGTGTGTGTTTTGTTCTACTGAGTCAGAATAATAAGAATTGTAGATAGTTTCCAAAATACCTGAAGAAAGTGTGCCTTGAAATTATTGGTGTAACAAGAATCTAAACAAAAATAGTGATTACAGCAAAAGTAGTTATTTTTTTGTTGCTTTCTAAATCCCCAGTCTTCTACAATTATTTAAAATTTAGATTTTTAAGATTCAATGGAAAATTGTAATTCTATTCCTATTAACATATTTGTAATTTTACTTTTTCTTATGAAATATTTTACATAGATGGTGTAACAGCTTGTATATGGGGCTAATCGTTTACATATATTGTGTTTTGAGGCTGTTGGTCATTTACTGAAATTCATTTGTGGTTACAGACAGAGGCTGCAAAACTTGTACCAATGGGCTTTACAACAGCTACAGAATTTCATCAAAGGAGATCTGAAATCATACAGATCTCAACAGGGTCAAAAGAACTGGACAAGCTTCTCCAGGGTAAGATGAATAATGAAGCCGCAAAAAATGTCATTTTTAGTAACTGAGATTAAGTGATAGAATACTTTAAGTACAGATTGACAGAGCTTTTGTGTTAAATTTGATTTTTGTACACATTAATACGCAATACTCCATTAAATGCTTCAGTCTGCTAGAGACTTCTGGGTAGAAATTTGTTTTTTTATGTAATAAGAAATACAAACAATGCACACTCTATTTTATTATTCTTGATTAGTCATTGCATTCATGCATTGAATGTGTTTTTCCGTGAACCATTTGTTATATTCATTCATTTTACTTTTATTCTTGTCATAGTATTTGTTTGGACTAAGTTTGAATTCAAAGAGACACTAACCTATGGTTAGACTAAGCTGTGTTGTTGACTGTTTTTTCCCCTCCTTTCTCCTCCTCTTTTGGATTGGGGAAAAAAATATATATATATATATAATATATATATTTCATTGCATTCGTAGTCCGAGTCCCGACCGCATACAGACCAACCACATGCATTACCTGGTAGGTAACCACCCATACAATCAGACTACGAATGCAATGAATGTAATTACTCTGATCTACAGGCTGTCAAATAAGCGAACTACACGCCATGACACAGTGTAAAGGGACTTCGTCTCTGACGCTGACGTCCGAGGTTCGATCCCCGCAAGGGAAGCAGTAGAGTGTGTACACCTGATGAGCCCAAATAAGGGTGAAACACATATTGCATACTCTTTGCATTATTTGACAGTGAACTATGCAAAAAAAAAAAAAAATATGAGTCAATATTTCTTAAAACATTTAATTCATATATTACAACATGTAAAATTATTTTCTTAAAATCTGTTTATTAAAGGTATACATAGTTTAATGCTTTATTTCATCTCTTTGAACATGGTTATGCATAGAGTACATGGACATTTTGTGCATTTTGATTTTCCATATTATGCTATTAAAATAAGGGAAAAAAATGTCAGTTCTAGTCGATTTAGCCAAATCATTTAGCATTGTCATTTTAGTTTAAAGGAACAAATGTATTTTTTTTTTTTTTTTTCAGCAGTATAGATTTTCTAATATTTGAGGGGGATCCAAAAATTCCCAAACTCGGTCAATAACAAAGGAGTAGGTTGTAGTTATTGAATATGCCTCTAGGTATCTTAGGATTTTGGAGGTGACTAAAATGAAATTTCTGGAAATTTTATAGGAGTGTTTTTTTTTTTTTTTTTTTTTATTGAAGTTAAAAAATTTTTTGCAAATACTGTATTGTGAAATCTATCATTGCCTTTGAAGTGGTACTAATAAACTATTGCTGAACTCGAGAGCCTTCTTATTTGTTGGTGTTAATGTTTTGTTTTGTGTTTTTCATTGTGTGTCATTTTGTTTTAGGAGGAATTGAAACTGGTTCAATCACAGAAATGTTTGGTGAGTTTCGCACTGGGAAAACACAACTATGTCATACACTAGCAGTCACCTGCCAGGTAATAATCCAAAAAGTATATCTTAACACTTCCTTGGACGTACTTGTCATACCCACTTTTGCCATTTTTAAATATATTGCTTTGGAAAATTCTTCACTAAATGTAAAATGTCACAGTACAAATTTCAAAAATGTTTTTACAAAAAAGTTTTTTTTTTTTTTTTTTTTTTTTTTTTTTTTTTTTTTTTATGGCTCAGTTTTCTGTCTGTCTTTACCTTAACAGTTGCCAATTGACCAAGGTGGCGGTGAAGGTAAAGCTATGTACATTGACACAGAAGGTACTTTTCGTCCTGAGAGATTGCTTGCAGTTGCTGAGAGGTGAGTGTTTATTAATGGTATTTTGATTTCATAAAAATCAGTTTACAGTTAAAAAAAATAAACCGTACTTTATCCATCCAAAGGGGAAGGGGAAATGTTGCTTTAGGTTCACCGAATAGTAGCTATAATTAAAAATGGTATATGAAACAAGTGCTGCCACAGTAAGAGTTGATTCCTGAACGTGGACAGTTCATTGGATAGGTAGGCTATGTTAAGGGATTACTAGTACTGGTAGATGACCAACAGTAGTCAATATAGGCACCTGTATGTCATTGCATGAAATCGTACACATATCACAGGGTGTTCTTTGTTGCATTCTAGTAAGGATTGTATCGCTGTTCCACTACCAAGGCCTTAGACTTCAGAATGTTTGAAAAATGGTCTAATTAGCATCAAGAATGTTCCACAAAGTGCTTTATTGTTTGGCGGTGACCAGAGAATTTGTTTCTGGGATATGACCACATTATGTATTTGGATATTATCCTGGTGAAAACTGGTGACAGATTGGACTGTCTTCAAAGGTTGTACACAATCTTCTGAACATACCTTTATATAGCTAAGCTGTCCACAACAAGCTAAAGAGGCAAACATCTTCCCAGTCTTGACACACACTATTCTGGTAGCGTGCCATTTCAGAATATCTTGAAACATTCTGCCATGCTAAGTCAGTAATTCTTAGCATTTCAGAGTTGAGTCTAACAAGGTTTGAGATTCAGTTTATGGTCATTGATAAATATGACATCAAGGATGCTGTGAATGTGTCCCAACTCAGTGAGCCATCTGTGATGTCTGTGCAGAAGCGGATGTGGGGGGTTGTAGGAGGAAAACGGAAGTATTGGTTGTTGGTGTGGATGTTAAATAAAGAAAAGATTGTTAAGCATTACACGTGTGTGAACGGCTATTTCTGATACAGCAGTTTGGCGACGAGGATGGCAGAGTTTGGTTTACCTCCTCCAGCTTCTTTCTTGCCAGTACCTGGTGAACCGCTAGTTCCCTGGAGACGCTGGTATCGTTCGTTCGAGACATACTTGTTGGCTGCCGGGTTGGATAACGTTGAGACAGCAAGGAAAAGGGTGCTTCTATTACACTGTTTGGGAGCGGAAGGACAGCACATTTTTTTTCTACCTTGCAACCGACTGACGAGTCTTTTGCAGCTGCGGTGGCAGCACTGGATGGACATTTCGGCCCAAGCCAAAGTGTCCTCCTGAGCCTTGGTCAGTTTCGTCAGCGTGCTCAGCAGCCGGGTGAGTCAATCAGTTTGTTTCAGCATTGCGTGAGCTTGTGCAACACTAAGTTCGGGACACTACAAGATGAGTTAATAAGGGACCAACTGATTGAGAAAACGTCTTGTGAACAGCTGAGAGAGCGTTTATTATTGGAACCGTATACCTTAACGTTAAGTAAAGCCATAGAGATTGGAAAACAAGTCGAAGCAGCGCTAGTGGCCGCGTCTAAATTGTCAGGCACAGCAACAGCACCACCTACTGACACATCATTGCCAATACCAGTGCAGGCTGTAAAGAATGTCCCGCAGGCTGGCCAATGGCTTTGTGGAAACTGTGCCTCCCTCAGATATTTTACCAAAGCACAAGACTGTCCTGCTCTCGGCCAGCGCTGTAGAAATTGACAAAAAATGAACCATTTTCCTCGGTGGTGTCGCTCTGCTCCAAATCCACCCCCTTCTGAGACACCTTCATCTTTCAGCAATAATTAACTCGGTGTCCAGACCAGGCAACCCTTTCAAAACGTGTGCCTGTTATGTAAATGACATTCTTCTCCCTTTACTCATTGATACAGGAGCCAAGGTTTCTATGTTGAATAAAGTTACATATGAGAGACACTTCTTTCATGTCCCACTCCTCAGTACCATTTGCAGGATATGGTAATTCAAACATACCAGTTCTGGGCACTGTTGGTCTTGCAGTTCAGTATAAAGACCAAGGGCCTTTTGATTTTACATTTTTTGTAACCACAATGGGTGTAAATCTAATGGGTTTGAATTTGCTCCACAGATTACAATTTCGTTTGTGTGATTCAAGTGGCACTGACATTATGCAGGTAACAGCACAATGGCAACAGGCCTTCCCAATGTTATTTACTGGGTTGGGCTGCATTACAGGGTTCATCCATCGACCCACAGTGGATAAAACAACATCTCCATTTATCCAACCGCTACGCAGAGTGCCATTGTCATTAAGAGACCAAGTTTCGACAGAGTTCCGCCACCTCCTGGAAGAGGACATTGAACCAGTGGATGCTTCCTCATGGATTTCAAATTTAGTTGTGGCAAAGAAAAAATGAGGAGGTTTGCGTATTTGTATTGATCTGCATTCTGTAAATAAAGCAATTATTCCCGATAAAAACCCTTTGCCAACAGCCGAGAAGCTGACCACACATTTTCATGGGTCTACAGTGTTCAATAAACTGGACCTAAATCATGGCTATTTGCAGGTTCCCTTTGATCCTATAAGCAGAGATCTAACGGCTTTTGTGACACACCTCGGTGTCTTCCATTATAAGAGGATGCCTTTTGGCCTCAGCTCAGCACCTAGCTGTTTTCAGAAGGTCATGTCTCTCATGCTTGCAGGAATTCCAGGTGTAGCCATTTATTTGGATGACATCGTAGTGCATGGTACCACCCTGGGCCAACATGAACGCTTTTCTCAGGTGCTCCACCAACTCTCACGTTACCATGTCACTCTTAACTCGGAAAAGTGTATTTTTGGGGTGCAAGAAATTGAATTTGTGGGGTATAGGCTTTGCGGGCAAGGCATCACGCCTATAATGTCGCATGTGGATGCCATCCACTCTCTTCCTGAACTTCAAACATCCTCACGACTAGCATCCTTTTTGGGAATGGCTACATATTATCTTCGCTTCCTCCCACAGTTTGCCTCAACAACAGCACCTGTGCGCCATCTCCTTAAGAAGGATGTTCCCTGGCAATGGAGACACTTAAGCAGCAGCTCACCAGTTCTCCTGCTTTAGTTTACTTTAGTCTTACAGCTTCAACTACTGTGACATGTGATGCTTCTGTTGCAGCTTTGGGAGCAGTCCTTTTCCAAATACACAATGGCGTAGAAAGGACTGTTGCTTATGCTTCACGGGCACTGTCTCCTGCTGAACAGAAGTAGTCTGTTGGAGAAAGAGAAGCTTTGGCCTGTATATGGGCTTGTGAACACTGGCACCTCGACTTGTATGGCAGGTCTTTTACTCTCCGTACTGACCACCAGGCCCTTACAACACTGTTACACACAAATGGATCTGGTCATAAGCCCCTCAGGTTGCTGCATTGGGCAGACTGTTTGTACCAGTACAATTTTAAGCATGAATTCACACCGGGTAGGTACAATGCAGTAGCAGACCTCTTATCCCGAGCAGTTGTGCCAACTGCAGTACAGCAGATTTGTGACCTGGAACCAGATCTGGTGTTTATGTTGCATGCTCCTCTCTCTTCTGTTATCTCTTTGGACCAGCTGCGCCAAGCATCTAGGGATGACCCTATTTTTTCTCAAACTTCGCTGTTTTGTTAGGGATGGATGGCCCACCACAATAGAACAGGAACTGATTTAATACTATAGGATTAAGGACGATTTATTCTGTTGGGAAGATGTCTGTATTGCTCGAGGCCATCGTACTGTCATACCAGCAGTGCTACGAGCACAAGTTTTGCGAATGGCACAGAGGGCCATTTGGGCATTGTTAAGCTGAAGCAGCGTTGTAGGGATATAGTGTGGTGGCCTAATATAGACCGTGATGTTGAGATACTGGTAAAGGACTGCACTGCCTGTCTACTCAGTGGCAAATCCCCACCTAGTCCACCAGATCCTCTTACTCATGTACAATGGCAACTTGCTCCTTGGAAGCACATTCAAGTCGACATTTGTGGTGAACTGCTTGGTGCTCCACACCATGCTCGCTATCTCTTGATGGTGTATGATCTCAATTCCAAATGGCCAGATGCCCTGCCTCTTGCATCTGTGACTAGCCAATCCATTATTAGGAGCCTGGATTACCTCTTCGCTCGGTGGGGCTTGCCAGACATAACTACTGATAATGGGCCCCAGTTTACTTCTGGTCAATTTCATAACTATTTGGAAGAGAAGGCCATTAAGCACATTAGAACTGCTGTGTATCACCCAAAATCGAATGGTGGGGTGGAACGCCTCAACCGCACAATAAAAATTGGAATTCGGGCATACCTGACAGAAGGTTGGCAGTTTGAGGCAGCTCTCCTCCAGACCCTGTTATATTTTCGAACAACAAAACATACCACAACAGGGGTATCACCTGCTTCCTTAATGTTAGGTAGAGAGCCGACTCTTCCTTTGGACCGACTTTCTTTGAGTAAATCGTTACCAACACTCTCACAGACGCAGGCCCATGTTACCTCTCAACAGCAGCATAGGCAGCAGCATTTCAGTCAAGCCAGAAAATCAAAACTGCCATTACTAAAGGAACAAGACTGGGTGCGTGTGTGGCTTCCTCGCTATATCAACAAGATGATACCCCGTTGGTCAGATCCATTGAAAATTACTCGGCAGCTTGGACCAGTTACTTTTCTTCTGAAAGATGGTTCTAGGCATCGTGCAAATAGCCTGAAAAAAGTCACATCACCAAGTCAGCTTCATCATGGCCTAAAGGTGCATAGCCTGATGGCATGGGAGCCCCAAACAGTGGCTGGAAATGGACTGGCTGCTCCTCAGTCACTTCCATGGATTTCCAATGAGGTTTCACGTTCTTTCAGGCACAGAAGACCTCCTTCCTGGCTTAAGGACTATGTTACCAAGTAGGCCTTCATTTTAAAAAAAGGGGGGGGAATGTGATGTCTGTACAGAAGCGGATGTGGGGGGTTGTAGGAGGAAAACAGAAGTATTGGTTGTTGGTGTGGATGTTAAGCATTACACGTGTGTGAACTGCTATTTCTGATACAACACCCTCCGTCTCTGGTCCGTGATGTTAACTACTGACAAGTGGAAGGCTGTGCCTTGTGTTCTTCCAGGCCTGAAAGAGGTTTGATCATTCCTAAAACCACTGTTGCCAGCAATGCTCTACTGTCAGTGGTTAGGTCAACATATGTTGTTGTGGGTACTACAATTCTCAGACCTGCTTAATCCAAATTCATGGTTGTGGAGCACTGCAAGTATTTAAAGGGAAATTTAACATGTAAAGAACACAATATAGAAATAACATTTCTTTACAGTTCTGTATCTCCCAGTTCAAGCCAGTGGTGTCGACTCAATCGTAAATGTGTGACTGTTTGGAACTTGGGTTTGTTCCTCGAATGCTGTTTTTGTTTCCTGCTGAGCTTCTTACATATGCTTTAAAAATAATTTACTATTCTCAGAATAACTTGGTCCAGTTTAGGGAGGTGAGGAGTGACAACCTATCCCAGCAATATCAGGATGCAAGGCAGGAACCAGCCATGGACCGAGCACCCTTCCATCAAATAGTTGTCCTACGCATGTGCATTTACTTGTAGGGTGTACTTGAAACTTTTCGTTGTTTCAGGGAAATGCCACTGAAGTCTTTCTTTTTTTCAGCTATCAGAAATCTGGATAAATCTTCATTCTTTCATGTTTGAATATAAATTAATTTCTATTTTATACATTTTTTTTTATAATTTGTAACTGGTGTCATGATGGCACACACTTGTTTTATTTAGTTTTAAGAGATGTAACAGTTTCAAAGTTTGTAAGTCAACAACATGTGCCTAAGTGCAACAGTAGTAGGGGTGAAATCTATGGATTCTTTGACCCCAAAAAAACTATCGGTGGTACAAAACATTTAGATATAATATGAAAGGAATTTATAACCCTGACATTTTTCTCTAATTCCCCCAATTTTCTGTCATCCTGCTCTGTTTTCAGGTATGGCCTGTCAGGAAGTGATGTTCTGGATAATGTAGCGTATGCCAGGGCATTTAACACAGACCACCAAACTCAGCTACTCTATCAGGCATCTGCAATGATGGCCGAATCCAGGTATAGTGTATATATATTTATATAAAAAAAAAAAAAAATTTTTTCTTTTTGTGTATGGTTATAAAATTCCTCTTAAGATTTTATTTTGGCTATTGTAATAATTGGTTAATTCTTATGAAAATGCTTTTAGGATTTAAACTTTTCTAAAGGTTTTTTTTATTTTCCTCCAAATGTTTGGCTTTTCTTTTTTTCCTCTATTACTTTAAAAATGCAACACTAACATTTTATAATTAATCTTTATTTTCTGCATTGCCATTGGTGTGCTTTTTGACATTTCAGTCCAAACTAACTTTGTGTCAAGCTTTTCTACTTTGGCCAAGGTAAAAAAAATTAAAATACAGTGGAACCTTGAGATACAAGTTTAATTCGTTCCAGCACTGAGCTCGTATAGTGAATTTCTCGTATCT
Organism: Erpetoichthys calabaricus; assembly: GCF_900747795.2. Classification (NCBI taxonomy): domain Eukaryota; kingdom Metazoa; phylum Chordata; class Cladistia; order Polypteriformes; family Polypteridae; genus Erpetoichthys; species Erpetoichthys calabaricus. The sequence goes on from NC_041409.2 coordinate 54,452,310, forward strand.
AGAACAAACTTCCCCATTGAAAATAATGGAAATCCAGTTAATCCGTTCCGCACCCCCAAAAATATCAACATAAAAATCAATTTTCCTAACAAATAACACTGATAAATAATATATACTGTAGTTTACCTTTAATAAATAACACTGATAAATAATATAACTGTAGTTTACCTTTATGAAGAGTCCTGGCTGGCTTGAGGGAGACGATAGGGAGGTGGGGAGGAGGAAACGGGTTACTGTGGGGAAGGAGAGTCCCCCTCTGATTCAGGAAGGCTCTCATGTTTATCTGATTTCTTTCTTAATTTCAATGGCCATGGCTTCCTTTTTTTTTCTTTGCAGCACTATCTGAGGCAACAATCTTCTTAAGAGGCATCGTGGAATAATTATTTTCACGTTAAATGCAAAAAAAACCAATGAAATCACAAGCGCACAAATGCGTAGATCCTCACGCTACGGGAGAACAAGGAACACTGAGTGAGCTGACGGGCGGGCAGCGTCAGCTTGGGTGAATCCCCGAGTCGAGGCGGATCGGGAAACGCGTCACGCATACCCACAGCCTGGCTCGCGGCTCGTTACGCGAGCCAATGCTCTTATTTAGATCCGAATTTTTCGCTCATACTTTCCTCGTATCTTGAATTTCTCGTACAGTAATCCCTCCTCCATCGCGGGGGTTGCGTTCCAGAGCCACCCGCAAAATAAGAAAATCCGCGAAGTAGAAACCATATGTTTATATGGTTATTTTTATATTGTCATGCTTGGGTCACAGATTTGCGCAGAAACACAGGAGGTTGTAGAGAGACAGGAACGTTATTCAAACACTGCAAACAAACATTTGTCTCTTTTTCAAAAGTTTAAACTGTGCTCCATGACAAGGCAGAGATGACAGTTCCGTCTCACAATTAAAAGAATGCAAACATAGCTTCCTCTTCAAAGGAGTGCGTGTCGGGAGCAGTGACTGTCACACAGAGAGAGAGAGAAAAGCAAACAAATCAATAAGGCTGTTTGGCTTAAGTATGCGAAGCACCGCAGCACAAAGCTGTTGAAGGCGGCAGCTCACACCCCCTCCGTCAGGAGCAGACAGAGAGAGAGAGACAGAGTTTGTTTTTCAAGCACAAATCAATACGTGCCCTTCGAGCTTTTAAGTATGTGAAGCACCGTGCAGCATGTCATTTCAGGAAGCAGCTGCACAAAAGATAGCAACGTGAAGATAATCTTTCAGCATTTTTAGACGAGCGTCCGTATCGTCTAGGTGTGCGAACAGCCCCCCTGCTCAATCCCCCTACGTCAGGATCCGAGAAAGTCAGCGCAAGAGAAAGAGAAAAGTAAGCTGGGTAGCTTCTCAGCCATCTGCCAATAGCGTCCCTTGTATGAAATCAACTGGGCAAACCAACTGAGGAAGCATGTACCAGAAATTAAAAGACCCATTGTCCACAGAAACCCGCGAAGCAGCGAAAAATCCGCGATATATATTTAAATATGCTTACATATAAAATCCGCGATGGAGTGAAGCCGCGAAAGGCGAAGCGCGATATAGCAAGGGATTACTGTATACAGAGCTGTTCGTATCTCGAGGTTCCACTGTACATGAAGTGGGCCATCCAATATAATTTCACCAAGTTTTCTGTTAAATCAGAGCTAATAATTACAACAGCCACAACTTTTATTTCTATAGCACATCTTCATGCAAAAAATCTAGCTGAAAGTGTTTTTAAACATAAAAAAAATAAAAAATTTGAGATATTAAAAAAATGAATACATTACATATCAAAAATAATGGTTAAGAACAAATGTGTATGCAGAGTGTAGATATACATATATTAGAAAAAGTACAATCGTTCTGTAAAGAGTGATTTTTTAAGTCTGTAATGATGTGGCCAATACTATGGTCAAATGGCCGGGGAGGGCAGAAGAAGAAAAAAAAATAAAACTCCACGGGGGAAGCAAGGTGCTGTAAACAAATCAAAATCTGCAGGGGTTCAAAGGCAAAGACCACCCCGCCCTCACTGGGCTTTCTTATTGTTTAAGTTTTGTCTTACGAATTTCAATGCCGAGGATCGTGCCAACAGTTTGGGGTATTCGCTTTTGTTCCACCATCAAGGGTGGCTGCACAGATCTTTTATCAGATGACGGTGACGTAAAACTGTAAAAGGTAGCAGAGAAGAGTAGAGATTAATAATGATCAATTAAAATGATTAAACCTTTAACTATTGTATATGATATGTATGTTTGGCATTAATAATGCTTAATGGTTAAATAAGTTCATACTGGCCTAGGAAAATGTCTGAATAAAGGCTTTAATCTGCAGTGATGCAGAATGAACATTTTATATAGAATGACAGCCTTAAGCGTGGTATGTGAGTAAGAATATTGAAGTTATTTGAGTAAAAATATTTGCAAATATCTGTCGACAGGTATGCATTGCTCATAGTGGACAGTGCAACTGCCTTATACAGGACTGACTATTCTGGGCGAGGGGAGCTTTCTGCTAGACAGATGCATTTGGCCAGGTTTCTGCGGATGCTGCTACGACTGGCTGATGAGGTAATGCGCTACTAATGGAAAAGATTTCCGATCTGTTTTTTAGTAACTTTGTCCTTGTCATTAAATGTATTGTTTGTATATTATTTATTTTATTGATATGTTTACTTATTTTATCCCACTGAAAAAAATCTACCAGTACTGTGCATGCTTGTTTGTAATGCAGAGAAAGCTTTACTTTTTTCACTGTCTTGCCTAGGCAGTACATAATATCTCTTATTTGAGTTTAAAAATAGTTACATTTTCCAACAGTATATTCAAACCTCAAGTGTGTTAAACTCTGTTTCTTTGCTTTCTTTAAGTTTGGTGTTGCAGTTGTAATAACAAACCAGGTTGTGGCACAGGTAGACGGGGCTGCTATGTTTTCTGCTGATCCCAAAAAACCAATTGGAGGAAACATTATTGCACATGCTTCAACTACAAGGTAAAGGATGTTCAATGTTACACAGAAATAATTTTTAAAAAAGTCTAACAACCATTCGCCTGATGTCATCGTTAATTTTTTCCTTAGAAATTGCTTAGTGTCCATATTTGCTAAATTGATATTAGGATTGTTAGCAGGAACCAACCCTGGATATGGCATTGATCGTCCATAGGATGTGTGTTGATATTCATTAATAATGTCATTACTAGTACGGATGCTCCAATCAAAATTGGTGATTTTGACTAAAAAGAAGACTTGGTAAACAGTAAAAAATAAAAATTAAACACAAAACGAATATTTTCAGCTCCTGCCTTTTTAATCTTTACAATAATTTGTAGTGCTCCTTTACGCATTGTATTACGGTAGTTGAGCCAGCGTGCTTTTTCTTCTTTTGCAGCAAACGTCCTGCAGCGTAGTGTAAACAAAGAGCAGTCAGTGAGTGAAAGGCGATTTGTACAGTCGCCTTTACGTTAAAGACAGTGGAGTAATAAACTGAGAAAAAGGAATCAGAAAAGTTGTCCTGTGCCACTAGGAAAATGGCAAGAAAAGCTACTTTAAGGAATTGACCTTTATTTTGTCCTTTATTAAAACGGACATTACTTGAGTTTGGGCAGAAGTCAAACTAAATTCAGTTGAGCCCCTTTCCAAGAGAGAGAGAGGAAGGCCAACAGGCAGAGTAAAACTTTAAGAGTAGAAAAGAGGGAGGAGAATCCTTTTTCCTCAATATAAAAAATTTATAAATCAAAATATGGTGCTTAATTAAGCAAAAAACAAACCTAACAACTTAGAATTCATAGCAACACAAGGCAAGAATGTACAATACAAGAGTTCAGATATGTGAAAAATGTTTATTGGATAAAGTTGAAGGAGTAAATTTAAGTTTACCTTATTTTTTTTTTCTGCCCAGATTGTATTTGAGGAAAGGACGTGGAGAAACAAGAATATGCAAGATTTACGACTCTCCTTGTCTTCCAGAAGCAGAAGCCATGTTTGCCATTAATGCAGATGGAGTAGGTGATGCAAAAGACTGATCTACATGATGTGAACGAGGTAATGCTGACCAGCCAGTGAATATCCAACTAGTGTGTCGGGCTGCCTTTCTGTCAAAGCCACATTTTGCTGGTGGTCATCTTCTGTTAGATATTTGCACATAAAGAAGTACAATGGACTGTTTTCTAATACCTCAGCAGTTCACTATTGAATTGAATATCGTAACATGGTGAAGTGGCACATTTGTCAGTGTGTGTTTGTCGTTTTTGATGTATATAATTTTCTGTTTTTTCTCTCTTGTACATTGTTTTCTGTATATAACTTTGAATATATATCAATTAAAGATTTCAAAATGGTATGCATGTCTTTTTTATATATACAGATAATTTTAACTTTACAACAGATATTTTGAATGTATTGTATTTTTCCCCTTTCCAGATCCTTGGCTGCTGTTAAAGGTGTTGTACCATTCTGAACAGAGCCCTTTTTTGTTTTTTAACTAAGTTACTTTTGATGTTAAAAGTTTGCCAAGTTTTAAAATAGTCTCAATTTTGGTGTTTAAAAAAAAAAAAAAAACAGTGGCATTATAAGTAAACTAGGTATATATGTTCAATGACTTAAGGTGTACTGTATCTGAATAAAATGACAGTAACTGAAAACCAAGACACTGCAGAACACATTTCTTTTGTTGGACTTTTGGAGCTCTCCGCTTACTGGAGGTGATGAAGATAACGTGTGATGGCACTGCATGCAGCCATAACTGTGTCCTTGAACTACATTTGTAGTCACCGACACAGAAGGTTACCTCATCAAGGTCTGACATTTGATGTATCAGAGATGTTAAAGTGAGATGTGCAGTGTGATTTTGCTGTGTTCAAGGACATTAAGAGAAGTTTGAGGAAGGAGCCAACAGTCCTTAACCAAGAGTCTTGGCCAAAGTAGGGACCCTGACATATTAAAACAAAGGTACTGGACAGCTAAAGAAGCTCGATAGACTCTGGTGTTTTCTCAGTTGTTGTACTTTTGTGAGCTGCACCATGCTCATTACCTTTCTCATTCAACCTCCTTAGGATCTGAAAGAAGTAGTAAGCAGTTTGTGGTGTCAGAAGCTTACAAACTGAGCTCATTAATGCTCC